>NC_057797.1:21997010-22320317 GCF_018294505.1 Triticum aestivum | reverse complement strand
AGGAAAGAAGAAAGAAAGAAGAAGAAAGGAAGAAGAAGAAAGAAAGAAGAAGAAAGAAAGAAAAAAGAAAAAGGAAGAAGAAGAAAGAAGAAAGAAAGGAAAGAAGAAGAAAGGAAAGAAGAAAGAAAGAAGAAGAAAGGAAGAAGAAGAAAGGAAAAAGGAAGAAGAAGAAAGGAAGAAGAAGAAAGAGGAAGAAGAAAAAAAGATTTTTTACTTAAAAAATCTTATTTTTTAATTCCTCCTCCTCTATGTCCCCTTAATCTTATTTTTTAATTCCTTTACACTTAAAGAATTTTTACTACATGCAGGAGTGACATATGGCGGACGACAGAACCGAGCCGCTTAGGGATCCGGAGGCTGAACGTTATATAATGGGCATCATCAACAACGAGATTCCTTATGTGCCGGGCTCAGAAGATGAGCAACAAGAGGATGATGTAGTCTCTTCTTATCTGAACCTTGCCGGTGACGATGATCAAGAAGGTGAAGGAACGGACATTGTCGACGGAGGTCAACCGTCAACAACCGGCGATCTCCAATTGCAAGTAGCAACAACCACCTCCGGCCAGGTATATATATACATTGAGAGCCTCTCGTGATACAAACTTACTGAAATGTGAATAAATATGTATTAACGCGCGCGACTCTCTTTCTTTTTTTAGCCCTCCGGATCCGGATCGAGTACGACAAAGCATCGTGGCAAATCCAAGGCGATGAGAACAGGAGAAACATATGCCATTGAGTCTGTCAGTGAAACCGGCAAGCCCCTACAGCACACCTCAAAGTTTGTCAACCAATGCGGAGTCGTTGTTAGAGACAACGTCTCGATCACCGTCCAGGAATGGAATGAGCCAAAGAAGGCACGTCTTGGTTTCAGTTTTGTCGACAAGAGAACGAAAAAGGATTGCTGGAGAAAGCTTATGGAACATTTCATTCTACCTCCGGAATACAACAAAGTCGATGAATTAGGTAACGAGGTTCCGGGTGGACGTCAGAGGAGGAGGCTAGTTAAAGAGTTCGCTCTTCAGAAGATGGCCGATGCATTCCGGAAATTCAAGAAAAATTTAACCCGTGACTATGTCAACAAGGGCAAGACTCCGGATTTCAATGGACAACATGAGAAACTGAAAGATGATTGGCCAGAATTTGTGAGGCAAAAGCAATCGGACCATTTCAAGGAAATATCGAAAAAAAATAAGGCTAATGCGAGTAAGAAAAAGTACCATCATGTTATGGGGCCAGGAGGATACCGCATTGCGGACCCTATGTGGCAGAAGATGGAGGAGGACCTGAGGGTGCGAGGAATCCCTCTAGGTACAGAGGGATGGGACCCAAGGGCCAGAAGCTGGTGGTACGGGCATGGGGGGTCGCTAGACCCGGAGACAGGGGAGTGTGTTCACCGGCATCGACACTTTGCTCCGACCAAAGCCCTTATTGACGCAATGACCCAAGCTCAAGCGGGCTTGATCAAGTTCAACAGAGAGAAAGACGCACTGACTTTAGCCCTCGGGAATGATGAACACGGAGGACGTGTACGAGGCAAAGGCAAAGTTCCGTGGAAAGTAGGGTTTTCCCAGGACGATGACCCGTACGGTTACAGAAGCTGTAAGAGAAAGACGGACCGGGATGCAGATCTTATGACGAAGTTTGCATCGGAACTCCATGAGTTGAAGTAGACCGTGCATGTACTAATGAAAGAAAAATCGGCTGCAGGGCCGCATGAAGATCATGAAGCGGATCGCGGAAGCCAGCAGCGGAGAAGCAGCGTGGCTTCCACGGATGCCCCGCCTTGTGCTAGTGCACCGATGATCGAGATTCGTGCACCGGAGCCTCACTACCCCGTGGATGATGTAAAGGAGATGAAAGACTGTGATCTGCATTATCCCGTGGGGAACATTTCCATGAAGGTAGCTAGCGGCAGTGCTTTACCCTGTACACCTAGAGCACTCCACCACAACAACCCCATTGCATATGGCTATGCTCGTGTCACGGTGGAAGACATAGTCCAAGGGTTTGAGGACCTGGAGATTGACAAACCTACACCCGAAGGGGATAGCAGACTTGGAGATGTCAAGCGCCAGATCATTCTATGGAAAAAGAAGTACATAGTGTTTCCAGGCGAGGCGCCAAGGCCAGCAAGTCCACCCCCTCCGATGGTGGTGGTGGCGGTGGTGGTGGTCGTGGTGGTTCACCTACACCTTCACGCCATTCGACGCCGTCCCCCGATCCACAACATCCGGCGGGTACGACGCCCCCCAATCCTCCTCTGGCGGGTACGACACCCCCCAATCCACCTCCGGCGGGTAAGCAGACGCCCCCCAATCCACCTCCGGCGAAGAAGCAGAAGCCGGCGGACAGCAAGGAAACCCGCTCCTGGACTATTAACCCGGACCCTTATGTACCTAAGACCACAAGGGTACCGGAGCCATCACTGAAGCCTCTCCTCCCAAGGCCTAGGGAACTTAGTGATGCTGACCTCACATTGGCCGCGGCTGCTAATTATGAGAAATGGAAGGCGGATATGAAGGCGAAAAAACAGCCTGAGCCCAAGCAAGTATTCACTGAGAAGCAAAAGAAGTGGGCTAAGGATTTTTTGACGACACCGTCCCAAGCCGAGCTGAATATGCCTGACGACTATGGACATGAACTTCGTAAGCAAGCAAGAACGTTGAAGGAGGAAGAAAGTCGTAAAAAAAGCGGGAAACAAGTTGACCAGCTCGGGATGCAGAAGAAACAATCGATCCCCCCGCTCATAGTGAAAGCCGGTCCGGAAGAGGACCCCGAGATCATAGCAGCTGCGGCAGCACTTGGATTGACTGTAGCGGGTGCCATGCAACAAGCATCCGAGATGGGTTTGACTCTTCGTGCCTGCTTAGGCCTTGAGGATGCGCCTGCAGGTGAGATAGCATTCAAATATGTGCGGAAGGGGCCTCTCGTCGAGCCTGAGCAGGAAAATAGTCTACCACAACAAATGCGAAAGCTGCTACGTTGGTACAAGCAATTCATAACATATGGCGACAAAGAATATGTTTATGCGGATGTTACACATGAGCATCACATCAAACAGTACTCCGTAGAAATTCATATGAGTGAATTGTTCCAGCTGTTCAATCTGCGCGCCCTCGACAAATCTATGCTGAGTTGCTACGTTCTGTAAGTGATTTATTTCTACCTCATCTCGTTCTTCATTATTGCCTGCACTATATATATATATATTGTCCTAACTATATTGTTTTGGTACGCTATATGCAGAATGAAGATTTGGGAATGCAATATGAGAAACATCCATGATGTTGGGTTCATTGACCCACATATCGTTAATGGACATGTGTTAAAATATCACCCCAACGACGTGGAGAAAGACCTGTACAACTTTCTTACAAAGCATCAACTCAAAAGTCATATTCTATTTCCTTACCATTTTGGGTGAGTGTTTTCTCTCTTGTGCCCATTCTCTTTTGTTTACTCCATGCATGGTATGTCTAATCGATGAGTTATGCATGACTGTGCATGTAACGTGTCCGCAGGTTCCACTGGATTCTGCTAAATATTGAACTTCACACCTCCACAGTTCTAATCAGCGACTCTAAGGATTCGGATCCAAAGCATTGGGCCGACATGAGAAAAATGCTGAAAAAGTAATTATTTTCAATCATTTGAGCTCTATATCGATCGGTCTCTTTCGTTCATTTCCTAATATGAACTAATTAATATAACTCCCTTATTCATTTGATTTTCTTTGCCCTGTAGGGTTTGGAGACGGTTCTCAGAGGAAATTGTCGGTGAATTCAAACATGAGCTATATTTCAGAAAGTTAGTTAATGTGGATCAGCAGCCACCGGCGACCGATCTATGTGGATACTATGTTTGTGAGAACATCCGGAGAGAAACCACTGAGCGGAAGGAATCAGCTAGCGTGCGGAACGCGAGGGTTAACTTGCGGAGGAGGCTTAGTCCAGAAGCTCGCTTCCGACCAATTCAAGAAGAATTAGCAGGATTTTTAATGAGGGAAGTCATCGATCCTAAAGGACAACACTATACCGAGGATGTAGAAATGTATATGCATACCCGAGATTGAAACTGCTTGTTCGAAGTTGTATATGGTCATCCATTGTAATTGTGTATGGAAACTTGTTCAAAGTTGTATATATATATTATATATTCCTCTTGAATTCTTGTTGTTTGAAATTTCATATGCATGTATATATATAGTAGCGTAGAATATGTGTACTGAAACTTCATCAAAAATAAAATATAAAACAAATAAAACAATACAAATTAAAAAGAAACAAGGTTTAGGGGGGCTAAAACCCTAAACCTGCGGAGGAGGCCTTTAGTCCCGGCTGGCCACGAGAGCCGGGACTAAAGGTCCTCGGCCCCGACGAACCACGCGCGCCCACGTGGAGGGCCTTTGGTCCCGGTCAGCCACAAGAACCGGGACTAAAGCCTTCTGTCGCGGTCCGGAAGAGCCGCGGCTAAAGGGGGGGGGGGCTTTAGTCGCGACCCTTTAGTCCCGGTTGCACAGCCGGGGCTAAAGGCCGTTGCGAACCGGGACTAGAGGGCTTTTTTCTACCAGTGGGTGTTGAGTATATATGTTATGTGCATATTGTATATTGGGCCCGCCTCCTAGTTCCTTGTATAGTTGAGGTCCGTGGCCCACCTTTGTACATCATATATACGTGCCTATGCACGAAGAGCAATACATCGTGCAATTAACATATTCTACACTTACTACACCATGCGAAAAATGCGGGGGCTTATGGTAACTGGATGCAACCAGTGCGAGATGGTAGCTTCTCATACGTATAACTGATATGGATGATGGATTACAACGTGTAGGTAGATATACCTACTTTCACCGGTTATTACTTGTATTTTTTTTATTTTTGCACTTTAATACCGAAGAATTATACTTAAATTTTAATAATTATTGTTACGTGCATCGTAATGATGCGGAGTCCGAGGGTTACCCTCCTTTTTCTAAAAAAGGTTCTTGTGTACATTTTCAGTTCGGCCTCTCCAATAGTACCACTATCTTGTTCGAGTTCAAAGATGTTTTCTTTTCATATGTATCACTTGCGGAGAGATGAAAGTGTTTGATATTTTTTGCATGAATACACAGAGCTTGCGTATCATTTATTGATGGAAAGAAGCAGAATAAGTACAAGAGAGGACACAACACATGACTTGAATGCAAGAAGACGTGAGCATGGCACCAGGAGGAGAGAGACAAGGGATGCTCGGCCCAAACAAAGGAAAAAATACACTGCTAAACCCATGAAGCCTAGAACTAGGAGGCAAGCCAGACCAGCACAACATCCAACATCTTGAAAGTGAAACATCAGGGACGCCTCAAGCGAGCAAGATAGTGTATGCAAGAGGGGGAACACATTGCGCCGCCGCCTCCACTCGATCCTGAGAACCGGACCTAGGTTTCCACATGTGCTTTAAGAGGGGCACGGATAAAGTCCGTTGCAACGCCTCGAAGAACCGAAATGACACCCATGAATGCGGCCACAGCCAGCATCGGCAAGCCGAATAATGATTTCGCGTTGGCCTGAGTCCGGGCATTCCCATACACTTCAGAACATGATCCGAAGATGAAGTCAGGCCCCTGGTCAATATCTCCACCTCAGGAGTGGTAGGATATTTGGTATTGTTATCTTGTTCCTGAACGTGCCTAATCTTTGCGTGTCGGAACCACTTAACTTTCTCCTCAGTCAAGAGTTTAGCAAGTTCTCCGTCTGCCTCCCTTCTAGCAATATGTTATGTTGTGCTGAGACGGTTAGTCTCTGCTTTAACATCTAAAACATCGATTAGAGCGAGCAACTTCTCCTTCTCTTTTTTGTTAACACTAGCCACACCTTTATCCCATTCCTTGAGGAAGTGCTTAATATGGAGAATCTTATTCTACATGTGTTGAAGAGAGTTCCACCCTATTCTCTTTAGACTACGCAGAAGCAACCAATTCATGACAACCCCCACCACCCCCCTTTGAATGAGGAAAGCTCAAATGAAAAATCGTCTTATGACAATTATCCACTGCAGCCCCCAACTCCATCAGAGATGGTGTTTGGTCAGAAATTCCTCTCCGCGGTCAATGGAATGTGTGACAAGGGGAAAGTTCTGGTCCCACTCAGGAGTAACAACAAACATGGTCTAGTATGTTGTAGGTTGGTGTCTCCAAACTCCTGGATGTAGATAAATTACATGTAAGGGCAAATTTGGAAACCACAATTTTATAGTAATTTCATTGGATCAAAATCTCACGGAAATTATTCTACAAGTTTCTTTGATTCTAAACATGGACATATTTTTTATATAAAATTTTCCTTTCCATCATATTTCGGAGTGTAAACATGAGCTCAAGCAAAAATAAACAATTTTGTGTGAGAAAATATTTATTTTGTGTGTATTTTCTTTTGAGTTCGTGGATATTTGGTTGTTTAACTCGTGTAAACTCTATCCATAACTGATGGGAGGAAGTTATTTTGACTGCATTTTAAGAAGAAATAGTTTCCTGCAAAACTTATGTAGGGCATCGGGCATCGAAACATTAACTATTTGCAATATATGTGTTTCCTATTTCTGGTTTCCAAATTGGGCCAATATATTTGTTCTATACAGGATTGCCATTACTTGCAACAGATTGTTGTTTGACTATGTTTGGCGCAGCCAAAAGATATGCACATTTTCGTACCATTATTGTACTCAGATTGTCTCCACTCGTCTCCTTTCCCTACATTCCATTTAACTTTTTGTATGAACAGGGTAACTATCATAAAGCTGAACCACTTCGGTAGGAGGAGCATTAAGTAATTCCCCATTATGAAGTCGTAAATGTAAAGCGTGATCCTTTCACTTCTTGGCCACTATACATAATGAGCATCAATGAAGCAGCTAGTATAGGAGACAATGCATGAGACATGATATTTACCACAGAGTTACTACTCTCCTGCAAGTCAGTGTGATAAATCATTTATCAACGAGGCCTTAGTTGGACGTCAGGTATGAGAGGCATTCGGGCATGAGAGGACCAGCTCTGCAAGAGTGACCGGCATGAACAGGATTCAGATTCCAGTGAGATAGAGCTCGGAAGCACTGAGTATCCTCTGCACATAGGTGTGTGCACATCCAGTTTTGGGAATGCCCTAGCCTGAGCTGCCGTTCTCCCTCTTCAGCAATTGAAGCAAAAGTTGCTGGCGTCTTCCATGTAATTAGGTGCGAACGACTACTGTATATTTTTAGGTGCGAACGACTTGCACTGAGTATTCTCTTTTGCTGAAGCGAGTTTTTAATTAGGGGATGCAAAGCTTCACGACATGACTTGGAATGAAAAAAAAAACCACTTCGAAATTTAAAAGGGAATTCGTAATATGCCAGTATGTGTGTACTGAACTAAAAATAACCAGCAGCAGGCTTTCTTTCAGACAAACCACCAGGCAGAAATACAGGGCGCCCCTATGTCTCGCAGGAGCTCCTATCTACCGCTCTTTGCGGCTGATTGTCGGCTGAACGCACAGACTAGTACTTTAGCGATGCAAAGGTAGAGCGAGCGAGGCTAGTACGTTAGCGATGAACTCGCCGGTGGTGGCCGCGTGGCTCCATGCTACCATGACTCCCCGTGCATGGCCGCCATGGCTGCCCAGGTCGCTCTCATCGCTGGTGGCCATGTAGCACGAAGCTAGGACGACTTCTTGTCTATGGCCGTGCCGAACGACCTCGTCGCAGGCAGACGCGTAATGGCAGCCGTGCGTCAAGATGCATCCGGCTGCAAGATGTTTTTAACATAACAAATTTCACATTTTCTTTTGCAGGTTATCTTTCAAGCTAGATGATTGATCCGTATGTGACCCTTACTACACCATGCAAAAACTGCGGGGGCTTATGGTAACTCGGTGCAACCAATGGGATATGACAGCATGTCATATGTGCAATTAATATGGATGATCGTTCAGTAGTACGATGTGTAGGAAGATATTCCTATTTACACCGGTTATGACTTGTATTTTTGTTATTTCGGCTCTTCAGTACTGGAGAATTATACTTTTTTTTGCGGCAACTGGAGAATTATACTTAAATTTTAATAAATTATTGTTACATGCATGGGTTACTCTCCTTTTTTCTAAAAAAAGCTCTTGTGTACGTTTTCAGTTCGTCCTCTCCAATAGTACCACCATCTTGTTCGAGTTGAAAGATTTTATTCTTTTCATGTGTATCATTTGCGATACTTTTTGCACGAATATGCAAAGCTTGCGTATCATTATATTGATAGAAATAAGCATAGTAAGTACAAGAGAGGATACAACGCATGACATGAATGCAAGAAAACATAAGCACGACATCTGGAGGAGAGAGTCAAGGGATGCTCGGCCAAAACAGAGGGAAAAACAGTGCTAAACCCACGATGCCTAGAACTAGGGAGGCAAGCCAAACCAGCGTCTCAGCCCATATATATCCCGCCTTTGAAATACTACTCCCTCCGTTCCAAAATAGATGCCTCAACTTTATACTAACTTAATACAAAATTGAGTAATCTATTTTGAAACGGGGGAGTATTTGATAGACTTATGAATTGCTGCGTCACATTGCAGACATGTGCGAGGATATATATACCCCCCTCGTTTCAGACCATATATAATGAGTATACGGAAACATGTGGAGCTGGGCTGGACCATGAGACCGCAGATTTTTTATTGAGAGCTTCCCTTGCATGTCAGAATAATAGATCATCTCCAAGGTACAAACGCACCATCCGCTCGTCCACATTCTTTTTTAGAAAAGGAGGATGACCCCGGCCTCTGCATCTGGGAGAAGCATACGGCCATTTTATTGATTATTCTTAAGGACCTTACAAAGTATACAATAATATGTCTAAATCCGTCATCTTAGCAACATATGACTCTACTCGTATCCATATGATGAAGGGGTGCTACCTGGGCCACATACCCGGTCTACTCACCAAAATCTATCATCAAAAAGCCAGAAGCCCCAGCCGAGCCACATACCGGATCTGGGGCATAAACTGGTCTGACGCACTCACATGTGTCGTCGCCACCATCTTCCACAGGTCCGTCTTCAGAGCAGATATTGAGGCTTCTACCTTGTCAGGCCACTCCGCCATCGACGCCACCTTGACGCCAGACAACTACCTCCACCTGCCCGAGTCCATCACCGCGCATCGGGCGCCGAGTCTCCACTGCACCACGCTGCCGAGATCCGCCGTCATCAATGAGAATGATGAAGTACCGCTCCACCAAAAAAGGCGCCCGCTGGTCCCTCGATCCCGTGTACGCCTCCAAGAATGACGCCCCAAGGAGGAAACGACACCAACGCGCCGCCGTCATCCGATCAACTGATCTAGGGTTTCCCCCGAAGGTAGCGGATAGAGGTCTAGAGCTTCTCCACGGCGATGCCTTCAAGAAGGTAATGACACCTCAGGGTGCCACCAACGCCGGTCTTGCCATCAAGCCGAGCACAAGGTTTTCACCCGGATCCGCTCGAAGAACCTCCATCACTTATTGTGTGCACGGGTCGCCGCCGCACATGGAGCAGGCCGCACCGGTCAGATCAGATCTGTCCGGAGGGCACAACCCGCATGGTGCCGACCCAACCACCAGGCCCTCCATGCCGCCACCGCCGATCCGAGGTCAGATGGTGTGTCGCCGCAGACCCGGCCGCCGCCGCCGAACGCCGCCACGCAGCCTGAGGCAGGGCCGGCTGCTGCACCCCACCATCGCCGCCCTAGGACGAGGCAGCCGCCGCGCCGCCGCCGGAAGGCAGGCCCGCCGCGCCGCCAGGCCAGATCGGTCGTGCCACCCACGCCGCGGGGCTCCGCACCGCCCGCACGGCGCAGGCAAGAGAGAAGACCCCCGCCACCGCTATGAGCCCCGGGCTATAGCCGGTGGCGTCCTTCGACGGCGGCGGAGGGAGGGGAGGACGGATGGGAACCCCCGGCGGCTAGGGTTTTAGACCCTGCCCGAGTCGCCCGAGCGGGGGCGACGCGGGTTTTTTTTTCGTCGACATGGGAGTAGGAGGCACTGGGATCTCTGTTGTAACGACAATTTCATCGACATCTTTTCTTGCAGTCTGCATGCTTGACGACACGCGGTTATGTGTTAACATCCTGTACGTGTTCACAATACAGAGTAGTCGACCATAAGGCCTGGTATAGGAACTCTGTGTGGTTGTGGCAGTTATGTGTTCACATCCTGTACAAGGTGACTGCCCTTCCGCGGCCGGTCGCCATCTTGCCCGCCTACATCGCCAGCCACGACATCTCATATGTGTGTCGTACTACACTGCTAACCTCATGTAGCTTCACAATACAGAGTAGTCGTGTGTGGGGAAAAATTGTGAAACCGGGTCTTATTGTCCCACATATAACACCCATTGCCGATGATTGACAGGTGGCATTCACGATCGCAAATCATCTAGTCCCACTTTGCCCATCGATTTTCAATCCCGGCTGCTATTCCCGATTCCAATTCCATAGCTCCACTTCACGTATCATAAGGAGATGTATGAGAAATGTACGTAACTCCCGGGAGCTACGGTTGGCTTGTTCTCCTGTGAAGCTTTTCGATGGCGGAATCGAATAACCTCGGTGGTGGTGGGCGCGCATTACCAGAAAAACATGGGTTGCCGACGGCCAAATCTATGCCGACGGCGACAGGCATACCCCGACGGCCCAGCCAAAGCCGTCGGCGTAGAAAGGCCGTCGGCGTATGTCCATCTATGCCGACGGGGACCGTCGGCATAGATCAGCCGTCGGCGTTGCTCAAAATATACCTACGGCGGCCGGCGGCATAGGGTAGGCTGTCGGCATATCACGTGGGCCCGTCTACCTGGGCGGCGACGGCAGTTTGACGGTGTCAGACTACGCCGACGGGCTAACGGTGGCCGTCGGCATAGCGATGCCGATGTCGTCAATCCGCGGTGCCGCCACGTCATCGATCTGCGACGCTCGTCGGTCCAATGGGGTGGCATTTCTATGCCGACAGCTAGGCCGTAGGCATAGGCCTGACCCATGGATTTTGCCACATCATAGATCCCCGCCCTACGCCACGTCATCGATCCAGGGCTCTACCGGACGGTGTACCTGTGGGGGGTTGCAAACGCCCGGCACGCGGCTCTGGGGTGTGCCCCCTCCCCCCTCACGGGCGTCGATGTCGTCGTGCCCCGGAGGGGGTAAACAGCCACGTCGGGCCTACGCGGAGGGAATCTTAGGGTGGGTTGTGCCGGGACTATGTTGGGGGTGTAGCTATGGTTGGGCTATGACAACCAGGTGAAAAGGTCCACCGGTCAAACTACGTCCAGAGAAAGTCAAAGGGCTAGACCCGGCGGTCGTATGTGTCAGGGTTAGACGGGACGGGGTACCTGGGGGGGTAGCAATGCCGCCAGGTGTTGCGGTGAGCCCTCCTACGGTTGTGGAAGCATGGTGGTAGGCGCAGGCACCCGGCGCGCGGCTCCAGGGAGTGCCCCCCTCACGGGCGTCGCTGTCGTCGTGTGCCAGCGACGGCGCCGTCCGTGAGGGGGGCACACCCCGGAGACGCGTGCCACCTCTTCAGACATGCCACCACACCACCCTACATGTATTAGGACCACGCGCTAACCCTGTAGTGTTTGACCACGGCATCTAGCCCTTTGACTTTTGCATGGACGGGCTTTGACCAGTGGACCTTTCCACCCGGTTGTGTTAGGTCAGCCCATTGGAACACTTTGGAGCAACATCTGGGCCAGACCCACAGCAAGATCCCCTCCGTGTAGACCCGACGCGTCCATTTCCCCCCTCCAGGTGCCGGCGGCGGCGCCGTCCGTGAGGGGGGCACACCCCGGAGACGCGTGCCGAGCGTTTGCAACCGCCACAACACTTCCAGACTTGTGAGAGGCTGCCAACGCAAGATTTGGCGGCATGCTAGCCCCCGGAGGCCGCCGGTCACAGTCGTAGACACGCGAAGAGCAATCCACGTAGAGGGAATTGTTCAGATACCTCTCCATCATGAACAATTATGAAAATTTACCATCAGTCCTATAGCACATGTGCTCACATCGTGTGAAAAACTCATGATTTTATAACCCTCCGAGTATTTAATAATATTCATGTCGCATCGTTACCGCAGAACGTCTACTACCATGTCATCGCCGTCCGTGAGGAGGGGCACACCCCGGAGACGCGTGCCGCCTCTTCGGACATGCCACCACACCACCCCGCATGTATGAGGTCCCGGTGCGACGCTCAGGTGGCATTGCTACCCCCCAGGGCCCCCGTCCCGCCTAACTGTGTAGCGTTTGACCACGGGATCTAGCCCTTTGACTTTGCACGGACGGGCTTTGACCAGTGGACCTCTCCACTCGGTTGTGTTAGGTCAGCCCATAGGAACACTTTGGAGCAACATCCGGGCCAGACCCAGAGCAAGATCCCCTCCATGTAGACCCGACGCGTCCGTTTCCTCCCTCCAGGTGCCGGCGGCGGCGCCGTCCGTGAGGAGGGGCAGACCCCGGGGACGCGTGCTGCCTCTTCGGACATGCCACCACACCACCCTGCATGTATGAGGGCCTGGGGCGACGCTCCGGTGGCATTGCTACCCCCTAGGGCCCCCGTCCCGCGCTAACCCTGTAGCGTTTGACCACGGGATCTAGCCCTTTGACTTTGCACGGACGGGCTTTGACTAGTGGACCTTTCCACCCGGTTGTGTTAGGTCAGCCCATAGGAACACTTTGGAGCAACATCCGGGCCAGACCCATAGCGAGATCCCCTCCGTGTAGACCCGACGCGTCCGTTTCCCCCCTCCAGGTGTCGGCGGCTGCGCCGTCCGTGAGGGGGGGCACACCCCGGAGACGCATGTCGCCTCTTCGGACATGCCACCACACCACCCCGCATGTATGAGGGCCCAGTGCGACGCTCCGGTGGCATTGCTACCCCGCCCCCCGGGCCCCCGTCCCGCCGTGTAGACCTCACGGCCGTCGCTGCCGCCATGTCTCGGAGGGGGGAATGGCCACCACAGCTTACACACGACAAACTGAAAATAGGAATAATTGAATTAATAAAAAAACACCGGCATCCATCATGGAAAATGGACTATCACGGTGAAACCTTCAGACCCGGGCATCGGGCCGGTAACTGAACGTTTCATCGTAATTGTCCATTTTCTTAACAGAAGTCTAATGAATACCGGAGCTCACGTCGTATGGATTAGCCAACTATTTAAACAGGTCATGTTGCTTGTCTTTGGGAGAGGTGGGACTATTTTTTACATTGTGCTGAGAGTCACACATATGCCGTATAAGAAATGCATAGTATCTATGTCGACGGCTTAGCTGTCGGCATAGCAGCGCACACGGCCACGGATCGATGACGTGGCAAAGGGCCAGGTCTATGCCGATGGCCAGGACGTCGGCATAGGTTGACCTTATCCGCTGCGGTTCGCCCCCGACCACCCATTCCCCATCTCCCCCTTCCCCCGACCCACACCCGCGCCGCCGTCCACCACCTCCGCCGCCCGCCTTGAGCATGCGACCGGCGGCACCGAGCCCGCCGTCGCCCGCGCCGCACCAACCCCGCGCCGCCCCGCCACGAGCCCGTGGTCGCCCGCGCCTCCCCGCCCTGACCCTGCGCCTCCCCGCCCCGAGCCCGTCGCCGCCCGCGCCACCCCGCCCCAACCAAATGCCGCCCCTTCCCAACCCCGTGCCGGCCGCCCGCACCGACCCCCCGCCGCCCCGCCCCGACCTCGCGCCGGCCGCCCTGCCCCGACCCCGCGCCTCCCCGCCCCAACTCCGGCCGGCCCTCTCGAAGGTGAAAAATTTATGTATTTTTTTAGTGTTTTTAGTAATTTTGTAGCTAGTTAGATAGATAGTTAGATAGGTATTTAGGTAGGTATTTAGATAGGTATTTAGATAGTTAGATACATAGTTAGATAGATAGTTATATAGATAGTTCGATAGGTAGATAGTTAGACAGTTAGATAGATAGTGAGATAGGTAGTAAAAAAATTTGGTTAGATGAGATGCTATATGTTGCATATCTTGAAAAAAAATTGGTTCGATGAGATGAATCAATGATTATGACGAATAGGTGATAATGATGATGATGAATATGTGATGACGATGATGAATATATTGTTAATGTTGTTAGTTTTTTTGCCTACATGATGCAAAAATAAATGAATGCGTGTTTAAATGTTTTAAATATGCTCTATGAGTTGTGATGTTCTAATTTTTTGTCGCGATGGAATTTGCAGGCTTTGTGGTGTCGCATTTCATCGGAGTGACCGTTGTCCGACGCGTTGGTCCCCCTGAGCATCTCTCTGCTGTTCGAATACTTCCTCTACAGCCGAGGGTGAGCTACAAGTCCATCTCCTCCATTTTTTCATATCACTAGATTTCATTCTCAAGTCAACTGGCGTAACCTAGGTGTCTCCCGTCCGAAAGGGTTGCATCGATAAATATGCATTCAATTGCATATTTATCACCGCGGCTCTTTCGGATTGTCCAGCGTTTTCCATGGACAGCCCGAGGATGTGTAGATTGGGTATGTTCTCCATGTTCTACTCCGTTCCGAGACAGGATTTCGGCGGCGCCTCCCCATTGTTCTCTAGAGCACATTCTCTCGGCTATTTGCTGAGACGTGTATCTGGAGAACAGCGGGGAGGTGCTGCCAAAATTTTGTCTCGGAACGGGGTAGAATGGAGAACGTACTCAATCTACACATCCTCGGGTGGGATTAGGACCCATCTTTACCTATTAGAGATGTAGGTGGATTCAACGCGGTAGAAACTGAAAACTTGATGTGATTAATTTAAGTGAATCCTTAATTATGTTGTGTGGCTTGCAAAAAAGCAGAGGATGGCAGATAATCAGTGGATGTACAATGGTTTTATCCGTCGAAATTGAGTAACATCAGAGTGGATTGCGAAAACCGATGTGTATTTGAAGGAGATATTCCGTCGTCCAATGAGAATTATCCCACCATGCCCCTGTGCGAGATGTGCCAGACGTCATCGTAGAAATCAGACAGACATGAGTGAGCACCTTCGCATGCACGGATATATGCCAAACTTTGACATGCCGCCGATAAACATAGCCGAGCAGGATTGTGGTAAAGAGGAGGTGATGCGACAACGCATCGATGGATATGAGGACGACGGGGTCAGGGACAGGTGATACGTCCAAAACGTATCTATAATTTCTGCCTGCTCCATGCCTCTTTTGGGTGATATTGCTACGATATTTATACACTTCCATACACTTTTGATCATATTTGGACTAACCTATTAACTCAGTGCACCCCAGTGCCAGTTTCTGTTTTCTGCTGTTTTTTGTATTTCAGGTTTTTCCATTGCGAAAACTGCCAGAAAAATTCCGGAAAAAATATATAAAAAATCAGCGTTCCGGAACCTTCGAGGACCCCGAAGGAGAGCCGGAGGGGGGCCACCAGGGCTCCAGGCGCCCTGGTGGCGCGGCGCCTGGGCCCCCCAGGTGCCCTCTGACGTCACCCTTTGGCCTATATTTAACACACGTCCCGAAACCCTCGAGACGGGAACCCTTTTTCGCGATCTCATCTTTGTTCCGCCGCCGCCGCGCTTCCAAGATCGGGAGCGCCAGGAGAACTCTTCCCGGCACCCTGCCGGAGGGGAGGATCACCATCGGGAGCTTCTCCACCACCATGGACGCCTCCCGGATGATGCGTGAGTAGTCTCCCTTGGACCATGGGTCCATGACCAGTAGCTATGTGATGTTCTCCTCCCCTTCTTGTGCTTCACTAATTAGACCTCGTGAGCTGCCCTACATGATCGAGGCACATATGTAATCCTTATGCTGTTGCTATGATGAGTTTGCTGGGATCCGATGGATTGTGAGATTATATTCAGATTGTGTTTGAGTAATATATTTGATTTACCTCTTTTATATTTATGTTCGTAAGTAATTCTTGCATGTTCTCCGTTGCTATTTATTGCTTTGGCCGAGTAGTAGGTAGTAACTCCAAGAGGGAACGTTATGCTTGATTGTGGGTTCATGCCCCTCGATGACTAGCTTGAGTGACAGAAACATGAGTCTAGGGGATGTGCTGTTGCCACAAGGGGGAAAACAACGGTGCTTGTGCCCGCGGGTGCAAGGATTGTTTACTTTACGCAAAGTTATTTTAATGCAGTTGTCTGTTGCTTTGAGTTTACACTTTGGGTGGGGCTCGCAACTTAATACCAGCGAGATGTTCTGGATAGATATCTCAAGGTGGATGATTAGTAGTAGATGCAGATGGATTTCGTTCTACTTACCTTGGCGTACTGCCCATGCTTTGAACCTCTACCTTTCTTGCAATATAGTTAGCATTGGTTTGCGCACATAATCCTGTCAATTGCCCAGCTGTAATTTGTTTACCTCGCATAGCTGTTTTATCGTCTTTCGGGAGAGAGACATCACTAGTGAACATCATGGCGCCCCGGTCCATATTACTATCATTGATCACATCGCTATTTACTTTCCGCTTTTATTTACTTTTTGCAGCAATATCTATCACTATTATTACTTGCATTTAATCCTTTGTAAACGACAAGGCCAGAGGGATTGACAACCTCTCTGTACTCGTTGGGAACAAAGTTATTTGTATCTGTGTGCAGGTCCACGTTGATTGCTAATTCACGGTGCCGTTAGCGATTGACACCTTCTTGTTGAAACTGGGAGTCTCAGGGGATTCGATCCTTGGTATCTTTGCCAAGGGAAACTACCACTACGCTGCATCTCAAACCTTCCACTTGGGGTAACCAACGAGGAGCGAGAAGCTAGCAACAGGCTGGATGATGTCATTGTTGCAGAAACGGCAAATGCGACACCTTCAAAGAATGAACCGGAGGAGCCGAAGGCAACCGCAAAGGCCTTCTTGGAGGTCTTGGCCTCATCGAAGAAACCTCTTTATGCGGATGCGAAAATTCTCAGCTGGATGCCATCTCGGAACTGATTGCAGTCAAGGCTGAGTACGGCTGTAGCCAGAAATGCTTCAAAGCAGTCCTGGGAGTATGGGCTAACAGCCTCCCTGAGGGTCATGAACTGCCGAAAAGCATGTACGATACAAAGAAAATCATGAAGGAACTATCTATGAATTATGAGAAAATAGATGTTTTCCCGAAGAATTGCCTTTTGTTTAGGCACGAGTATGTGGATGACAAGTACTATAGGAAGTGTGGTTCGTCTCGGTACATTGAGGTGGTCGGTGAGGATGGTGAGAAAAAGCAGCTAACCATCCCCGTTAAGGTTCTTCGGTATCTTGATTTTATAAAAAGACTGCAGCGCCTTTTCATCACGAAAGAGTGTGCCAAAATGATGAGGTGGCACAAGGAAGGTATAAGGTACAACCCAAAAAAATCGTACATCCATCGGAACGGGAAGCATGGAAGTCGTTCGATGAAGAATACCCCGAGGAAGCAGCCGAGGCTGGGAATGTCAGAATAGCCATATCAGGTGATGGGTTGAATCCATATGGTATGTCGTCCAATCCATACAGCTGCTGGCCCGTGTTTGTAATTCCGCTCAATCTTCCTCCCGGTGCCCTAACGCAATGGAAGACCATGTTCTTGTCGCTCATCATTATGGGGCCTGAATACCCGAGGAAGCAATTGGGTGTGTTTATGCGGCCGCTGGTGGATGCTTTGCACCATTCTTGGTACTTTCCGAGGTTGACATACGACCGGGATTTGTAGAGAAATTTCTTGATGAAAGTTTGGTTGCACTATTACATGCATGACTTTCACGGCTATGCTCTATTCTGCGGATGGTGTGCAAGTGGGAAGATGCCATGCCCAGTGTGCATGCAGGCTCTGTGAATGATTTGGCTGAGTAAGGGTGGCAAGTATGTAGCCTTTGACCTGCATCGATAGTTCCTCCCTCCAGACCATCCAGACAGGGAAGACAAGAAAAACTTCACGAAAGGCCGGGTTGTTCATGAAGTAACCGAGATTCCAACATTTTCGGGGGCAGATATTCTTGCTCAGCTAAAATCTCTCAAGCCTAAAGTTAAAGGCAAAGGCAAAGCCAAAGCCAAAGGCTTCGAGATATGGTGAGACACACAACTGGACTCACATTACCCCCTTCTCGCAGCTTCCCTTTTTTAAGGACCTCAAACTTCCTTACAATATTGATGTGATGCACACCGAAAAGAATGTGGCAGAGTCCCTTTTCCACACGATCCTCAACATTCCTGATAAGACGAAGGATAACGTTAAAGCTAGAGCCGATCAACAGAGAATTTGTGATAGACCACGTCTGAACATGAAGCCTCCCACAGGCGGTCGAAAAAGCTGGTTCAAGCCAGATACTGACTTTTTCCTTAAACCGCCAGAAAAAGGAAGTACTTGTGTGGCTGAAACAAATTTTAAGTTCACCGATGGTTATGCATCGAATATAAGTAAGGGAGTCAATCTTTGAACGGGCAAAGTGACCAGCCTGAAGAGTCATGACTACCATGTATGGATTGAGCGGATAATGCCGGTGATGGTTCGAGGCTATGTCCCCGAGCATGTCTGGCGAGTGCTTGCCGAGCTAAGCCATTTCTTCCGCATGCTCTGTGCTAAAGAAGTAAGTAAAGAGGTGATTGAAAATTTGCATAAGAAGGCACAGGAGTTGATAGTCAAGCTAGAGAAGATCTTTCCGCCAGGCTTCTTTACTCCAATGACACATCTCATTCTGCACCTCGCGAACGAGGTATTTGGGGGGGGGGGGCTGTGCAGAATCCCTGGCAGTACGACCCTGAGAGACAAGACAAGCATCTCCGACGGAAATGTGGAAACAAAGCTAAGATTGAAGCTTCCATAGCTGAGGCAGTTATCCTAGAGGAGGTGTCAGACCTCAGGACATCATACTATCCAGACCATGTTCCCCATCTGCATAACAAGGTGCCTCGATACAATATAGAAGAGCCCAAGTATCAATCCAGGCTCCATCTATTCAACGTGCAAGGTGGGAGGGCTGGGGCCTCGAAAACTTATAACATGCCACGACAAGAGTGGGAGGACCTCATGTTCTATATCTTGCACAACATCAAGGAAGTTGAGGAAGTGCGGATGAGGTAATACCACTACATCATTCCTTTATGTCTTCCACATCATCATGTTCTATGTTCACTTAGTCCCGGTCTAACACCGCTTTTCTTTTTTTAGTGATTTCGTTCAAGAGGAATGGACGGGAATGAATCCTCCTACTGGGGTGGAGGCACTTACTCTTCTCCGTCATGGAAACCCTGGACGTAAAAATTTTGTTGCTTGGTTCATGGAGAAAGTAATTTTCCACACTCCCCTATTAAATACCTAGTTCAACATTTATTAGTTAACCGAACTAATGCACGCAGCAATTTCAGTTATACTTGTAGGGAAAAGATCTGAACATATCTATGGATGATGAATTGAGATGGGTTTCCATGGGTTTTAACCCTGCCGTCATGACATGTAAAAAGTATGATGTGAATGGGTATCACTTCCATACAAAGGAGCACTAGAACAGCCGGCCCGATCCCAAAACTATAAATACCGGAGTGTACACCCCCGGTCAAAATTCAGTAGACTACTACGGAAGGGTACAAAATATATACGAGGTTAAATTCCGCCAGGGGCGCGAGACCCTAAGTCTGCCTGTGTCCAAATGTCGATGGTTCGATCCACGGGAGGGGGTAAAACATACGCCTTCCATTGGTTTGGTCGAAGTTAAACCATCAACCGTCTATGCCAGAGCCGATCTCTTCATTGCGGCTACCCAAGCTACCCAAGTATATTATCTGCCTTACCCATGCCAGAAAGAGTACCTAAAGGGTTGGGAAGTTGTGTTCAAGGTGTCGCCACATGGTAAGCTACCGGACCCGAATGAAGACGATTACTACAACATTAACCCCATGACATACGAGGGAGTGTTCTATCAAGAGCAACCTGATGATGATGATGATGATGATGATGATGTGGTTAGAAATGATGACGCTAGACCATTGGGTGATGATGATGTGGATCCAAACGTCGATGATGCACGGAATGATGGTGAGACCATTGTCAATGAAAAGGACAAACTTATGCTAGAAAAGTTAAACGAAGACGCTGACGACGAGGAAGAGCCTCCACCTCCGTCAGACAACGAAGATGATATGATTGATAGTGATGATGAGACAGACCGAGAAAGAGGTTACAACAGTGATGATTCATATGGGTTCTAGCAGATGTACGTTTCAAGTCTTTTTTTCTATAGTTTAGGAATATGCCTTTTTATGCATTTTTATTAATGTGTTTATTATCATGCCTTTTCCTTCATTTCATTAATTTACTAATTGCTTATTCTCTTTTCAATGCAGATTAGTGGAACATGGGCAAGGGGAAGGCCGATGGCGTGGGTTTCCTACGCAAGGTCGTCGGCCTGCCTAGTCGGAGTGGTCGAGCATGTAATCATTCCCCCTGGCTACTTGACGATGACTCCTCATAGGGAGGTCGAGGGAGAGGTGCCCCTAAAGGAGGAGGGGGCGAGGGGAGAGCCCCTAGAGGGCGAGGTGGTGGGGATAGCCACTACAGGGGGTCGCGGTCAGAAAGAGCGCACCCTCACCGACTTAGGGGTGTTGTCTTCGAGGCCCTCCTCTAGTGAGGTACCCTCCTCTAGTGAGGTACCCTCTGGCGAGGAGGAGGATGAGGAGGAGGAGGAGGTTCGGGATGGGGCCGAGGAGGAGGTGGAGGAGGAGGAGGAGGAGGAGGAGGAGGTTGGGGAGGGGGAGGCAGGCGAGGAGGAGGGTGGTGGCGGGGATGATGGTGGTGACGGGAAGAGGGTTGACAACAAGGGGTGGCTGCGTGGTAACGCAAAGCTACCAAAGCAGGTTCCTGCTACTGAGGAGCAGAAGTGGCTCATTGAGCCCACGGGGAAAGAGTAAGTGCCACTTTATAATAATTTCATTATTTTGCTTGTCACATGCTTATTCCGGTTGTTATTTATTTTGCTTGTCACATGCTAATAGTTCATTCATTTGCAGCAACTGGATATATCCAAAAGGGGTCCGCATTCCCAATGGCCTCATCACCGTCTTGCTGAACTTATACTGGCCGGGGTTGTACTTTCCGGATCCAGTCAGGCACCCGGACCGTCGGGTTTTGGCCACGAGTTGGGACCACTGGGAAGCGGCCCTCCACGCGAACCATGAGACCCATGCCAAGGCCGTGATCACTACTTTCTGGGTGAGTTCTCTTCAGAAGTACAAGTCCATTCTAGTTTTATGAATGATTTAACTCATGGCTTCTTCCATTCTTGTTTCATGCATGATTGTAGAAATTCTATCGAGTACTTCCGGAGCACAGGGCCAGAGCGGACCAGATCGTGCTACGCCAATGCAAGAAGAAGGCCCGCCAGATGCAGTATGAGGTGCGCTATGTGGCCATCTCGACATACTACCACGACTATCTTAGTGTAAAGATGACCAAGGAAGAAGCGGGGAGGATGGGCATTACCTTGGAGAGGGACGAGTTCTTGGCGGTAAGTATAAAAAAAATTTCATTATGCTTTCATTACCTTGTGGTACATTTCACCGTTTCGTGTTGACATGCCATTATGCTTTCATTATGTAGGTGTGTCCAAATTGGTGTTATGGAAAAGACGAGTCGTGGGCGTTGGTGGATCTTTGGTGTGATGAGGCTGGAGCCTGGGCGGCTATGAGAATCAAAAACAAGGCTAACCGAGGGAAGGAGGGAGTACATGCTCAGGGAAACCGAAACCACTATCTCCAGAAGGCAGTTAATGTATGACTAACCCCATTAACCATTCTTCTTCTTCTATTTACCATCACTTTCTTATGTATGACTAACCTCTGTTTGGTGGTGCAGGAGGAGAAAACTGAAGCGGCCGCTCTCACACATGCAGGCGTGGGAGATCGCCCATACACGGAAGGACCCCATGCCTGGCGAGCCCAAGTACTAGGACAAGAAGACCGCGGGGAGGAAGAAGGCCTACTTCGAAGGGTATCTGAAGTTACATCCTGACACACCTGACCCCATTGCGGCGGATCTGGACGATAGGGTGGTGGTGTTGGGGAACGTAGTAATTTCAAAAAATTTCCTACGCACACGCAAGATCATGGTGATGCATAGCAACGAGGGGGAGAGTGTTGTCTACATACCCTTGTAGACCCGAAGCGGAAGCGATCACAACGTACAGGAAGTAGTCGTACGTTCTCCTCGCGATCCGACCGATCCCGGCGCCGTTACTCCGGCGCCCCCGAGTTCTTGGCACACGTTCAGCTCGATGACGCTCCTCGGGCTCCGATCCAGCAAAGCTCCGGAGAGAGAGTTTCGTCAGCACGACGGCGTGGTGACGATCTTGATGTTCTACTATCGCAGGGCTTCGCCTAAGCACTGCAACGGTACGATCGAGGTGGAATATGGTGGAGGGGGGCACCGCACACGGCTAAGGAACGATCTCAAGGATCAACTTGTGTCTTTGGGGTGCCCCCCTGCCCCCGTATATAAAGGAGCAAGGGGGAGGCCGGCCGGCCTAGGAGGCGCGCCAAGGGAGGGGGAGTCCTCCTCCCGGTGGGAGTAGGACTCCCCTTTCCTAGTCCAACTAGGATTGGAGAGGGGAAGGAAAAGAGAGGGAGAGGGAGAAGGAAAGGGGGGGGCCGCCCCCCCCCCCCCTCCTAGTCCAATTAGGACTCCTCATGGGGGGGGCGCCACCTCCTGGCGCGGCCTTCTCTCTCCCCTCGTGGCCCATTATGGCCCATAACTTCCCCGGGGGTTCCGGTAACCCCTTCCGGCACTCCGGTTTTATCCGAAACCACTCGGAACCATTCCGATGTCCGAATATAGCTGTCCAATATATCAATCTTTATGTCTCGACCATTTCGAGACTCCTCGTCATGTCCGTGATCACATCCGGGACTCCGAACTCCTTCGGTACATCAAAATACAGAAACTCATAATAACCGTCATTGAAACCTTAAGCGTGCGGACCCTACGGTTCGAGAACAATGTAGACATGACCGAGACACGTCTCCAGTCAATAACCAATAGCGGGACCTGGATGCCCATATTGGCTCCTACATATTCTACGAAGATCTTTATCGGTCAGACAGCATAACAACATACGTTAGTTCCCTTTGTCATCGGTATGTTACTTACCCGAGATTCGATCGTCGGTATCCAATACCTAGTTCAATCTCGTTACTGGTAAGTCTCTTTACTCGTTCCATAATACATCATCTCACAACTAACTCATTAGTTGTAGTGCTTGCAAGGCTTATGTGATGTGCATTACCGAGAGGGCCCAGAGATACCTCTCCGACTATCGGAGTGACAAATCCTAATCTCGAAATACGCCAACCCAACATCTACCTTTGGAGACACCTGTAGTACTCCTTTATAATCACCCAGTTACGTTGTGATGTTTGGTAGCACCCAAAGTGTTCCTCCGGTAAACGGGAGTTGCATAATCTCATAGTCATAGGAACATGTATAAGTTATGGATGAAAGCAATAGCAACACACTAAACGATCAGGTGCTAAGCTAATGGAAATGGGTCATGTCAATCAGATCATTCAACTAATGATGTGACCTCGTTAATCAAATAACAACTCCTTTGTCTATGGTTGGGAAACTTAACCATCTTTGATTAACGAGCTAGTCAAGTAGAGGCATACTAGTGACACTCTGTTTGTCTATGTATTCACACATGTATTATGTTTCCGGTTAATACAATTCTAGCATGAATAATAAACATTTATCATGAAATAAGGAAATAAATAATAACTTTATTATTGCCTCTAGGGCATATTTCCTTCAGTCTCCCACTTGCACTAGAGTCAATAATCTAGATTACACAGTAATGATTCTAACACCCATGGAGTCTTGGTGCTGATCATGTTTTGCTCGTGGAAGAGGCTTAGTCAACGGGTCTGCTACATTCAGATCCGTATGTATCTTGCAAATCTCTATGTCTCCCACCTGGACCAAGTCCCGGATGGAGTTGAAGCGTCTCTTGATGTGTTTGGTTCTCTTGTGAAATCTGGATTCCTTCGCCAAGGCAATTGCTCCAGTATTGTCACAAAAGATTTTCATTGGACCCGATGCACTAGGTATGACACCTAGATTGGATATGAACTCCTTCATCCAGACTCCTTCATTAGCTGCTTCCGAAGCTGCTATGTACTCCGCTTCACATGTAGATCCCGCTACGACGCTTTGTTTAGAACTGCACCAACTGACAGCTCCACCGTTTAATGTAAATACGTATCCGGTTTGCGATTTTGAATCGTCCGGATCAGTGTCAAAGCTTGCATCAACGTAACCACTTACGATGAGCTCTTTGTCACCTCCATATACGAGAAACATCTCCTTAGTCCTTTTCAGGTACTTTAGGATATTCTTGACCGCTGTCCAGTGATCCACTCCTGGATTACTTTGGTACCTCCCTGCTAAGCTAATAGCAAGGCACACATCAGGTCTGGTACACAGCATTGCATACATGATAGAGCCTATGGCTGAAGCATAGGGAACATCTTTCATTTTCTCTCTATCCTCTGCAGTGGTCGGGCATTGAGTCTTACTCAACTTCACACCTTGTAACACAGGCAAGAACCCTTTCTTTGCCTGATCCATTTTGAACTTCTTCAAAACTTTGTCAAGGTATGTACTCTGTGAAAGTCCAATCAAGCGTCTTGATCTATCTCTATAGATCTTGATGCCCAATATGTAAGCAGCTTCACCGAGGTCTTTCATTGAAAAACTCTTATTCAAGTATCCCTTTATGCTATCCAGAAATTCTATATCATTTCCAATCAGTAATATGTCATCCACATATAATATCAGAAATGCTACAGAGCTCCCACTCACTTTCTTGTAAATACAGGCTTCTCCAAAAGTCTGTACAAACCCAAATGCTTTGATCATACTATCAAAGCGTTTATTCCAACTCCGAGATGCTTGCACCAGTCCATAAATGGATCGCTGGAGCTTGCACACTTTGTTAGCTCCCTTTGGATCGATAAAACCTTCTGGTTGCATCATATACAACTCTTCTTCCAGAAATCCATTCAGGAATGCAGTTTTTACATCCATTTGCCTAATTTCATAATCATAAAATGCGGCAATCGCTAACATGATTCGGACAGACTTAAGCATCGCTATGGGTGAGAAGGTCTCATCGTAGTCAATCCCTTGAACTTGTCGGAAACCCTTTGCGACAAGTCGAGCTTTGTAGACTGTAACATTACCGTCAGCGTCAGTCTTCTTCTTAAAGATCCACTTGTTCTCTATTGCTTGCCGACCCTCGGGCAAGTCAACCAAAGTCCACACTTTGTTTTCATACATGGATCCCATCTCAGATTTCATGGCCTCAAGCCACTTTGCGGAATCTGGGCTCACCATCGCTTCTTCATAGTTCGTAGGTTCATCATTATCTAGTAGCATGACTTCCAGAACAGGATTACCGTACCACTCTGGTGCGGATCTTACTCTGGTTGATCTACGAGGTTCTGTAGTAACTTGATCTGAAGCTTCATGATCAACATCATCAACTTCCTCACTATTTGGTGTAGATGTCTCAGAAACCGGTTTCTGAGATAAACTACTTTCCAATAAGGGAGAAGGTACAGTTACCTCATCAAGTTCTACTTTCCTCCCACTCACTTCTTTTGAGACAAACTCCTTCTCTAGAAAGGATCCATTTTTAGCAACAAATGTCTTGCCTTCGGATCTGTGATAGAAGGTGTACCCAACTGTCTCCTTTGGGTATCCTATGAAGACACACTTCTCCGATTTGGGTTCGAGCTTATCAGGTTGAAGCTTTTTCACATAAGCATCGCAGCCCCAAACTTTAAGAAACGACAACTTTGGTTTCTTGCCAAACCATAGTTCATAAGGTGTCCTCTCAACGGATTTTGACGGTGTTCTATTCAACGTGAATGCGGCCGTCTCAAGAGCATAACCCCAAAATGATAGCGGTAAATCTGTAAGAGACATCATAGATCGCACCATATCTAGTAAAGTGTGATTACGACGTTCGGACACACCATTACGCCGTGGTGTTCCAGGTGGCGTGAGTTGCGAAACTATTCCGCATTGTTTCAAATGTAGACCAAACTCGTAACTCAAATATTCTCCTCCACGATCAAATCGTAGAAACTTTATTTTCTTGTTACGATGATTTTCAACTTCACTCTGAAATTCTTTGAACTTTTCAAATGTTTCAGACTTGTGTTTCATTAAGTAGATATACCCATATCTGCTTAAATCATCTGTGAAGGTGAGAAAATAACGATATCCGCCACGAGCCTCAACATTCATCGGACCACATACATCCGTATGTATGATTTCCAACAAATCTGTTGCTCTCTCCATAGTACCGGAGAACGGTGTTTTAGTCATCTTGCCCATGAGGCACGGTTCGCAAGTGCCAAGTGATTCATAATCAAGTGACTCCAAAAGTCCATCAGTATGGAGTTTCTTCATGCGCTTTATACCGATATGACCTAAACGGCAGTGCCACAAATAAGTTGCACTTTCATTATCAACTCTGCATCTTTTGGCTTCAACATTATGAATATGTGTATCACTACTATCGAGATTCATCAAGAATAGACCACTCTTTAAGGGTGCATGACCATAAAAGATGTTACTCATATAAATAGAACAACCATTATTCTCTGATTTAAATGAATAACCGTCTCGCATCAAACAAGATCCAGATATAATGTTCATGCTCAACGCTGGCACCAAATAACAATTATTTAGGTCTAAAACTAATCCTGAAGGTAGATGTAGAGGTAGCGTGCCGACCGCGATCACATCGACTTTGGAACCATTTCCCACGCGCATCGTCACCTCGTCCTTTGCTAGTGTCCGCTTAATCCGTAGTCCCTGTTTCGAGTTGCAAATATTAGCAACAGAACCAGTATCAAATACCCAGGTGCTACTGCGAGCTCTAGTAAGGTACACATCAATAACATGTATATCACATATACCTTTGTTCACCTTGCCATCCTTCTTATCCGCCAAATACTTGGGGCAGTTCCGCTTCCAGTGTCCAGTCTGCTTGCAGTAAAAGCACTCAGTTTCAGGCTTAGGTCCAGACTTGGGTTTCTTCTCCTGAGCAGCAACTTGCTTGCTGTTCTTCTTGAAGTTCCCCTTCTTCTTCCCTTTGCCCTTCTTCTTGAAACTATTGGTCTTATTGACCATCAACACTTGATGCTCCTTCTTGATTTCTACCTCCGCAGCCTTTAGCATTGCGAAGAGCTCGGGCATAGTCTTTACTAACCCTTGCATATTATAGTTCATCACGAAGCCTTTGTAGCTTGGTGGCAGTGATTGAAGAATTCTGTCAATGACACAATCATCCGGAAGATTAACTCCCAGCTGACTCAAGTGATTGTAATACCCAGACATTCTGAGTATGTGCTCACTGACAGACCCATTCTCCTCCATCTTGCAGCTATAGAACTTATTGGAGACTTCATATCTCTCAATCCGGGCATTCTGTTGGAATATTAACTTCAACTCCTGGAACATCTCATATGCTCCATGGTTCTCAAACCGACGTTGAAGTCCCGGTTCTAAGCCGTAAAGCATGGCACACTGAACTATTGAGTAGTCATCAGCTTTGCTCTGCCATACGTTCATAACATCTGGCGTTGCTCCAGCAGCAGGCCTGGCACCTAGCGGTGCATCCAGGACGTAACTCTTCTGTGCAGCAATGAGGATAATCCTCAAGTTACGGACCCAGTCCGCGTAATTGCTACCATCATCTTTCAACTTTGCTTTCTCAAGGAACGCATTAAAATTCAACGGAACAACAGCACGAGCCATCTATCTACAATCAACATAAACCAGCAAGATACTATCAGGGACTAAGTTCATGATAAATTTAAGTTCAATTAATCATATTACTTAAGAACTCCCACTTAGATAGACATCCCTCTAATCTTCTGAGTGATCACGTGATCCAAATTAAACTAAACCATAACCGATCATCACGTGAAATGGATTAGTTCTCAATGGTGAACATCATCATGTTGATCATATCTACTATATGATTCACGCTCGACCTTTCGGTCTCCGTGTTCCGAGGCCATATCTGCATATGCTAGGCTCGTCAAGTATAACCCGAGTATTCTGCGTGTGCAAAAACTGGCTTGCACCCGTTGTAGATGGACGTAGAGCTTATCACACCCGATCATCACGTGGTGTCTGGGCACGACGAACTTTGGCAACGGTGCATACTCGGGGAGAACACTTCTTGATAATTTAGTGAGAGATCATCTTATAATGCTACTGTCAATCAAAGCAAGATAAGATGCATAAAAAGATAAACATCACATGCAAATCAATATAAGTGATATGATATGGTCATCATCATCTTGTGCTTCATGATCTCCATCTCTGCAGCACCATCATGATTACCATCGTCACCGGCGCGACACCTTGATCTCCATCGTAGCATCGTTGTCGTCTCGCCAATCTTATGCTTCTACGACTATCGCTACCGCTTAGTGATAAAGTAAAGCATTACAGGGCGATTGCATTGCATACAATAAAGCGACAACCATATGGCTCCTGCCAGTTGCCGATAACTCGGTTACAAAACATGATCATCTCATACAATAAAATTTAGCATCACGTTTTGACCATATCACATCACAACATGCCCTGCAAAAACAAGTTAGACGTCCTCTACTTTGTTTGTTGCAAGTTTTACGTGGCTGCTACGGGCTTAAGCAAGAACTCATCTTACCTACGCATCAAAACCACAACGATAGTTCGTCAAATAGACTCCGTTTTAACCTTCTCAAGGACCGGGCGTAGCCACACTTGGTTCAACTAAAGTTGGTGAGATGTCTCCCGCAAGCCATCTGTGTGCAAAGCACGTCGAGGGAACCGGTCTCGCGTAAGCGTACGCGTAAGGTTGGTCCGAGTCATCTCATCCAACAATACCGCTGAACCAAAGTATGACATGCTGGTAGGCAGTATGACTTGTATCGTCCACAACTCACTTGTGTTCTACTCGTGCATATAACATCAAACCATAAAAAACCTGGCTCTAATACCACTGTTGGGGAACGTAGTAATTTCAAAAAAATTCCTACGCACACGCAAGATCATGGTGATGCATAGCAACGAGGGGGAGAGTGTTGTCTACATACCCTTGTAGACCCGAAGCGGAAGCGATCACAATGTAGAGGAAGTAGTCGTACGTTCTCCTCGCGATCCGACCGATCCCGGCGCCGTTACTCCGGCGCCCCCGAGTTCTTGGCACACGTTCAGCTCGATGACGCTCCTCGGGCTCCGATCCAGCAAAGCTCCGGAGAGAGAGTTTCGTCAGCACGACGGCGTGGTGACGATCTTGATGTTCTACTATCAGGGCTTCGCCTAAGCACTGCAACGGTACGATCGAGGTGGAATATGGTGGAGGGGGGCACCGCACACGGCTAAGGAATGATCTCAAGGACCAACTTGTGTCTTTGGGGTGCCCCCTTGCCCCCGTATATAAAGGAGCAAGGGGGAGGCCGGCCGGCCTAGGAGGCGCGCCAAGGGAGGGGGAGTCCTCCTCCCGGTGGGAGTAGGACTCCCCTTTCCTAGTCCAACTAGGATTGGAGAGGGGAAGGAAAAGAGAGGGACAGGGAGAAGGAAAGGGGGGGCCGCGCCCACCCCCCCTCCTAGTCCAATTCGGACTCCTCATGGGGGGGGGCGCGCGCCACCTCCTGGCGCGGCCTTCTCTCTCCCCTCGTGGCCCATTATGGCCCATAACTTCCCCGGGGGTTCCGGTAACCCCTTCCGGCACTCCGGTTTTATCCGAAACCACTCGGAACCATTCCGATGTCCGAATATAGCTGTCCAATATATCAATCTTTATGTCTCGACCATTTCGAGACTCCTCGTCATGTCCGTGATCACATCCGGGACTCCGAACTCCTTCGGTACATCAAAATACAGAAACTCAAAATAACCGTCATTGAAACCTTAAGCGTGCGGACCCTACGGTTCGAGAACAATGTAGACATGACCGAGACACGTCTCCAGTCAATAACCAATAGCGGGACCTAGATGCCCATATTGGCTCCTACATATTCTACGAAGATCTTTATCGGTCAGACCGCATAACAACATACGTTAGTTCCCTTTGTCATCGGTATGTTACTTACCCGAGATTCGATCGTCGGTATCCAATACCTAGTTCAATCTCGTTACTGGTAAGTCTCTTTACTCGTTCCGTAATACATCATCTCACAACTAACTCATTAGTTGTAGTGCTTGCAAGGCTTATGTGATGTGCATTACCGAGAGGGCCCAGAGATACCTCTCCGACTATCGGAGTGACAAATCCTAATCTCGAAATAGGCCAACCCAACATCTACCTTTGGAGACACCTGTAGTACTCCTTTATAATCACCCAGTTACGTTGTGACGTTTGGTAGCACCCAAAGTGTTCCTCCGGTAAACGGGAGTTGCATAATCTCATAGTCATAGGAACATGTATAAGTTATGGATGAAAGCAATAGCAACACACTAAACGATCAGGTGCTAAGCTAATGGAAATGGGTCATGTCAATCAGATCATTCAACTAATGATGTGACCTCGTTAATCAAATAACAACTCCTTTGTCTATGGTTGGGAAACTTAACCATCTTTGATTAACGAGCTAGTCAAGTAGAGGCATACTAGTGACACTCTGTTTGTCTATGTTTTCACACATGTATTATGTTTCCGGTTAATACAATTCTAGCATGAATAATAAACATTTATCATGAAATAAGGAAATAAATAATAACTTTATTATTGCCTCTAGGGCATATTTCCTTCAGGTGGTGGGCATGGGGCTGAAGGAGCACGGTCGGGAGGCGGTTCTGGATGCTGTGATCACTCCTACTATCTCCTACACACAGCTCCGTCGGATCGACCCGAGCCTGAGCCAGCGTACGAGCACCCCAGTGACCAGTCCACAGTCACAGTCCCTCTTTCAGGAGCAACAATCTATAAGTATTTTCCCTCTTATCTTCATTGCTCACTTTATTTTCCGCATTTAGTAGTTTTATGAGTTTCATCATGTCATACCGTAGGCCTACCTAGAGTACACACGCCAGGAGACCATGGTGTGGCATGAGAGGCTTTATGCACACCATGAGTAGAGGGATCGCCAAATGGAGCACGCTTTTCAGGAAATGGCGGCCGGCAGGTGTCCTGAGTTGCAGCCAGCATAATGTCCTCCAGCACAACCAAGGCTGCTGACCTTTGAGGAGTTTGTGGCATAGAACGTTGGCCCCTCGCCGGTTAGTTCATCCCCAATCTATTCACCCAAAGCATATCATGCCTTTCAACACAGTCATATATCCCGTTAATATGTCTTTTCAACATCCAGGGAACCGGTGGATCAACTGTTGGCGGTGGTCTTCGCAGCACTCCCAAGTCACGGAGCTTGACCACTCCGATCCACGGAGGCGGAGGCGGAGGTGGAGGCGGTCTTGGCGGTAGCGCTGCCGCTAGCAGTGTCGACCTGGGCTTCGGCAGTCTTGGCGGTGACGACCTCCGCGGTGCTTGACGTCCTGGCGCTTAAACCTTTGGGTCACATTGTGGCGATCTTGGTGGTGATCATACTTATATATTTGTGATGTTTCTTATTGTTGTTTGTGAGATTCTTATATGCTTGGTGGTGATGATACTTATATGTTTATGCTTTGTCATGCTTCTTATGATGTGTGATGATGAATTTGTTGTGTGATGTTGCTCCTTATTGTTATGTGAAGCATATATTGTTGTATGATTCTTGTATATGATGTATATATTCAAATGAATTGAGCTGAAACAAAACAGAAAAAAGAAAAAAAAACAGACAATAACTATGCCGACGACTAGGCCGTCGGCATAGACCTGCCCCAGGGGTGACGCCTGCTCGCCATGTGGCACGTTTATGCCGACGGCCTAGCCGTCGGCATAGTTTCAAACTAAGCCCACGGCTAGGCCGTCGGCATAGACCTGCCACGAGGCGAGCAGGCGTTGGTCAGCACTTGACGGCGGCCGTCGTTAGACGAGAACGTTGCCGACGGCCAGTGCCGTCGGCATAGATGTACGGACACCGTCGGGATAGGGCCTATGCCGACGGCCTTCCTGGCTACGCCGACGGATATGTTGCCGACGACCCTATGCCGGCCGTCGGCATAGGGTGCGATTCCGGTAGTTAGGTTTAGGGTTTAGGGTTTAGGTTTAGGGTTTAGGGAGCTACGGTTGGCTTGTTCTCCTGTGGAGCTTTTCGATGGCGGAATCGAATAACCTCGGTGGTGGTGGGCGTACAGTACCTACCAACCAAGACTTCCGTGGCCACGTTTAATGACCACATCGCTGGGGCCGCGTGTGGCTCCATGCTACCACGACTCCCTGTCCCTGGCCACACCGATCGATCTTGTCGCCGTTGGCCATGAGGCACGATGCTAGTACGAGTTCTCGTCTATGGCTGTGCCGAACGAGCTCGTGGCCGACAGACGCACAATGGCAGCCATGCGGGGGCTTATGGTAACTGAGTGGAACCAGTGTGAGATGGTAGCACGTCATACGTACAACTGATATGGATGATGGTCCAGTAGTAAGAAATGCAGGCATATATTATTACTTTCACCGGTTATGACTTGTATTTTTGTTATCCTTGTACTTCAGTACTGAAGAATTATACTTGTATTTTTCTAAATTATCGTTAAGTGCATCATAATGATGTAGAGTACGGGGTTACCCTCCTTTTTCTCAAAAAAATGCCCGTGTATGTTTTCAGTTTGTCCTGTCCAATAGTACTGCCAGCTTGTTCGAGTTGAAAGATTTTATTCTTTTCATGTGTATCATCTGCGGAGAGATGAAAGTATTTTACTCCCTCCATTTCCTTTACAAGGCCACTATCAAAAATACATTTTACATCAAAAATACATTTTGCATCAATACAAGACCACCAACAGTAACCGAGGCAAAAATTAATGATGTTTTCTCGTACTAGCAACTTTTTAATAATTACATGCATGTAGTCATAAGGCTAGCCATAGTGGGAGTAACTTAGGTAGTAACATAACACATCCCAAGAAAAATTGCTTATGTGGCATGGAGTTAATGAGGAAAGAGATGATTGTGGTAACATAATATGTTACTGTAACATAACACACCCCGAGGTAAAATGAGTCTATATCTCAATTAATGAAGGCTTGCATGTTACCATCCACATGTTACTACCCACTATGAAGGTAGTAACATAGACTAGTAACATATGTATGTTACTAGTCTAAGTTACTCTCCACTATGACCAGCCTAATGTCACTCAGCTATTTCCTTTTCATTCATTTGTTGCATGCTTATGGCATATTAATGATCTCAGTTAACAAGAAGAAAAGTTGACTTGCAAAGCAGACATTAAATTTTATCTTGGTACCTGTAATATGAGTTTGTGGCCTTGTATAAGAGAATGGAGGGAGTATATTTTTTGCATGAATATGCAAAGCCTCCATGTCATTTATTGATAGGGAAAAACCGAAGTAAGTACAAGAGAGGGCACAACACATGACATGAATGAAGGCATGAGCATGGCACCCGGAGGAGAGACACAAGGGATGTTCGGCCCCAAAAAAGGGGGAAAACATTGCTAAACCAACGAAGCCTAGAACTAGGGAGGCAAGCCAAACCAGTACGACATCCAACATCTCGAAAGCTAAACATCAGGGATGCCTCAAGTGAGCAAGATAGCGTCTCCAAGAAGGCGAACAATGTTGCGACACCGATTCCATTCAATCCGAAGAACCGGACCTCGGTTTTCCCTGGTGCTTTAAGAGGGGCACGGGTAAAGTCCATCGCAGCTCCTCCAAGAAGGGAAACGACACCCACGAGTGCGGCCACAGCCATCATCGGCAAGATGAGTAGGGATTTCACACTGGTATGAGTCCGAGCAAACCCATACACTTCAGAACATGATCCGAAGATGAAGTCAGGCCCTGGTCAAGATCTCCACCTCAGGAGGGGTGGGGGATTTGGTATTATTATCATGTTCCTCGACGTGCCTAATCTTTGCGTGTTGGAACAACTTGACTTTCTCCTCAGTCAAGAGTTTAGCAAGTTGTCTGTTTGCCTCCCTTCTCGCAATATGTTAAAACATCGATTAGAGTGAGGAACTTCTCCTTCTCTTTTTTGTAAACGCTAGGCACACCTTTAGCCCATTCGTTGAGGAAGTGCTTAATATGGTGAATGTTATTCTACATGTGTTGATGTCAGTTCCACCCTACTCTCTTTAGACTGCGCAGAAGCAACCAATTCATGACACCCCCGTCACCATCCCTCTTCGAACGAGGAGAGCTCAAATGCAAAACCGTCTTATTACCATTATGCACTGCTGCCCTCAACTCTACCAGGGATGGTGTTTGGTCAGAAATTCCTCTCCGCGGTCGATGGAATGTGACAAGGGGAAATTTATAGTCCCACTCAAAACTAGCAACAAACATGGTCTAGTATCTTGTAGGTTGGTATCTCCAAACAGCTAAATTACTTGTAAGGGCACTTTGGAAACCAGAATTTTGTAGTATTTCATAGGATCGAAATCTCACAGAAATTATTCTACAAGGTTCTTTGGTTCTAAACAAGGAGATATGTTTTTTATATGAAAATTTTCCTTTCCTTCATATTTTCGATTATAAACATGAGCACAACACTACTAGAAAAAGGGCTACTAATGGCGCATCTAATTTGGCCATTAATGGCGCATTAGTGGTGCGCCATTAGTAGCACGCCATTAGTAATATTTACTAATGGCGCACCACTGGTGCGCCATTAGTATCTGGTATACTAATGGCGCACCACACGTGCGCCATTAGTATGGGGCACGGTGCGCCATTAGTATGCCTAGCAGCGCCATGTATAGCCAGGTGCTTTGGATACTAATGGCGCACCACTGGGTGACGCGCCATTAGTAACCTAGGCATACTAATGGCGCACTGCTTAGGGATGCGCCATTAGTATCCTCTGGAATACTAATGGCGCACTGTTATGTGATGCGCCATTAGTATGAATATTAGGTTTTTATTTTTTTTAATTTTCTGTTTTTTTGCACAGGTTACAAAATGTATAATTGGACAAAATATAGACAGCACACATCAACAACAGATTCATCGAATACAATAGAAGATTAGTCTCTGAATACAATTCATCATATTAGTCTCCGAATACAATTCATCATATTAGTCTCCGAATTGAAAAGACCGAACAAAGATAGAACATTATATTACAAATCTCGAGACCGCGAGTAGCGAGTTTGTCTTCACATTACAAGTCGATATCGATCATCTAAACTACCATCACTATGCACTACCATCACTGCGGGCGTATCTAGATTCGGCCTCGGCCCTAGTGGTGTACCCTTTGTAACTGTTTCCGCTGAATCGGTGAACCTGTCTCCGACACTCCTCCCAGTCGTCGTAGACTCCGGGAACCTTACCCTTGTAGACGACATACGACGGCATCGCTATGCACTAGCCAAACGAAACGTTAGTACCAATTCACAGACAATACATAAGCAATATATAAGTATGCAACAGAACGATCGGAAGAGAAAAGCAAGACATTAATAGCATCGATTACATCTAAGTTGAACGACTCTCGAAACCAAAGAGACATACTACAAGTTCATTAAAGTTTAATTACAACATGAGCCAATCGATGTTTCAGAACTAGACACGGCATCACTGCTTTCGACTCGACTCAAGGGACCGGAGCGTGGATGAAGCCGCCGTCTATCGTGGGAGTCATGAAATTACGGGCGTTGTCAGCCTGCATTTGTAGCATTCCGTCTATCTCACTGTTGGACGGTTGATTTTTGAGGTAGAACTGCCCCGAGGTACGAAGGACATCTTGATGGATGATTTCCGCAAACTCCGACTGGATGCGAAAGAATTCTTGTCTGATGTCCGCGTCCTGGATTGTCGACACGCTCGCGGCCCAATCTTTGAGTTTACTCGGTAGCAGAAGTTGATGATGGTCTCGTATGATCGCCCGCATGTGATGGATGGCGTAGTAGGCACCCTTCTGACCGCCAGTCGGCTGCTTGACGCAGCAGAACGTCGTATTGTGGGAGAACACGTGCTTGCCGTACTTACGAATAGGCCTGTTGAAGGTGCCTCCAGATTGGGCGTAGCCGGGGAGAACATCATCAAGAACCTTCTTGACATTTGTGTAGTCTACGTTCGACTGACGGTCCGGGTCGAAATACGTGGCCATGGAATATTTGGGGCTTAGGAGGATGAGCGTGCAATGTGTGTCACTGCAGAAAACACGGAATGTTAAAAGAAAAACGATCGAAATCTAAGAATTCGTATGTTACGGGGCGGTTGAGGGGAGGACTTACTCGGGAAAGTAAGGCACGAGGAAGTTATCCTTATCTGGGTTTGCCAGAATGACGCCTTCGAGGTAAGAACTCGCGACTTGTCGGTCCCGAGCGCTGCCCAAGATCTTGGCACGCATGTAGAAGGGGTCGACTATCACGATGTCCGGGGTCTTGTCGCGAATGATCCGCATCTCCATACTCAGCGAAAATAGCCGAACGAAGGTGTAGTGCAGCGGATGAAGGTTCGACATAGCGTGGATGTCATCAAACCGCAGGACGATCGTACCCCCGATGGAGTTATCCACAAACCCCTTGCCCTCTGGCACCTTGGCCACGAAAACCGGGTATGCCACATCCTTCTCTCTGAGACGCCGCTTCTCCAAAGCAAGAACACTGTCATGCAGACTCCGCATAGAACCGGTTGCAACATCGAGCATATTTCTCGGTAGCATCGGCCTTTGCGACGACATTCTGTGTCCTGCTTCGCCTCATCATCATCATCATCATCATCATCATCATCATCATCATCATCATCATCATCATATATAGCGTGAAGCTCCTGCTTGATGCCCATTGATTTCAAGTCTGCCCTTGCTTTCGGCCCATCTTTGGTCCTCTCTGGCATTTTGAGCAGGGTACCAAGCAGACTCTCACACACGTTCTTCGTGATATGCATGACATCAAGGCTGTGAGGCACACGGTGGATCTTCCAGTACGGCAAGTCCCAGAAAACAGACCTCGTTTTCCATACCTTCAGCAGCGGCTCTGGCGCCTTTCGCTTCTTTCCCGGCTCTGGCGCCTTTTGCTTCTTTCCCGGGAGTGGGCAGTCTTTCCAATTTTTCAACAGCTTGTCTATTTCCTCGCCGCTCCTCGTACACGGGCGTTTTTGGGGTTCGGTTTCACCATCGAACAGATCCTTGCGTTTCCTCCACGGGTCATTGTCGCGAAGCCACCTTCGATGTCCCATGAACACGGTTTTCGAAGACCCGGGATCTCTATCTAGCTGGCGATACGTTGTGTCATCCATGCACCGTACGCATCCAGAAAATCCGTGGACTACCTGCCCCGCGAGATATCCGTAACCGAGATAGTCGTGCACCGTCGTGAGCAGTGCGGCTCTCATAGGGAAATATTCTTTCTCTGCGGCGTCCCACGTATTGGCTGGCGTTTTCCACAGCGTGTCTAGCTCCTCCTTCAGCAGCCCCAGATACAGATTGATGTCGTTCCCTGGTTGTTTCGGCCCTTCAATTAGCATACTCATGTGAATGTACTTCCTCTTCATGCACAACCAGGGGAGAAGGTTGTACATCCACACAAACACAGGCCAGGTGCTATGTGTGCTTCTCTGGCTGCCAAACGGATTGACTCCATCGGTGCTCGCGCCCAGCACGATGTTCCTTGGATCCTTCCCAAATTCTGGGTATTCAAAATTCAACGCTTGCCACTGGCTCGCATCCTTAGGGTGACTCAGCATCTTGTCTTTTTTATCTATCTCCGGATCATTTGCGTCATCTTCTCGCTTCTTCTCCTCCCTATCCGCGTGCCAACGCAGGAGCTTCGCTACCTTAGGATCCGCGAAATACCGCTGCAGACGAGGAGTGATCGGAAAGTACCACACCACTTTTCGAGGAGCTTTCTTCCTCTTCTTTTATCGAGTGACGCCGCACACCGGACATATGGTAGACTCCGCGTGCTCGTCCCGATAAATGATGCAATTGTTCATGCAGACATGGTATTTCACGTGCGGTAAATCAAGAGGACACACGATTTTCTTCGCCTCCTCCAAACTGGTCGGGCACTTGTTCCCCTTTGGAAGACGTTCGTGCCAGAATGACATGTTCTCGTCGAAGCATGCGTCCGTCATTTTGTGTTTTACCTTCATCTCCAGAGCCATGAGCGTTACTTTCAGGCGGGTATCCTCGGGCCTGCATCCTTCATACAATGGAGTAACCGCGTCTAACTCAAGTTGATCCACCTTGGCTTTCTCTCGGGCGGCAGCTCTTGCGTTATCCGTCTGCTTGAGAAGCAGCTCTTGAATATAAGGGTCCTGCACCCAGCCCATCGATGGTCCACCGTCGTCTGCTCCGCCGGCATCATCATCTTCATGATCATGCCCGTCGTCTGCTCCGGCATCTTCCTCATCATCATGACTGTGTACAGCATCACCGTCGTGATCATCTCCTGGGGATTCTTCGTCTTCTCGCCCGCCCGAGCCGCGGTGGTTGTCTTGCTGCCCTTCCTCATTTCTTGCCCGGCCCCCATGGACGACTTCGTAGTCATCTTCATCACCTTGCCACCGATAGCCATCCATGAAACCACGCAAGAGCAGGTGGTCCCGCACCTGCCCGGAATCCGGGTCCGCAATAAGGCTCTGCAGCTTGCATCTTCGACACGGACATCTTATCTCCGTCTCGTTATTTTGAAGCATCTCGATCCTCGCGGACCTCAAAAACCTATTCACGATGCCTTCGGTCATCGTGCGGACCATGGTTGCCTGCGAACCAAGAAAAAATTTGGCATGACTTTCCCTAAAAATAGGACCAAAAAGAATGCTTAATGCCAAAATTATCGCCGAAACGGAAATGAATCAACATTCCGGCAAAATATTGGCAACTATCGCATTTCAAATACCGGTACACCTCCAACCACAAACACATATGCAACACCACAAACATATGCAACACCACGAACATACATAGATCTAGCTAGGCCATAAAAAGTGCATGTGCACATTGTTGTAGGGAGAACAACGTAAATATAGCTTCCCCCTTACTTACCTATCGAAACAAGGTAATTTAACCACTTAATTTGAATGAATCTATGGTGGAAATGAGGTGAAAAAGAGGAGGCACCCGAGACAAGGAGGAGGTGGAGAGAATGAAGTGGGGGAGAAAGTGAGTGTGGGTAGGAGAGGCTGCCCAAAATATCATGTTGCCGCCCACTTACTAATGGCGCACCGACCTTAAATGCGCCATTAGTAATCCAGGTTACTAATGGCGCACCCATGTCTGATGCGCCATTAGTAGTTTTGCGAAAAAAAAAGAAAGTAAATCATACTAATGGCGCACTCTTCCACGGTGCGCCATTAGTAGTTTGAACTAGTAATGACGCACTGTGGGACAGTGCGCCATTAGTAGTTTTCCAACAAAAAGAATAAAAAATATAATTAAAAAAACAGCATTAGTGGCGCACCCCGTTACCAGTGCGCCATTACTAGTTACAACTAGTAATGGCGTACCGTGCCAGGATGCGCCATTAGTATGTTTGGCCAGACGCGCTAGTTCAAAAAAAAATTAGGATACTAATGGCGCACCTTAGGCAAGGTGCGCCATTAGTACTTTCAACACTAATGGCGTACCAGAAGGTGGTGCGCCATTAGTACTAATGGCGCACCACCTATCTGGTGCGCCATTAGTGTCAATCCCATCTATAGCCCTTTCTCTAGTAGTGCAAGCAAAACAAACCAATTTTGTGCGAGAAAATATTTTTTTGGATGCATGTTCTTTTGATTTCGTGGAGTTTTGGTTGGTTAAGTCATGTCTAAACTCTCTATTCATAAGTGATGCTAGGAAGTTATTTTGACTGCATTTTAGGAAATATATAATTTGGGAACTCTGTGACAAGCTGTGTTTATCTCTCCGGCCCTCTCTCTAATCAAGAAACGGTTTCCCGCAAAACTTATATATGGCATCGGGCATCCTAACATAGTATTTGCAATATATGTGTTTCCCATTGCAATAGAAGCCACATGTCGGAACCCTTAATTGATACCCCCATCCCCTATTTCTGGTTTCGAAATGAGGCCAATATATTTGTACTATACAGGATTGCCATTACTTACAACAGATTGCTGTTTGACCATGCTTGGCACAGCAAAAAGGTATGTACATTTTCATATCATTGTTGTACTCATGTTGCCTCCACGCATCTCCCTTCTCTACATTCCATTTAAGTTTTTGTTTGAACAGGGTAACTATCATAAAGATAAACTACTGCTATAGGAGGACCATGAAGTAATTGTGCATAATGAAGTCGTAAATGTAAGGCATGATCCTTTCACTTCTCAGCCCTTATACATAATGAGCACCGATGGAATAGCTAGCTAGTATACGAGACAATGAGACATGATATTTGCCACGGAGTTACTACTGTCCTGCAAGTCTGTACGATGAATCATTTAGCAACAAGACCTTAGTTGGTCGTCAGGCATGCGAGGCATTCAGGCATGAGAGTATCAGTTCTGTAAGCGTGACCGGCATGAACAGGATTCAGATTGCAGTGAGATCGAAATTGAAGGTACTCCTTTGTTTGCACTGAAGATCCTCAACACAAAGGTGTGTGCACATCCAGTTTGGGGAATGTCCTCGCTCGAGCTGCTGCTCTCTTCAGGAATTCAGGCGTGAGAGGATCAGCTCTGTAAGACTGACCGGCATGAATAGGATTCAGATTCCAGTGAGATAAAACTTGAAGGCACTGAGTATCCTCTGCACATAGGTGTGTGCACATCCAATTTTGGGAATGCCCTCGCCTTCAGCAATTGAAGCAAAAGCTGTTGGCGTCCTCCATTTAAGCAGGTGCGAACAACTACAGTATCTTTTCCTCAAGCGATTTTTCAATTAGGGGATGCAAAGCTTCACGACATGAATTGGAATGAAAAATAATAATCACTTCAAAATTTAATAGGGAATTCGTAATCTGCCAATATGTGTGTATTGAACTAATAATAGCCAGGAGCAGGCTTTTTTCTAGACAACAGAAATTTAAGTTCACGGTTGCTCAAGCAAGTACAGTGATAATAAATAGTAGAATTTATTTTCAGAATTTTACACAACCATAATGTACTGAGACGTGTACTTAGCTCAGGAGTGTAGTACTACTTCTCTGCTTGCTTTCTTATGTACAATCTCATGTCATGCATGAAGAATCACTTGATCACTAAAGAATTGCAAAAAAAAAATTACAACAGGAGGGAGCCAAGGCCAAGATATCCTTTGTGCCTTGCATTATTCTTTTTTTCCGAATCATTACCTCTATTACTGAAGGTTTAAGAATTAAATCCTTGCTACACAACTCGATGATATTCAGTGATGCAGAATGAAGAATCCATACCATACTTCTTCAACAGATCAGGCACGCACATATGTTTAAAAACAAAAGCAAGAGGATTCGCAGGTACATTGGGCTAAGACTGTAAACTTGAAACTGGTTTGGGAAACATCAAGCCAAATGGAGCTCACAATCCGGCGACAAAAACTGAAGTTCAAAAAGTGTTGGAACGCTAATGCTCTTGCAACAGTATCATTGCTTGGCTGAGCAGCTCCCAATAGCTTTGTATTAATTGTCAGAAGACATGCAGGTAAGCAAATCACATAACCTGGCAGAAATATTTGCGAGTTCTTCATGGGACATAGGCTTACTACCCACATAAATAATACTCACAGGTGCACTAAAAGAAAAATTATACACACTCTGAACATTATGTCACACTTACCTTCTACCTTCTGAAAGCAACAGTATGCAGCCTTCTCAACAGACCACAAAGAACATGAGGCAGACAAAATCCCCGATTCTCCTTTTCCACAAAATCCAATCCACAATTACCAAGTCACACGAAAGAAGCAAGACAACTTTCTCATATTGCCAACACACCACTATTGGAAGGAAATGCCATGCAAATTCCCTGCTGCTATTCCAAACCCAGCAGCGTTACACTAGAGTAACAGGGACAGCCCGAACATTACACTAGAGTATACTGATTACAAACGCATCAGATCATTCAGAAACAATGAAGAATCAATGAATATACCAACACACCACAATAAGATATCGACATGAGCAACGCAGAAGAAATACCACGGAAAAATGATAAGAACAAGATCATATAAACTACTGAAGTATCGATATCACTTATAACATAGGTAAACAGATAGAACTCAAAACTATTTATTCAGAGCCAAGTAGGGAAAATCTAGCATGTAAGGACCAGGATCAAGCGATGAGTGCGCCCTCACACACACAGTCCAAGTGGTCTCTTGATTATTTTGTGGATGACTCTTGCAGCAACGACAGTAAGATAGCAAGCCACCCCTTTGTTGGTTCATTGAATCCATTGATCCATTTTCTTCAATCCCTTCCTGAAGCCAAGTTCATCTTTCTAAGATCAGGTGTAATCCACATGGGAGCTGGCCAGCTTGACCAAAGCTGAGGAGACAAAATTTCCTCCATGGAGTAGAAATTATCCAAGTTCATTGTTCCCATATCAGGGTCACTATTCTTCAATCCCATTGTCCGCAGCACATTATCGTCAGTAAAGTAGGCATGATTTGCCCTGAGAGTGGGATATTCTTTGGCAGTGAGACAAATAGATTGATTATGTCCAAGAAACAGCACATGGTCAGGCAATCGTTTTATGCTCTTAAGTTTACTTTCCAAAGGATCAAATTCATACATTATATATCCCGTAGTGTTCCAAAACACAGATGCTCCAGGATCAGGATCGAAATTATACTGGTCAATGATTCTCCAAATAAGAAGCAGACCGCCGGATGGAGCTTGAACAACGTATGTGTAGCCAATGCCATATACAGAGTCCATTCTTATAATCATCTCCATTGTGATGACAGGCCCACTGAAATCAAAAGCATGAAGTTGTCCGGTTGTAGTCACTGCATACAACAGGCCATCCTTGTAAGTGCAGTCGCTATATCGTTCATGAGGTGGCAGCCAAGTCCAGTTATCATCACCTACTCTTGCAAATGAGAGCTGACGCTTTGGATTATGGATGAGCACGACGATGTAGCTTCCCGTGGATGTATCAGGGAACACAAACGCCTTATAGTGAAGTTTGTGGCGCAGCTCGTCAATAGCAAAGATAGACGGAGAGTAAGGACCGGCATCCGTCCCAGTATGCCATGAGTACTCATACTTATGGACAGCACCGTGCTCATCAAAGATGGGCTTCACCTGCTCGATGGTGATCACCGACGGAAGAGCGATCTGTTGACATGTGATGGGGTTGACAAGGTGCATCTCAGATCTGGCATCAACAGTTACCAGCCAGCCATGTGATGACCCGATCAGACACCTAGTGCGGATAGGTGTGGCGCCGGGAGGGTCAACTTGTACGACCTCTTGTCTGTGAGGCTGTAGAGGCACGCAACGCTCTCGCCAGCGGATTCGGAATTGTAGAGGAGGCATGGCGTCTGGGGGCGTTTGTACTGCCCAAGGCTTCGGAGGCTGGTATACGCGGAGTGCCACCAGGGGCAGACTGAGCCGGCACGCACAAGGTCGGGGATCTCAAGGGTGGCAAAGATGCCCATCAAGACGTCCTGAGGCAGCTCCGGCATGTTGCCCACTGTCGTCATTGTCAGTACTCAGCCTGTGCAAAACTCTCAAGATTAGAGAGAACAAATATGTCCAGTGTCCAGCTTTGGCAACCTAAGTGTATTATCCTGGCGACGATACAGGATTCGATGGGAGCAGAGTCTGTCTCCAAAGATCAGGAGCTTCGGCCAAAGTGACGAATTTCTCCAGTGAAAGTTGGATCACCGCCACGCCGCTCCTAATTCCAGTAGGTTAATTAGATCCGAGTCAACGAACGGCACACACGCAGAATTAATGGACTGAAACTCGACAAAGATTCGGAGTTTTGGTTGCAAAGCAAGGTCAAAGGAAGAACACTAACCGGCGGCAAGCCACACGAGGGGGTTAATCGGCCGGGAGAGGACCAGGCGATGGCAACGGCGAGTTGCTGGGACAGCGAAGACGGGGATTCGCACCGTGTAGAGGAGTAAGCTAGCTTCGCGCCGCCGGCCGCGGCGGCGGTGGCGACGAAGGCTGCGCTCGGAGGAGTCTGCCGCTCCTTCGTGGCGTCAATGGGCTCAGCCCACCATGGTCAGAGATAGCATACGGCTCTTCTGACTCGCTGAAGGGGCGAGTAAGATGGGCCGGCTACGCGCGCGGGAGGCCACAGCCAATTTTTCTGTATTTATTTACGTTTTCTGTTACCCCTAAAAAAATTACGTTTTCTGTTTTTATTCTTTGTTTTATTTTTTTAGTTTTATTTATACTTTAACATATTAAAAAAATTACAAAAAACACTCTAAAAAAATATTTGAAAATTGTTGAACAAGTATATTTGAAAAATGTTGAACGTGTATAGAAATATTGTTGATCATGTATTTTTTTTTAACTGGTGAAATTTTTAGATCATGTATATAAAAATGTTAACCAAGCATTTGAAAAAATATTGAACAAGTATTTGAAAAATGATAATCAAGCATTTGGGAGTGTAAAATGTGTATAGAAAAAATGTTCAACAAGTATTTGAAAAATGATAAAAATAAAATGATCATGTATATAAAAATGTTAATAAAGCATTTGAAAAAAATGTTGAACAAGTATTTGAAAAATATTAATCAAGCATTTAAAAAATATTAAATGCGTATAGAAAAATGTTGGCCATGTATTGAAAATATTAATATTTTTATTTGAAAACTGTTAATCAATCATTTAAAAAGGGAAACAAAAGCTCTGTTGTAAAAAACATTTTGCACCAAAACAACTGTCGCAAAAAAAGTGCAATATGACCTGTGTTGCAGAAATAATTGCACAATAAGACCTGTGTTGCAATGGTGGTGGCTCGCTCTACCACTCGATGTGGCAGATCGAACGGCTTGCAACCCGGCTGATCTTTCAAAAAGAAGCAAATGTTAGAAATGTATAGAAATTATTTAGGCGGCGGAAGCATTAGCACACCCCTTAATAATGTTAAAATTGTATAGGAAAAATATTGATCATGTATTAAAAAAATATTAAGCTTGTATTTGAAAAATGTTAAAAATGTGTATAAAAATGTTGACCATATATTAAAAAAGTTAAATTTGTATTGCAAATTTTTTAAATGTGTATCAGTAAAACATTGTTCACGTATAGAAATAGGGGCTGAGATTTGTTTCCCTTTTTCCCGATGCCTCCCGTGCCTATTGTTCTCTGGTGCTCCTTCCTCTTCCTTTTGACTTGCGCAACATTGATTTTGGTGAGTCGGGAAGATACAAATAGAGGGTCTACAAGTAGAGAAGAGCAACGACGAGAGGAGAGGAAAACATAAAAATTTACTTCTAAAATTAGAGGCTGGGGTTTTATTCTATCCTCTTTTTTACTTGCACAGTTTCCTTGGCAGAAGAAAAATAGATAACTTCATGGTTTAATTGATATTTTTGGCTTCCACGATTTCCTGGTCCATTGAATAAAAGGAAATTTCAACTTTCAAGGTTCACTCGGTCTTCCGCTTTTTACAATATGAAAAGTAAGTACTAGATGTTTTTATTCATTGACATATATGGAATCTTGCGTATGCTCTTCCTAGATCAATAAATTGAGTTATTAGCTGAGGTTTTATTCTATCCTCTTTTTTTCTTGCATAGTTTCCTTGGCAGAAGAAAAAATATAACTTCATGGTTTAATTGATCTTTTTGGCTTCGATGACTTCTTGCTCCATTAAATAAAAGGCAGTTTCAAATTTCGATGTTCAGTTGGTCTTCCGCTTTTTACAATATGAAAACTAAGTACTAGATGTTTTTTTATTCATTGACATGTACGAAATCTTGCATATGTTATTCCTAGATCAATAAATTGAGTTATTAGCTACTCTGCCCATTCCAAAAAACTTATCGTTGTCTTAGTTCAAATTTGAACTAAAGAAATATGGAATAGTGGAAGTAATTTTTTGATATGTTATTTTCTCATATTTTGACTGGCCTATCAGAAAGTGCGTCCGGATTTACAAAAGAAAACTGAAAATTTTCATGCATTAAGGAATGTGTCAAAGCAACGAACATGTTGAGGTATAAAGTAATTTTAGAAAAATATAGGGAGTAACATTTTTCTCAAAACTAGAGAACAGTGAAAGGAACAAATCAATAGAACTAAAACACAAGCAAAACCAGAAAAATGAAATTGAAGTCATGAAGATGTCTATTGTCACTCCTTTCGCAATAGTTTTGCAGACCATGAGGGAGAGGGAGGAGAACCTAAGAACAACAGGCATGGGAGGCATTGGGAAAATTTCGAAACAAATGTTGGACCCTAGTTGTAGTGGGACACACTAGTGTCGGTCTTCCTCCATGTTCCCATGCCCAATACTCCTAGATGCTCGTTTTCTTCCTCTTCCTGACTTGCCTTCACAACCCCATCATCTAAACCTAAATGCGCACATTTGTTTTGATAATTGCGCAAGAAAATAGGAAAAGGAAGGAAGAACAATAGGCATGGGAGGCATCCGGAAAACACAAAATAATTTTGGCCCCTAAATTTAGAGGCCAACAAGTATAGGCTTTCCTCCATGTTCCCACGCCCATCGCTCTAAGATACTCTTGGCTTCCTTTTGCCTAATCGCTCTCAAGGCCGCATGATCTCAACTTCAGATACGAAAGCATGACCTCACTTCCGTGAGGTAAAAGGTAGGGGAAGGAGAACCTAAGAACAATAGGAATGGGAGGCATGGGGAAACACTAAGACAAATATCCACCTCTAGTAACAGAGGTACAGACAGATAGCTCGGGGTTTCCTCCGTGTTCCCATTCTCACCGCTCTTAGACTATTTCTTCCTCTTCCTAGATCACGTTGAAGATAGTATGATTCTAAAAAAATATAGAGAAAAAAGCTTGAACTTGTGAGATATATATGGGCATCTTAGGAAGTGCTCTAGGGTGTAAACTGTGTTGAATCTTTTGAGCGGAATGCCGGAATCATGGATGGTGCATCATAGTGTATCAGTGAATGATAGTGGGCCATGGAACTTCTATTGCTAGTATGGGCACATGGAGGGAGGTTACTGGGGATCTTTTTCTCATGCACAACTAATGAAAAGAAAGGTTTGTCCTTGACCCTGAACTTGCATTTACATGAAGTGGAAAGGTAATAAACCATAGAGTCCTTTCGTCTATTTTATGAGAGCATGGTGAATGAAGAGAGAATAGTCCATGTGATGGAAGATCACAATATCCAAGCAAATAAATATCAAAATAAGAGACCAATATGACCGTAAAGAAAAGAGACCATTATGGAATGCCCTGAACTGAAAACATCATTGTATGAAATAGTTGTTGATGAATTGCATGAGCTTTCTTTTCATCTGACAACTTCCCGCTCGTCCTCGTATATTTTGTGACATCTTTTGCACATAATAGGGAACGGGGAGGGAGTCGTTTGCGGAGACTAGACCAAACAACAGACGATTCTTTGAGTCCGACGTGTCCCTTTCCACTGCTTTGAGATTGGTGCATCTAATCTGATGGTAGAAAACACGTTCGGGACAAGGAGCCCAAACAGGGACCATTTGGGAGTTATCTATACCTTTTTTTGTGAGGAAAACTTCCAATCTATTCATCAACTGTCAAGGTAGTACAAAGAATACCAGAAGTAAAAAATACATGTAGGTCTATAGACCACCCAGCGACGACTACAAGCACTGGAGCTAGCCGAAGGCGCGCCGCCGTCAATGCTCCTCCCTCATCGGAGCCAGGCAAATCTTGTTGTAACAGAAAGTCCAACAGTTGTTGTGTTAGGCCCCATGGACCAGCGCACCAGGACAACAAACGCTATTGATGAAGAGATGCGTAGATTAGAAGAATCCAATCAATAGACACATGAACACAGACGAACGAAGATCGAATCCACGTGGATCCATCAAAGACTATAGCCGGCCGAATCCTGTGAGATCCACCGGGTTTAAAATGAGTTCGTTCAACTGACATAGGCCTCATATAAAGGAGCAAATTTCTCCTTAAGCAATAAACAAAGTGTTCATGGTAATAAGTGGAACACCAATTAGCTGTTCATCAAATAAATATCAAAATAAGTGGAGCACAAGTTAAGTGTTGGTCTAATAAAAGATTGTAATAATTGGAGCATAAATTAAGTGTTCGTGGAATACAAATTAAATGTTCAGCCGATAATTTTACACAACTGCATGATTAACCGTGCAATGATTGACGTCATCTGTCCTACCGTTCACAGCGTATACTTACATACTAGTGGTTGGGGCCCGTCATTGCGGGCCTCTTGGAAAGAAGACGTGCGTGTATTTCTTCCTCACAAAGAAAAAACCTCAACTTCATCTCAAAATTAAAAATAAAATTTTCTCACAACACGTGAACATCACATTCATCTCAAAAAGAACAGAAAAAACCTAAAAAGCATTCTCAAAATGAAAAATAAACAAAAGTCTCAATTCCATCTTTCAAAAATAATCTCAAAAATAACTTTTCTCAAAAGAAAAAAAAAGGTCTCAATTTCATCTTTCAAAAAAAAACTAAAAAGTTTCTCAATTTCATCTTTAAAAAACTCAAAAAAAAAATTGTCACGGCCAACCAGCATGCGCCATGTGGCCATGCTGGTTGGCCACCATTCTCGCGTAGCTTAATGTGTTTGATGTTCAGCCGATAATTTTACACAATTTCATGATTAACCATGCAATGATTGACGTCATCTGTCCTACCGTTCAGAGTGTATACTTACATACTAGTGGTTGGGGTCCGCCATTGTGGGCCTCTTGAAAAGAAGATGTGCGTGTATTTCTCCCTCTCAAAGAAAACACCTCAACTTCATCTCAAAATTAAAAAGAAAATTTTCTCACAACACGTGAACATCACATTCATCTCAAAAAGGAAAAGAAAAACCCTAAAAACATTGTCAAAATGAAAAAGAAACAAAAGTCTCACTTCAATCTTTAAAAAGTAATCTCAAAAATAACTTTTCTCAAAAGAAAAAGGGTCTCAATTTCATCTTTCAGAAAAAACTAAAAAGTTTCTCAATTTCATCTTAAAAAAACTCAAAAAGTTTTTTGGCACGGCCAACCAGCATGCGCCATGTGGCCATGCTGGTTGGCCACCATTCTCGGGTAGCTTAATGTGTTTGATTCTTGTATGTGAGTTTTTTACATCCACTCTTAATTATGGTATACATGTCTCGTAATTGATTAATTAATTAATTAAATTTTAATTTCATTTGGTATAGACGATGATCATTGTTTCCTTGTGTTTGCCCTAAGCTCCCTATTCAAAGCTATCTACAAATAGACATAGAAAACGCTGTCCACTTGAACAACATAACGTGAACTCTGAACAGGTCACAAGTCTCAACAGAGGAGGCATGAAACCAGCCTCATTGGGCAGGGACGCGTGAAGCGTGCATGCATGCGCCCTTTTTGCAGCTCCACCAGTCCTCTTTGGACGGCAGCTACATATTTATACCCTGTATTGCCCGCTCCATAGCTCATCAAGCAAGCAGCTCGATCAACCACTCTCCACTCCACTCCTCTGCCTGAGGTACCAAGAGCACCAGTAAAATGGCTCTCCAGAACAAGGAGGTGGATGCCCTGGTCCAGAAGATCACCGGACTCCACGCCGCCATCGCCAAGCTGCCGTCGCTCAGCCCGTCCCCGGACGTAGACGCGCTCTTCACCGAGCTGGTCACCGCGTGCGTTCCCCCGAGCCCCGTGGACGTGACCAAGCTCGGCCCGGAGGCGCAGGAGATGCGGGAGGGCCTCATCCGCCTCTGCTCTGAGGCCGAGGGGAAGCTGGAGGCGCACTACTCCGACATGCTCGCGGCCTTCGACAACCCGCTCGACCACCTCGGTATGTTCCCCTACTACAACAACTACATCAACCTCAGCAAGCTTGAATACGAGCTCCTGGCGCGCTACGTGCCCGGCGGCATCGCCCCGGCCCGCGTCGCCTTCATCGGCTCCGGCCCACTGCCGTTCAGCTCTTTCGTCCTCGCCGCACGCCACTTGCCCGACACCATGTTCGACAACTACGACCTATGTGGCGCGGCCAATGACCGCGCCAGCAAGCTGTTCCGCGCGGACAAGGACGTGGGCGCCCGCATGTCGTTCCACACGGCCGACGTCGCGGACCTTGCCGGCGAGCTCGCTAAGTACGACGTCGTCTTCCTGGCCGCGCTCGTGGGCATGGCCGCAGAGGACAAGGCCAAGGTGATCGCGCACCTCGGCGCACACATGGCAGACGGGGCGGCCCTCGTTGTACGCAGTGCGCACGGGGCACGCGGGTTCCTGTACCCGATCGTAGACCCCCAGGACATCGCCGGAGGCGGGTTCAAGGTGCTCGCCGTGTGCCACCCCGACGACGACGTGGTGAACTCCGTTATCATCGCACAGAAGTCCAAGGACTTGCATGCCAATGGACATCACCGTGGGCATGGTGGACAGTGCGCGCATGGCACGGTGCCGGTGGTCAACCCACCGTGCAGGTTTGGTGAGATGGTGACAGACATGGCCCAGAAGAGAGAGGAGTTTGCCAACGCCGAAGTGGTCTTTTGATCGATCGTCCAGAGGGGGTAGTGGTTGTGCATGTGCGATCATCATCCATGCCTCGCTGATTGATCGCTTGCAACTGTACGTGTTATTTTTCCTACTACTACTGCATTTCAAGTCATGTGTTGTTTGTACTCAATAATGTAAGTGTGGTGTTTACACGCGAATTTCTTGTATGTGTTTCAAAAAGTATTTGTGGAATTTCAAAAAATGTTCTTGTTCTAAGTTTTTATCACAATTTAAAATAATGTTCAGTAAATTCAAAATAATGTTCTCATTTTCAAATAATTTGTTACGTTCATGTTTTGAAAAAAAAATTCAGGAATTTGATAAAATGTCCCGGTTTTCAAATTTTGTTCACAATTTCAAAAAATATTCATGGTTCAAAATGTCTTTCAGCAATTTCAAAAAATGTTCTTGTTATAAATTTTGTGCAAAGTTTCAAAAAACGTTCATTTTAAAAAATGTTCATTAATTTCAAAAAGATGTTCTCGTTTTCAAATCTTTGTTATGTTCATGTTTGAAAAAGTTGTTCTCTTTTTCAAAATATGTTCAGGATGTCATTCCTAAAATATTCATGTTTCAGAAAATGTACAGGATTTTAAAAATATGTTCTCATTTCCAAAATTGGCTCCCAATTTCAGAAAAATGTTCGCACTTCAAAAAAACTTCAAGAATTTCAGAAAATGTTTCTTGTTTTCAAAAATATTCACAATGTCAGAAAAGTTTCAATTTTTCAAAAATTGTTCATGTTTTAGAAAACTCTTAGGTTTTGTACCAAATGTCCGTGTTTTTTCAAAATTCGGATTAGAAAAATTGATCACGTTTTTTTAGATAATAAGATTAGAATATCAGAAAATATGTGTGGCTTTTCGAATTGTTTGAAAATTTCAAGAAATGTTTCTAAAATATTTTTTCTAAATTCTCAACCCTTTTGGATGTTGTTTTAGTCTTCCGCGCTTAAATATTCAATAGCACCTTTGTGGTCTAGTGGCTAGCTGGTCGCGGTCTCTGCTATCTCGTGTGCGCGAGATGGTGGGATCGAATCCTAGCGTAGCCAACCTGTTTGTTGGCGTTTTTTCAGGTCGCCCACTGTACACAAAGCACAGGTGGCTTTCGCGTCGATGGGCCGGCCCAGTCGTGCATCGCGCATGTGTGTCGAGCTTCTGTTTGAGGCATAATGCATGGTATATTTCTCAAAAAAAGGCATAATGCATGGTATAGGAGGTCCTATGTGCCGCATTTTGCAGCGAATAGCCAGCGTGACGCACACAGGAGGCGTCCGACTGGGCCGGCCCAGTATGAGGACCCCGAGGTGTGTCTACAGCGGTAAAGAATTGCAAAACAGCAAATGACGCCATGAGGAATCAAACCTACAACGTCCCTATCCTCAACAAGCGCTGCTAACCACAGGACTAAATGGCCGCATATGAACTATACCGCATCGCGATTGTATTTAAGAACTTTGTATTGTGGGATATTTCTCTTACATGTTATTTTCTGTACATGTACTACAGCATATAGATTGGAATATGTGATTATTTTTCGAGATTTGAAATACCTGAAAATTTTCTGAAGTTGTGAACAAAATTTGAAAATGCAAAATATTTTAAAAATTACGAACAATTTTTTCAAAACACGAACATTTTTTGGAATTATTAATTTTTTCAAAACGCAATTTTCTCAAAAGTTCCAAAAACATTAACATTTTTGGAATATGTGAACAAAATTGGACAAGCTGCAATAGTTTTTATAAAATTAGAGAAAATTTTCCATATTTATGACAAATTTTCGAAATGAGAACATTTATTCAAATTCCTCGAACATATTTTGACTTTGCCAACTAATTTACGTAAACATGATTTTTTTTAAAACAAATAAAAGTCGGAACTTTTTTGGAATTCCTGATCATTTTCTGGATAAAGAGATAAAATGCAAACAAAATTTTAAATTCTGAACATTTGCTGAAATGTTATGAAAAGGTCTGAAAAGATACCATAAGCCGCTGAAGAGTTGATCTTTTTTCTAAAATTTTGAAACTGACTTTTTTGAAACACGAACATTATTTGGGAAAACTCATTATTTTTATGAAAAACGGAAGAAAATTGAATAGGAGAACATTTTTCCAAATTCCGAACATTTTTTTGAAAATGCAAACGTTTTTGGTAAACAAGAATTGTTTTTAAAAACTTTATTTTTAAAAAAAATATTTTAAAAATTACGAACAACTTTTAGAAAAACACGAAACTTTTTTTAAATTCTCACGCACAATTTTTGAATTTGCGAATTTTTCAATGTGACATGTTTTAACAGTTGAGAAAAAAATTCCAAAACAGCATTTGCTGAAGTTGTGAACAAATATGGATAACTGGAACATTTTTAAAGTTGTCAAGCATTTTTAATTTGTGAACAAATTTTGTATCATGGACATTCTTTTTACTATGCAAATAGAATTTTAAAAACAGGACCTTTTTGTGAATAAAATTTTGAATTTATATTGAAGTTCTTGAATACTTTTTATTTTGTGAATAAAATTTAAAATGCGGACCTTTTTTCAAAATCTATTTTTATGAATTTTAGGAAACAATTCAACAACCAAACAAAATTTGAAATTTTAAACTTTTTAGAATTCCGAACATTTTTTATATTGAAGCGAACAAAATTTGAAATTCTAGTTTTTTGGAATTTCTGAAGATTTGTTTTTTGGAAATTTGAAATAAAAAAAGAAAAAGTGCAAGAAAATAAAATGAAAAATGAAAAAGAAGAGAAATAGAAAAAATAAAAAGAAACAAGGATTGCAAAAGAAAAAACCAGTTTCAGGAATCTACTAGAAGGTTCCAAAATCAGAAGAAAAAAAAACCGCTTGGAAACATCATAGAAGGTTCCCAAAACCGCTATCCCTGAAGCGCTAAATGGGTCGACCCACCCCAGAACGGTCGCTCGATCCCTTGTGCGAAACAGCGACAACTTGTCGCAAAGAGCGGCAAATAGGGTATTCCAGGTCCCACAATATAAGGGAGAACATGAGATGAGGACTCCTTCCAATAAGGTCCGGCCCTCTGACGGGGGGGGGGGGGGGGGGGCTGGAGGGGCGACCGCCCCGGGCACTATGTTTGAAATTTATATTAAGTATGACACTATGTTTGAAATTTGTATGTGCAGGAATGGCGGGAATGTGGTTGCTTAGTCCTGGCATTTCAAGAAAGCATCGTGTTGCGATAGGTTCTGAGCACAAGCTGGAGGCGCTGGTCACTCGCACTCAAAAGGAAGACTGGAAGATACACGAGGGATGGGTTGAGTGGTACCTATGTATGTATGCGAGAGACATATTCTACCTATGTATGTGTGTGACTTATATCTAGCTATGTATGCGGCAGACATATTTCTACCTATGTATGTGAGACACATATTTCTATTCATTCGCATTGTTAATGAGTTACATTTCTAGAGAGACTGCTACAGATAATTAAGATACAAGTACATGAGAATTAAACGGTACGACTGAGCTTAAATAATACATCATACATACTACATGAAGACATCATTATCATCCTCCATCGATGCAACACTCTTGCCCTTCAACGATGAGGCACTCTTGCCCTTCGACGATGCGGGTGTCTTGGCCTTGGTGCTTGGCATGAAGATATTGTCTTCGTCTTCAGTGTCGGTAGTCCATGCATAAGTATGTTCTGCTGCAATCCTTAGGAAAGTTGCACTCTTATGTTGTTGCTTCTTCCACCTTCGATGCAACCTGAGAAGTTCTTACCTTATCTCCTCAAATGTCCTTGCAGGCCACCCGCACCTACTCAATGCGTGACCCAACTCATTCAGTACGGTGTCACTACTGATGAGTTTGTCCCATTAAACTATCCTATTGTCTATCTTGAAATTTTTGGCTAACCTCAGAAGACATTTCTACATACTCAAGTGGAAACTACGACCGAAAGGGTAATCAGACATCTTGACAAATGGGGGAGGGGTTATAGGTTGAGAAGAGAAAGATGGCGGGAACAGAAGGGTTGGAGGGAAAGGGTTGGCAGGAAAGAAGTTGGCGGGAAAGGGTTGCCTGGAACATATTATGAAAAAGTGTTGCGGAAAATTAGGCCAGGCTCGAGCGAGGGTGGTGGGATAAAATTATGGTCCAAAATATAGTTCCATTAGCTCATAAATTTGGTACCATGTAGCTGTCTTCTTAGCCTAAGCTGATTGGAAATAATTGGTCACGGGTAAGACGATTAGTTCCAATCGTCTTACAGGAGGCCGACTAGAGGGTAATCAGCTTACCCGAGGCCGACTAGAGGCAGTGGTTAAGTCGACTGGTCAGTCGGCCTGGTGTAAGCCGACTGGACCCTAATCGGCTACGTGTAAGACGATTAGTTTCAGTCGGCTTACCCCAAGCCGACGCCGTATTATTTGTGTAATATATCAAAACCGTGTATTACTTTTCAAATTCTATAAAAAAAATATTATTTAAAAATTTATTCTTTTTAGTCAGTTGCATGTCCACCAATAGAGTTGTAACCGCAAGTGTTGCAACCTAAGTGCAACTGCATGCCCCCAACGGGACTACAATCGGGCCTGGTAGTGTTTTTCCCTGGCTAATTGCATGTCCACCACTAGAAGTTGTAACCACAAGCGTTATATACAATTGCAACTGCATGGGTCAACAATGCGACTGCAAGTATTGCCACCCTAACTACAACTTTAATGACCCCCAATCGATTGCAACTAGCGGCTAATCTTCTTCTTCTTCTTTAAAAAATCAAGTTTTTTAAAAACCTAATTGTTTCAAAATTTGATATTTTTAAAAATCATGGTCATTTAAATTTGGTGATTCTTTCCAGATGTGCAAACATTCTTTAGTCCGAGCATACTTTTTTCAGATTCATGAACATTTTTTGCACATGCAGTACTACCAACCCAGCAGACAACAGCCCAAAACAAAAGCTTTCTTTTGTCTCGCATATGAGGTAGAAGAACAATGCAGTGAAGGAAATGATTTTTTTTGTCATCTAGGGCGCCTTTAGTAGCTGCTTTTGTTGGACTCCTCTTTTTTGCACTATTCTTCTACAACATCAAAATGGCGGATCCGGGGAACAAGCCAGTGTAAGCATTGTAACTAGTAATCTGCACCTTCCATCCAGCGACTCGTCTGATTAATCGCTAAGTATTGGCTAGTGTTCTTGTACAACATCAAAGACATGATTCATGCGCACGATGTAAAGAGGGGGAAAGGGAACTATGCCCAGATTACAAACTACGAGCCAACAAATAAAAAGCCCAAAATCGGCAACCACAACAGACAATAACCCAGTCAACCATGGGGAATCGGCATGGTGATTGTCCACACAATAACGGGTTGGGAAAGAAAATGAGGTGATTTCAGCTGAATAAGACCAAAGTATATCTCATCTAGATGTGTTTATAGAGTAAAAAAATCTAGATGAGTTCTAGGCACTTTTTTTTACATTTTTTAGACAAAGTAGTCTTTTTTACTTCCCTCCTATTTTCAAGTTTTTCTAGAGCGGCCATGAGCCCGTGAAGCCAAGGCAGTCCTCAGGTGCGTCTATACATCGTTTGATGCAACGGGGGCCCATATGTCTCACTTATAACGAGATGTATGAAAGCCTCACGTCAGAGGAGAGACCGATAGACCGGCCCAGGCACGCGGGAAGCCACGACCTCGTTTCTTTCTATTCATGTTTTTGATTGATTTATATCGTTATACTTTCCAATATTGTAAATAAATATATTACAAAAACAATTTACATAAACACTTAAAAATATGTTAACCAAACACTTGAAAAATATTAAATGTATATTGAGAATTTTTTTCTCATGGATACAAAAAATGTATACAAAAATGTACAATCTGTGTGAAATTTTCTTATCATGTATGTCAAAAATGTTAGTTAATCATTTGAAAAGATGTTAAATAATTAATTAAAAATATTATTCAAGCATTTGAAAATTTTAAAATGTGTACAGGAAAAAGCTTACCATGTATTAGGAAAGGTTAATCTTGTATTTATTCAGAAAATATTAAAATTTTATATGAAAATGATAATCAAGAATTTCAAAATTGTTAAATGTACATAAAAAAAGGTTGAACATGTATTAAAAAAATATTGGTACTGCATTTGCGAAAATGTTAATCGAGTATTTGAAAAATGTTTCATGTGTATAGAAAAATTGTTGGCCATGTATGAAATAAGTGTTAATCTTCTATTTCAAATATGTTCATCAAGCATTTTAAAATATTAAAATAATGTATGGAAAATGTGTTGACCATATATTAAAATAATGTTAAACTTGTATGTTAGGAATGTTAATCGTGTATTAGAAAAATGTTCATGACATATATAAAACACGTAGAATGATAACCAAAAGAAACAAACAAAAACAAAAAAAATGATGAAAACCAAGAAAGAAACAAAGTAAACTAAGAAAGAACAAAAAGAAAAAACAATGAAAACCGAGAAGGAAACAAAATAAAATGGAGAAAAACCCATAAAAACGGTGAAAACGAGGAAAAAATGAATAAAACCCGAGGAAAACATACAGAAAAAGAAAAGCAGAAAACAGTCAAAACTGAGAAACAAACAAAGAAAAGCGGTGAAAAAACAACGGAAAACATAAGGTCAAAACCAACGGAAACCAATGAAAACCAAGGAAGAAATGAATAAAAACGGTGAAAAACAAAGAAAAAAGAAAAACAAGGAAAATAAGGGAAGAAACAGAAGAAAAAAAACTAGCGAAGGAAACTAGAGAGAGAAAAAAAATGAAGATATGCCAGTCTAGTAACTATAGGTAACTTTCAATACGACGTATGTTAGTCGCAGTATAAGCGAGAGATAAATCTGTCTCAGGCCGTCGAGGATGAGCCGGCCCATGTGGGTGTGAGGCAAGTTCGTTTTTCCTCCTGTTCTTCCTTTGTTCTTTTTTTAATTTTATTCTTATTTACTAAAATGCTATATATATATATATATATATATATATATATATGTGTGTGTGTGTGTGTGTGTGTGTGTGTGTGTGTGTGTGTGTGTGTGTGTGTGTGTGTGTGTGTGTGTGTGTGTGTGTGTGTGTGTGTGTGTGTATATAGTGTTACTATTCATCACCCAGGGTGCAGAATAAGTTATTCTTCACCCGAGGTAACCTTACGATTGCTTTCTAAATAAATTACGTTTAAAATATAAATAGTTACATGCGTATTGATTCAATATGTAAAATTTGGTATAAAAAAACAAAAATATAGGTTATAAGACCAGAAAAATCACATTCTATGTACGTTTTATGCTATGTTTTTTACATTCGTAATTTTACGTAACATAAAATATTTTTTACGGCGAGTACATACTTTCTTACGTTCTCTTTTTATGTATGAAATAAGACAAAATTTACGAAACGTAAAAATACGGTGCATTAATGTCAAAATAGAGAGGGGGTGAAGAATAACTATTCCTCACACAGGGTGACGAATAGCGCGACCCTATATATATATATATATATATATATATATATATATATATATATATATATATATATATATATATATATATATATGTTAACATAGTGTAAAACAATTGTTAGCTTAATTCAGAAAATGTCGATAACATAGTAAAGAAGTACTGGGTAATTTTTAAAATGTTCACATGTTTTAAAAATGTATGTGACATAGAAAAAGTTAATAATATATTTAGAAAAAGGTGAAACATATACAAAACAAAAGTTTCAGATGTATATGAAAAGTGTTTATAGCATATTAAAAAAATATGGTCACATATAAAAATGTTAACCTTTTTCAAAAATATACATTTGACATTAGGAAAAATGACTTAGTGTTTGGCCAATGAGTTTGTATCCTACAGGCCCGTCGATGGGGCAGGCCAAATTGGCCGACCGCGCAGGGCCTCAAAAATTTTGGGGCCCCCAAATCAGTAGGTGTTGGGTAGACTGCATTATAATCTGAAAAAGAAAATGCACAGTAGCCTTTCTCCAAAAAAAATGCACGGTAGCCAAACCAGGAGCCCATCGAAACAAGCAGGTTGCCCGATCACCTGTCGCCTGAATCATCGTCTCCCAGTATCACACTCGTAGTCGCCTCTCCCCATCACCCGTTTCGCCCAGAACCTGATTCCGTCTGTCGATCTGACCGCTCGCCCTCGTCCAGTTCTCCCGCGATCTATAGATGGATTGTGCATGGTAGTTGGCTGGTTCCCCAACCTAAACTATCCCCACGTGAGTGCTCGAGGCCTATTTGCTGCAGGTTGGATTCGATTTGCTTCAGATAATAGACTTTTGAATTTTGAATTTTGGTATAGAAAACAGAAACGTATCTGCTTCTATGGATCCTGAAAATAAAGGTGCACCTCCTTCAGTCCTGCTAACAATACCATACATATGCAGATATGCTCTCTGTTTTCTAAATTTTGGTACATAAACTAATCACATTGATAATTAATAAGATAGCATTAGCCATTGTAGCCATTGTACTTTGGCCCGGTTGATAAATAATAAATTGTTTTATACGCTTTACAGTCAAAAGTTTAAATTCCACATAGATTGCTACAACTGTTTTGGGAGATAGTTTTTTTGGACAATGCAAGGCAGATGTGAAGGAAATATGCCCTAGAGGCAATAATAAAGTTATTATTTATTTCCTTATATCATGATAAATGTTTATTATTCATGCTAGAATTGTATTAACCTGAAACATAATACTTGTGTGAATACATGGACAAACAGAGTGTCACTAGTATGCCTCTACTTGACTAGCTCGTTGATCAAATATGGTTATGTTTCCTAACCATAGGCATGAGTTGTCATCTGATTAACGGGATCACATCATTAGGATAATGATGTGATTGACTTGACCCATTCCGTTAGTTTAGCACTTGATCGTTTAGTATATTAATATTGCTTTCTTCATGACTTATACATGTTCCTATGACTATGAGATTATGCAACTCCCGTTTACCGGAGGAACACTTTGTGTGCTACCAAACCTCACAACGTAACTGGGTGATTACAAAGGAGCTCTACAGGTGTCTTCGAAGGTACATGTTGAGTTGGCGTATTTCGAGATTAGGATTTGTCACTCCGATTGTTGGAGAGGTATCTCTGGGCCCTATCGGTAATGCACATCACTTAAGCCTTGCAAGCAATGCAACTAATGAGTTAGTTGCGAGATGATGTATTACGTAACGAGTAAAGAGACTTACCGGTAACGAGATTGAACTAGGTATTGGATACCGACGATCGAATCTCGGGTAAGTAACATACCGATGACAAAGGGAACAAACGTATGTTGTTATGCGGTCTGACCGATAAAGATCTTCGTAGAATATGTAGGAACCAATATGGGCATCCAGGTCCCGCTATTGGTTATTGACCGGAGACGTGTCTCGGTCATGTCTACATTGTTCTCGAACCCGTAGGGTCCGTACGCTTAACGTTACGATGACAGTTTCATTATGAGTTTATATGTTTTGATGTACCAAACGTTGTTCGGAGGCCCGGATGTGATCACGGACATGAAGAGGAGTCTCGAAATGGTCGAGACATAAAGATTTATATATTGGAAGCCTATATTTGGATATCGGAATCGTTCCGGGTGAAATCGGGATTTTACCGGAGTACCGAGGGGTTACCGGAACCCCCCCCGGGGGTTAATGGGCCTACATGGGCCCTAAGGGAGAAGAGGAGGGCCGGCCAGGGCAGGCCGCGCGCCCACTCCCCCCTAGTCCGAATAGGACAAGGAAGGGGGGCGGCACCCCCCTTTCCTCTTTCGCCCTTTCCCTTTCCTTCTCCAACAAGGCAAGAGGGGGGAGTCCTACTCCCGGGGGGAGTAGGACTCCTCCAGGCGCACCCCTAGGGGCCGGCCGCACCTCCCCATCCCTCCTTTATATACGGGGGCAAGGGGGCACCCAATGACACACAAGTTGATCTTCGTGATCGTTCCTTAGTCGTGTGCGGTGCCCCCTTCCACCATATTCCACCTCGGTCATATCGCTGCGGTGCTTAGGTGAAGCCCTGCGACGGTAGAGCATCAAGATCGTCACCACGTCGTCGTGCTGACGGAACTCTTCCCCGATGATGGCTTCTCGCCCCTCGTTGGTTACCCCAAGTGTAAGGTTTGAGATGCAGCGTAGCGGAAGTTTTCCCTTGGCAAAGATACCAAGGATCGAATCCCCAGAGACTCCAAGTTTCAACGAGAAGGTGTCAATCGCTAACGGCACCGTGGATTAGCAATCGACGTGGACCTGCACACAAAACAAATACCTTTGTCCCCAACGAGTACAGAGAGGTTGTCAATCCCTCCGGCCTTGTAGTTTACAAAGGGTTAAAACGCAAGTGGTAATGGTGATGGATAGTGCTGCGGAAAGTAAAAGCGGAAAGTAAAAGCAACGGAAAGTAAATAGCAAAGTGACCAATGATGTGAACATGGACCGGGTAGCCATGACGTTCACTAGTGATGTCTCTCCCAAAAGATGATAAAACAGCTATGCGAGGTAAACAAATTACAGCTGGGCAATTGACAGGATTATGTGCGCAAACCACTGCTAACTATATCGCAAGATTGGTTGAGGTTCAGAGCATGGGCAGTACGCCAAGGTAAGTAGACCGAAATCCATCTGCATCTACTACTAATCATCCACCTTGAGATATCTATTCAGAACATCTCGCTGGTATTAAGTTGCGAGCCCCACCCAAAGTGTAAACTCAAAGCAACAGACAACTGCATTAAAATAACTTTGCGTAAAGTAAACAATCCTTGCGCCCACGGGCACAAGCACCGTTGTTTTCCCCCTTGTGGCAACAACACATCCCCTAGACTCATGTTTCTGTCACTCAAGCTAGTCATCGAGGGGCATGAACCCACAATCGAGCATGACGTTCCCTCTTGGAGTTACAATCTACTACTCGGCCAAAGCAATAAACGGTAACGGAGAACATGCAAGAATTACTCACGAACTAAAATATAAAAGGGATTAATCAATTATATTACTCAAACACAATCTGAACATAATCTCACAATCCATCGGATCCCAGCAAACTCATCATAGCAACAGCATAAGAATTACATATGTGCCTCGATCATGTAGGGCAGCTCACGAGGACTAATTAGTGAAGCACAAGAACGGGAGGAGAACATCACATAGCTACTGGTCATGGACCCATGGTCCAAGGGAGACTACTCACGCATCATCCCGGAGGCGTCCATGGTGGTGGAGAAGGTCCCGGTGGTGATCCTCCCCTCCGGCAGGGTGCCGGGAAGAGTTCTCCTGGCGCTCCCGATCTTGGAAGCGCGGCGGCGGCGAAACAGAGATGCGATCGTGGAAAAGGGCTCTCGTCCCGAGGGTTACGAGACGTGCTTTAAATATACGCCAAAGGGTGGCGTCGGAAGACCTCAGGGGGGCCCAGGCGCCCCCCCGGCGCGGCCTAGGGGGGGGCCGCGCCACCAGGGCGCCTCGGCCCCTGGTGGCCCCCCTCCGGCTGAGCTTCGGGGTTCCGGAAGGTTCCGGAACGCTGATTTTTTATATATTTTTTCCGGAATTTTTCTGACAGTTTTCGTAATGGAAAAACCTGAAATACAAAAACAGCAGAAAACAGAAACTGGCACTGGGGTGCACTGAGTTAATAGGTTAGTCCAAATATGATCAAAATTGTATGGAAGTGTATAAATATCATAGCAATATCACCCAAAAGGGGCATGGAGCAAGCAGAAATTATGGATACGTTTTGGACGTATCAACATCCCCAAGCTTAACGCCTGCTCGCCCTCGAGTAGGTAAGTGACAACAAGAATAATTTCTGTGGTGACATGCTATCAACCATATAGGACTTTTCATAGTCACATGATAAAAGCTTTCACAGACAATGCTTCTATAGTAACTTAGTTGCCTCAAGAAAATCTCAAAGAACTAAAAGTTTTTCAACATGAAACTGAAGCATCAAACAGATTTGCAATGAACATGGTAAGTAAATATGACAAGTGATATCTCGCTTGCCCCCTTTAGTGAAGCAAAACATAAATGCAGGGGCACCTCCAAGGTTTAAGTGACGACTAGATACAATCACTTCAGAATAAACGATATCACAACCATGCAAAAGACAATGCTACTTTGGGACAATGCACATTACACTCAGAATGACAACCATGCTCTCAGTAGTTAGTGCTTTTAGAAGAAGGTGGAGACTCTCGAACCGTGGCTTTTGTTGGCAAGTTGAAAATCCGTAGTCAGAAACAAAGACAAAGCATGTACCAGAGCTCTTGGTTTTAAAAACAGGGATAATAATTTTTTTGGTGTGCATGTTTCGTCAATGAATGCTAGCAGCTAACCCAATTACTTCTTGAACTGGACAAGTTCGAGGAATGGCTCCCGAGTGAGGATCATAACACCCTCTTAATCTCCTTGGTTTATCACTGCCAAAGTTTTCTGATTTCTCATGAACAAAGCGTGAAGGAAGATTCGTTGGTTATATTAATTTTTAGTGAGCCGGGCGCACTCAATGCCAATTCCTTCTCATATTATAGGTTGCACATTATACATGCAATCCTAGGGGTGAAGCTTGTCCAACTCAAAAAGATCATGAATCAACCACTACTTCCTCATGAACTTTACAACAGAGGCACAAAATAGGAACTTTATTTGAATATTTCGAGATGGTACACGAAAGTCTTCGTTAGGAATGGCGGGTAAATACCATGTATAGGAAGGTATGGTGGACTCATATGGCAAAACTGGTTTAAAGGATTTGGATGCACAAGCAGTCAGTCCGCTTAGTACAGGCGAAGGCTAGCAAAAGACTGGGAGCGACCAACTTAGAGAGCAATGACGGCCATAATCATGTAGAGCGACAAAGCAACATTGAATCAGGCATGGTAGTTCTATCTCTACTCAGAAATAGAAGATCATCAAGGCTTGACAGACTTTCTTTACAGTCTTGAATATGCGTGAGCATACGCCAAGTCAATCAAAATAAATTCTCAGAGGAAGATATCACTAACCATACCACATCATACTCAAAACAAATCACGTTGGTACTCCAATATCACATTGGAAACCTTCCAGCTATTTGCAACTAACCATAAGCAACCAGAATTACCAAGCAACATCATGCATGTAGCATCTTCATCATAGACATATCAATCAATCCAACAGAAGCAAACTCTCCTAAGAATAATCACGACAATATAGAGAGTTCAAGCAACCAACTAAGCAAAAGCTCTTTAAAAATATAAGCATGGCAACTAAGAGCTGAGCAAGGTAGTAGCTATTGAAAGACAAAGAACACACACGTCAAAGATAGACATGAAAACTCCATGTTATGTTCTAGGTAGAAGTGGAGCGTGTTTCTCTCCCACATAAAGCTAGCTGAGTTCCGACTCGTTACTAAAAGCTAAAGAAAACAAAAAAAGGAAAACTAAAAGCAAGACGCTCCAAGCATAGCACATAGCACATGAAGTGATAAAAATATAGTGGAACGGGAGACGAACTGATAATGTCGATGGAGAAGGGGATGCACGGGGGGCATCCCCAAGCTTAGACGCTTGAGTCTTCTTGAATATTTCTTGGGGGTGCACGGGGGCATCCCCAAGCTTGAGCGCTTGACACTCCTGAATCTTTTTATCATCTTCCCTCGCACACTTGAAAACTCCCTTCATACAAAACTCAACATAATCTGATTAGCGAGGTTAGTACCCACAATATTATAATTGTTCCTTGCTGGAAATAAAGATATTCTTGCAAGCATACTGTTTCTCTGGACTCCCATAAAGTTTTTGCAAGAAAACAGCAAGCTAAAGGCTCGCACAACGAAGAAAAGGCAAAACAGTAAAGAATCTGTGAAAAACAGACCAGCAGGCAGTAAATGATTTTTTCGGGGCACTTCTGCAACTCCAATAAAAAAACTCAGAACAGACGCCTGAAAGACAATTATATAGAGCACGCTGTGGAAAAAATTCAGACCAAAAAGATGATCTGGTGATTTTATGCGAATTTTTCTGTACGAGGACAGAATCTGTTTCCTGGACAGCACGTCACAACTCTTGATCTTTCCTGCAATCAGAGGCTATACTTGGCACAAAACTGAAAAGTAAAGATACAATGATGATGCTACTGTAGTAACAAACATCAAGACCACTAAGAACTGAAACAACAAACTGAAAGCAAAGATAACAAGGGTTGTCTCCCTAGAGCTCTTTCTTTATAGCCATAAAGATAGGCTTAAGACTTTAATGATGCTCTCGTAGGAATAAGAGTTGAAGAACAAAAGGAGCATCAAGAAGCATATATAAAACATATTTAAGTCTAACATACTTCCTATGCATGGGAGTCTTGTAGGAAAATGAATTATTGAAGCATAAAGCAACTAGCATAGGAAGGCAGAACAAGCATAACTTCAAAATATTCACCATAAAGAGAGGGAACTTGGTATTATTAAAATATCTATAAGCATATGTTCCCTTCTCATAATAATTTTCAGTGGGATCACGAATAAACTCAACAATATAAGCATCACAAGCATTGATACCATGATCCACATGCAAAAAGGTACTCTTACTCTCCACATGAAGAGGATGAAACTTACTATAAAAGAGAGAGATAAGCTCTTGCCAATCAAGCAAGTGCGAGTTATCGAGAAGATTATACCAATCTGAAGCTTTATCTATAAGTGATATGGCGAACAATTTCCTCATGACAAATTCCCTCGATACACCTGCAAGCTTAAATAATAGTTGTGACAAATATAGCAAGTGTTCACCGGGATCTCTGTCTCCTGCATAACGATTAGCCAAAACATAATTGATCATACCAGCTGGTATTTTATAGGGCACAATTTCAGTAGGGGGAGGAGCAACCACCACAGTTGTGGGGCGTCTTCCCGCAAGCAACGATCCAATAACAGGGTTCTCTATAAGCTTAACTAGTGAAGTCACACAACTTGGTGTTCTCGGTGGAACCCATAGCAGCAAGCAAACAAGATACTAAGGCAAAAAACTGAAAAGTAAACTAACAAGACTAAAAAACAGAAGTAAAGGAAAGCGTGCAACTCCCCTATCTCGAAGAGCGGAGTCCCCGGCAACGGCGCCAGAAAACACCCTTGATGGCTTCTCGCCCCTCGTTGGTTACCCCAAGTGTAAGGTTTGAGATGCAGCGTAGCGGAAGTTTTCCCTTGGCAAAGATACCAAGGATCGAATCCCCAGAGACTCCAAGTTTCAACGAGAAGGTGTCAATCGCTAACGGCACCGTGGATTAGCAATCGACGTGGACCTTCACACAAAACAAATACCTTCGTCCCCAACGAGTACAGAGAGGTTGTCAATCCCTCCGGCCTTGTAGTTTACAAAGGGTTAAAACGCAAGTGGTAATGGTGATGGATAGTGCTGCGGAAAGTAAAAGCGGAAAGTAAAAGCAACGGAAAGTAAATAGCAAAGTGACCAATGCTGTGAACATGGACCGGGGCGCCATGGCGTTCACTAGTGATGTCTCTCCCAAAAGACGATAAAACAACTATGCGAGGTAAACAAATTACAGCTGGGCAATTGACAGGATTATGTGCGCAAACCACTGCTAACTATATCGCAAGATTGGTTGAGGTTCAGAGCATGGGCAATACGCCAAGGTAAGTAGACCGAAATCCATCTGCATCTACTACTAATCATCCACCTTGAGATATCTATTCAGAACATCTCGCTGGTATTAAGTTGCGAGCCCCACCCAAAGTGTAAACTCAAAGCAACAGACAACTGCATTAAAATAACTTTGCGTAAAGTAAACAATCCTTGCGCCCGCGGGCACAAGCACCGTTGTTTTCCCCCTTGTGGCAACAACACATCCCCTAGACTCATGTTTCTGTCACTCAAGCTAGTCATCGAGGGGCATGAACCCACAATCGAGCATGGCGTTCCCTCTTGGAGTTACAATCTACTACTCGGCCAAAGCAATAAACGGTAACGGAGAACATGCAAGAATTACTCATGAACTAAAATATAAAAGGGATTAATCAAATATATTACTCAAACACAATCTGAACATAATCTCACAATCCATCGGATCCCAGCAAACTCATCATAGCAACAGCATAAGAATTACATATGTGCCTCGATCATGTAGGGCAGCTCACGAGGACTAATTAGTGAAGCACAAGAACGGGAGGAGAACATCACATAGCTACTGGTCATGGACCCATGGTCCAAGGGAGACTACTCACGCATCATCCGGGAGGCGTCCATGGTGGTGGAGAAGGTCTCGGTGGTGATCCTCCCCTCCGGCAGGGTGTCGGGAAGAGTTCTCCTGGCGCTCCCGATCTTGGAAGCGCGGCGGCGGCGAAACAGAGATGCGATCGTGGAAAAGGGCTCTCGTCCCAAGGGTTTCGAGACGTGCTTTAAATATACGCCAAAGGGTGGCGTCGGAAGACCTCAGGGGGGCCCAGGCGCCCCCCCCGGCGCGGCCTAGGGGGGGCCGCGCCACCAGGGCGCCTCGGCCCCTGGTGGCCCCCCTCCGGCTGAGCTTCGGGGTTCCGGAAGGTTCCGGAACGCTGATTTTTTATATATTTTTTCCGGAATTTTTCTGACAGTTTTCGTAATGGAAAAACCTGAAATACAAAAACAGCAGAAAACAGAAACTGGCACTGGGGTGCACTGAGTTAATAGGTTAGTCCAAATATGATCAAAATTGTATGAAAGTGTATAAATATCTTAGCAATATCACCCAAAAGGGGCATGGAGCAAGCAGAAATTATGGATACGTTTTGGACGTATCACCCGACACTTTGGATCGGAGTCCGGGGATCGTCATCGAGCTGAACGTGTGCTAGAACTCGGAGGTGTCGTAGTTTCGGTGCTTGATCGGTCGGGCCGTGAAGATGTACGACTACATCAACCGCGTCGTCATAACGCTTCCGCTTTCGGTCTACGAAGGTACGTGGACAACACTCTCCCCTCTCGTTGCTATGCATCACCATGATCTTGCGTGTGCGTAGGATTTTTTTTGAAATTACTACGTTCCCCAAACAGTGGCATCCGAGCCAGGTTTTATGCATAGATGTCATATGCACGAGTAGAACACAAGTGAGTTGTGGGCGATATAAGTCATACTGCTTACCAGCATATCATACTTTGGTTCGGCGGTATTGTTGGATGAAGCGGCCCGGACCGACATTACGCGTACGCTTACGCGAGTCTGGTTCTACCGACGTGCTTTGCACACAGGTCGCTGGCGGGTGTCAGTTTCTCCAACTTTAGTTGAACCGAGTGTGGCTACGCTCGGTCCTTGCGAAGGTTAAAACAGCACCAACTTGACAAACTATCGTTGTGGTTTTGATGCGTAGGTAAGAACGGTTCTTGCTAAGCCCGTAGCAGCCACGTAAAACTTGCAACAACAAAGTAGAGAACGTCTAACTTGTTTTTGCAGGGCATGTTGTGATGTGATATGGTCAAGACGTGATGCTATATTTTATTGTATGAGATGATCATGTTTTGTAACCGAGTTATCAGCAACTGGCAGGAGCCATATGGTTGTCGCTTTATTGTATGCAATGCAATCGCCCTGTAATGCTTTACTTTATCACTAAGCGGTAGCGATAGTCATAGAAGCATAAGATTGGCGAGACGACAACGATGCTACGATGGAGATCAAGGTGTCGCGCCGGTGACAATGGTGATCATGACGGTGCTTCGGAGATGGAGATCACAAGCACAAGATGATGATGGCCATATCATATCACTTATATTGATTGCATGTGATGTTTTATCTTTTATGCATCTTATCTTGCTTTGCGGTAGCATTATAAGATGAATCCTCACTAAATTATCATAGTAAAAGTGTTCTCCCTGAGTATGCACCGTTGCGAAAGTTATTCGTGTTGAGACACCATGTGATGATCGGGTGTGATAGGCTCTACGTTCAAATACAACGGGTGCAAAACAGTTGCACATGCGGAATACTCAGGTTAAACTTGACGAGCCTAGCATATAACAGATATGGCCTCGGAACACGGAGACCGAAAGGTCGAGCGTGAATCATATAGTAGATATGATCAACATATTGATGTTCACCGTTGAAACTACTCCATCTCACGTTATGATCGGACATGGTGTAGTTGATATGTATCACGTAATCACTTAGAGGATTAGAGGGATGTCTATCTAAGTGGGAGTTCTTTAGTAATATGATTAATTGAAGTTAAATTTATCATGAACTTAGTACCTGATAGTATCTTGCTTGTTTATGTTTGATTGTAGATAGATGGCCCGTGTTGTTGTTCCGTTGAATTTTAATGCGTTCCTTGAGAAAGCAAAATTGAAAGATGATGGTAGCAATTACACGGACTGGGTCCGTAACTTGAGGATTATCCTCATTGCTGCACAGAAGAATTACGTCCTGGAAGCACCGCTGGGTGCCAGGCCTGCTGCTGGAGCAACACCAGATGTTATGAGTGTCTGGCAGAGCAAAGCTAATGACTACTCGATAGTTCAGTGTGCCATGCTTTACGGTTTAGAACTCGGTCTTCAACACCGTTTTGAACGTCATGGGGCATATGAGATGTTCCAGGAGTTGAAGTTAATATTTCAAGAAAATGCCCAGATTGAGAGATATGAAGTCTCCAATAAGTTCTATAGCTGCAAGATGGAGAAGAATAGTTCTGTCAGTCAACATATACTCAAAATGTCTGGGTATAATAATCACTTGATTCAACTGGGAGTTAATCTTCCGGATGATAGCGTCATTGACAGAATTCTCCAATCACTGCCACCAAGCTACAAGAGCTTCGTGATGAACTATAATATGCAAGGGATGGAAAAGACAATTCCCGAGCTCTTCGCGATGCTAAAAGCTGCGGAGGTAGAAATCAAGAAGGAGCATCAAGTGTTGATGGTTAACAAGACCACTAGTTTCAAGAAAAAGGGCAAAGGGAAGAAGAAGGGGAACTTCAAGAAGAACAGCAAGCAAGTTGCTGCTCAGGAGAAGAAACCCAAGTCTGGACCTAAGCCTGAAACTGAGTGCTTCTACTACAAGCAGACTGGTCACTGGAAGCGGAACTGCCCCAAGTATTTGGCGGATAAGAAGGATGGCAAGGTGAACAAAGGTATATGTGATATACATGTTATTGATGTGTACCTTACTAATGCTCGCAGTAGCACCTGGGTATTTGATACTGGTTCTGTTGCTAATATTTGCAACTCGAAACAGGGACTACGGATTAAGCGAAGATTGGCTAAGGACGAGGTGACGATGCGCGTGGGAAATGGTTCCAAAGTCGATGTGATCGTGGTCGGCACGCTACCTCTAAATCTACCTTCGGGATTAGTTTTAGACCTAAATAATTGTTATTTGGTGCCAGCATTAAGCATGAACATTATATCTGGATCTTGTTTGATGCGGGACGGTTATTCATTTAAATCAGAGAATAATGGTTGTTCTTTTTATATGAGTAATATCTTTTATGGTCATGCACCCTCGAAGAGTGGTCTATTCTTATTGAATCTCGATAGTAGTGACACACATATTCATAATGTTGAAGCCAAAAGATGCAGAGTTGATAATGATAGTGCAACTTATTTGTGGCACTGCCATTTAGGTCATATCGGTGTAAAATGCATGAAGAAACTCCATACCGATGGACTTTTGGAACCACTTGATTATGAATCACTTGGTACTTGCGAATCGTGCCTTATGGGCAAGATGACCAAAACACCGTTCTCCGGAACTATGGAGAGAGCAACAGGTTTGTTGGAAATCATACATGCAGATGTATGTGGTCCGATGAATGTTGAGGCTCGTGGCAGATATCGTTATTTTCTCACCTTCACAGATGACTTAAGCAAATATGGGTATATCTACTTAATGAAACATAAGTCTGAAACATTTGAAAAGTTCAAAGAATTTCAGACTGAAGTTGAAAATCATCGTAACAAGAAAATAAAGTTTCTACGATCTGATTGTGGAGGAGAATATTTGAGTTACGAGTTTGGTGTACATTTGAAACAATGCGGAATAGTTTCGCAACTCACACCACCCGGAACACCACAACGTAATGGTGTGTCCGAACGTCGTAATCATACTTTACTAGATATGGTGCGATCTATGATGTCTCTTACTGATTTACCGCTATCATTTTGGGGTTATGCTTTAGAGACGGCTGCATTCACCTTAAATAGGGCACCATCAAAATCCATTGAGACGACGCCTTATGAACTATGGTTTGGCAAGAAACCAAAGTTGTCGTTTCTTAAAGTTTGGGGCTGCGATGCTTATGTGAAAAAGCTTCAACCTGATAAGCTCGAACCCAAATCGGAGAAATGTGTGTTCATAGGATATCCAAAGGAGACTATTGGATACACCTTCTATCACAGATCCGAAGGCAAAACTTTTGTTGCTAAATTCAGAAACTTTCTAGAGGAGTTTCTCTCGAAAGAAGTGAGTGGGAGGAAAGTAGAACTTGATGAGGTAACTGTACCTGCTCCCTTATTGGAAAGTAGTACATCACAGAAACCGGTTTCTGTAACACCTACACCAATTAGTGAGGAAGTTAATGATGATGATCATGAAACTTCAGATCAAGTTGTTACTGAACCTCGTAGATCAACCAGAGTAAGATCCACACCAGAGTGGTACGATAATCCTGTTCTAGAAGTCATGCTACTAGATCATGATGAACCTACAAACTATGAAGAAGCGATGGTGAGCCCAGATTCCGCAAAATGGCTTGAAGCCATGAAATCTGAGATAAGATCCATGTATGAGAACAAAGTGTGGACTTTGGTTGACTTTCCCGATGATCGGCAAGCAATTGAGAATAAATGGATCTTCAAGAAGAAGACTGACGCTGACGGTAATGTTACTGTCTACAAAGCTCGACTTGTCGCAAAAGGTTTTCGACAAGTTCAAGGGATTGACTACGATGAGACCTTCTCATCCGTAGCGATGCTTAAGTCTGTCCGAATCATGTTAGCAATTGCCGCATTTTATGATTATGAAATTTGGCAGATGGATGTCAAAACTGCATTCCTGAATGGATTTCTGGAAGAAGAGTTGTATATGATGCAACCGGAAGGTTTTGTCGATCCAAAGCGAGCTAACAAAGTGTGCAAGCTCCAGCGATCCATTTATGGACTGGTGCAAGCCTCTCGGAGTTGGAATAAACGCTTTGATAGTGTGATCAAAGCATTTGGTTTTATACAGACTTTTGGAGAAGCATGTATTTACAAGAAAGTGAGTGGGAGCTCTGTAGCATTTCTGATATTATATGTGGATGACATATTGCTGATCGGAAATGATATAGAATTTCTGGATAGCATAAAGGGATACTTGAATAAGAGTTTTTCAATGAAAGACCTCGGTGAAGCTGCTTACATATTGGGCATTAAGATCTATAGAGATAGATCAAGACGCTTAATTGGACTTTCACAAAGCACATACCTTGACAAAGTTTTGAAGAAGTTCAAAATGGATCAGGCAAAGAAAGGGTTCTTGTCTGTGTTACAAGGTGTGAAGTTGAGTAAGACTCAATGCCCGACACTCCAGAAGATAGAGAGAAAATGAAAGATGTTCCCTATGCTTCAGCCATAGGCTCTATCATGTATGCAATGCTGTGTACTAGACCTGATGTGTGCCTTGCTATAAGTCTAGCAGGGAGGTATCAAAGTAATCCAGGAGTGGATCACTGGACAGCGGTCAAGAACATCCTGAAGGACTTGAAAAGGACTAAGGATATGTTTCTCGTATATGGAGGTGACAAAGAGCTCATCGTAAATGGTTACGTTGATGCAAGCTTTGACACTGATCCGGACGATTCTAAATCGCAAACCAGATACGTGTTTACATTAAACGGTGGAGCTGTCAATTGGTGCAGTTCTAAACAAAGCATCGTGGCGGGATCTACATGTGAAGCGGAGTACATAGCTGCTTCGGAAGCAGCAAACGAAGGAGTCTGGATGAAGGAGTTCATATCAGATCTAGGTGTCATACCTAGTGCATCGGGTCCAATGAAAATCTTTTGTGACAATACTGGTGCAATTTCCTTGGCAAAGGAATCCACATTTCACAAGAGAACCAAGCACATCAAGAGACGTTTCAATTCCATCCGGGATCTAGTCAAGGTGGGAGACATAGAGATTTGCAAGATACATATGGATTTGAATGTTGCAGACCCGTTGACTAAGCCTCTTCCACGAGCAAAACATGATCAGCACCAAGGCTCCATGGGTGTTAGAATCATTACTGTGTAATCTAGATTACTTGACTCTAGTGCAAGTGGGAGACTGAAGGAAATATGCCCTAGAGGCAATAATAAAGTTATTATTTATTTCCTTATATCATGATAAATTTTTATTATTCATGCTAGAATTGTATTAACCGGAAACATAATACTTGTGTGAATACATGGACAAACAGAGTGTCACTAGTATGCCTCTACTTGACTAGCTCGTTGATCAAAGATGGTTATGTTTCCTAACCATAGACATGAGTTGTCATTTGATTAACGGGATCACATCATTAGGAGAATGATGTGATTGACTTGACCCATTCCGTTAGCTTAGCACTTGATCGTTTAGTATATTGCTATTGCTTTCTTCATGACTTATACATGTTCCTATGACTATGAGATTATGCAACTCCCGTTTACCGGAGGAACACTTTGTGTGCTACCAAACGTCACAATGTAACTGGGTGATTATAAAGGAGCTCTACAGGTGTCTCCGAAGGTACATGTTGGGTTGGCGTATTTCGAGATTAGGATTTGTCACTCCGATTGTCGGAGAGGTATCTCTGGGCCCTCTCGGTAATGCACATCACTTAAGCCTTGCAAGCAATGCAATTAATGAGTTAGTTGCGAGATGATGTATTACGGAACGAGTAAAGACACTTTCCGGTAACGAGATTGAACTAGGTATTGAGATACCGACGATCGAATCTCGGGCAAGTAATATACCTATGATAAAGGGAACAACGTATGTTGTTATGCGGTCTGACCGATAAAGATCTTCGTAGAATATGTGGGAGCCAATATGAGCATCCAGGTTCTGCTATTGGTTATTGACCGGAGATGTGTCTCGGTCATGTCTACATTGTTCTCGAACCCATAGGGTCCGCACGCTTAACGTTACGATGACAGTTTCATTATGAGTTTATATGTTTTGATGTACTGAAGGTTGTTCGGAGTCCCGGATGTGATCATGGACATGACGAGGAGTCTCGAAATTGTCGAGACATAAAGATTGATATATTGGAAGCCTATATTTGGATATCAGAATCGTTCCGGGTGAAATCGGGATTTTACCGGAGTACCGGGGGGTTACCGGAACCCCCCCGGGGGTTAATGGGCCTACATGGGCCCTAAGGGAGAAGAGGAGGGCCGGCCAGGGCAGGCCGCGCGCCCCCTCCCCCCTAGTCCGAATAGGACAAGGAAGGGGGGCGGCGCCCCCCTTTCCTCTTTCCCCCTTCCCCTTTCCTTCTCCAACAAGGCAAGAGGGGGGAGTCCTACTCCCGGTGGGAGTAGGACTCCTCCAGGCGCACCCCTAGGGGTCGGCCGCACCTCCCCCCTCCCTCCTTTATATACGGGGGCAAGGGGGCACCCCATGACACACAAGTTGTTCTTCGTGATCGTTCCTTGGCCGTGTGCGGTGCCCCCTTCCACCATATTCCACATCGGTCATATCGTAGCGGTGCTTAGGCAAAGCCCTGTGACGGTAGAACATCAAGATCGTCACCACTCCGTCGTGCTGACGAAACTCTTCCCCGACACTTTGCTGGATCGGAGTCCGGGGATCGTCATCGAGCTGAACGAGTGCTAGAACTCAGAGGTGCCGTAGTTTCGGTGCTTGATCGGTCGGGCCATGAAGACGTACGACTATATCAACCGCGTTGTCATAACACTTCCGCTTTCGGTCTACGAGGGTACATGGACAACACTCTCCCCTCTCGTTGCTATGCATCACCATGATCTTGCGTGTGCGTAGGAATTTTTTTGAAATTGCTACGTTCCCCAACAAGATGTTCTAAGGATTTCATTGCAATTGTTTTTTCGGAGATAGTTACTCAGTCATAAACTATTTTCTACTTGTGATACTATATCCACAAAAATCAATGCTCAGGAAGCATTCAAAACATGCCAAAATCTTTGGAGGTGCAACTTGAATTAATTCACAAAAATCAACGCTCAACATGATAAGAGATCACCAACTCGACATGATAAAAAAAAGTCATGTCTGATGATAAGAGCTCACTAGCTCAACATTAGTAAGGATGCCTGAAAATTCAGTTGTCAATATATCGACTTGTGTCTACGCAGTTGAGTTGTGAATTTGTAACATAACTTCTCTTTTGTTGGATACTAAGTTGGGGATTATCATGAATGCGCTATTGAATTTCAGCACCTTGCATAAAAATAGCATCGCTAGATACCAGCTCAACTCATGCATACCGATTGTTCTTAGTTTTTTTTGGATTGGCGTTCACTGTTCAACAATATCATATCGCTTACCGTCGTGTCAGTATACTTAGGCATATAAACAAAATACAATGCATCATATTATTTCCTTGGACATACCTAGCTTGGTGGAATAGATATTTCATAGTTCTGTTTGAGTCATTTTAGTATATCCATTTTCTTCTGCTATTTCTTCTGATAAATTATCAAATGAGCTTATCGCATCATCCTGGACATTAACATCAGAACCATCATCTTCTATAAGTTTCCGAAGTTGCGATAAACTCTACTTTTTAGAAGCTGCTGGGTGAGAAGAAACCTACACAAACAAAAAAAAGTAAAATAACAGAACTCTTTCAGGTCTATCATGTGCATTTAGGAACAAAGGAAAAAGTACTGCTTAGTATATAAAAGTGACCTGGACACATATGCCTTGGATTCTTCTAAGCCTCAGCAGAGGCATGTTTGCTTGCCTTTTACATATGAGAAAGAAAGAAGACCACTCAAAAAGGACACTGCCTACTTCGAGTTAATGAAATGTTAGAACTATGTCTCCAGCCCATTCAGCTTTATTTGCAAGGGTGATCTGAATTATATCAACAATGCGATTGTTCAGTCTTAGATACTGGATAATAATAAGTTCATTTTGAAGGACTGAAGTTTAACCTAGAAACCATAGTTCTGTTTGAGTCATTTTTAGGAATTTACAAAGGCGAGTTAGGTCAAACGGAGCCACATGGGCCCCACCACCCATCAGGGCGCGCCCTGGTGGGTGGCGCCCTGGTGGGTGGTGGGCCCATGCTCCCACGCCTGGTATTCTCTCAAATATTCTAGTGTCTCTTATGTCCGGAAAAAATCTACAAAAAGTTTCATGGCATTTGGACTTCGTTTGGTACTAATATTCTACGAAACCAAAAACAAGCAAAAAACAACAACTATCATTGGGCACTAAGCTAATAGGTTAGTCCCCAAAAATGATATAAAGTTGCTTGTAAATGTATATAAAACATCCCAGATTGATAATATAATAGCATGAAACAATAAAAAATTTATAGATATGTTGGAGACGTATCAAGCACCCCCAAACTTAAGTCATGATCATCCTTGAGTAGGTAAATGATAAAAACAAAATTTTTTATGTGCAATGCTACCTAACATGTTCATCATATATTCTTTTCTTTTGTAGCATGGATATTTGGACTTCAAATGAATGAAAGTAAGAGTCTATAATTTGACATGAAGACATTAATACTCAAGCATATCAACAAGCAACCATTTCTTTCAAAATATCAACGCTAAAGAAAGCTATCCCTAGCCCATTATGCTCAATCATTGATCCTTTCATGAAACACACTCAAATATTAGCTACATACAATGCACAAGTATGATAATAGTGTTCCCTAGTTGGTGCTTTATAAGAGAAGATAGAGAATCAAAACTAAAATTAAAATTGCATAAAAGTAAATAGATAGGCCCTTCGCAGAGGAAATCAGAGATTTGTAGAGGTGCTAGAGCTCATAGCTTAAATTGAGAGTAAAATTATGTTGAGAGGCATGCTTTTCCTAACAACGAAAACGACCGAGAATTCCCAGTATCTTCCATGCTAGATAAATCATAGGCGGTTCCTAAACAGAAAAGAAAGTTTATTTCCTTTCCACCATTCTTACACAATCCATGGCTAGCCATATCGACGGGTGCCTTCCATACCAACACTTTCCAAGGAATTTATTATTAACAACATATTAAAAAAATCATTTCAGGACTGTGCATTCCTATTACCTGCCACACTCTCGTGCAATGACAAGTGAATAAACACTCATCTTAAGAATAACATACCTAGCATGGAAAATATTGGCCACCCCCTGCCGCTTCATGAGCGGTATGGGCACACAAAATGGAAATTCATTTTGAATATTAGAGTTGGCACAGACAAGTTTACTTGGAACGGCATGGAAATGACGCATATAAGTAGGTATAGTGGACTCATTTTGCACAACTTTGGTTTAAGGAGTTGGATGCACAAGCAGCATTCCCACTTAGTACAAATGAATGATAGCAAATAGATTGAGAAGCGACCAACCAAAAAATGAAAACGATCATTAACATGCATTGAACATAACTAACACTGAATAATGCGCCACAAATAGGATGTAATTTCGTTGCATAACTATTGACTTTCGTGATTGCACAGGGAATCACAAATCTTAACACCAATATTCTTACTAGAGCATAATTACTCACCAACATGACTCACATATATAGTTGAATTTATTTTGAAAATAATTGAATCTCGAAAAATAATCATGAATTTGCAGAAAATTCATGAATTTTAAAAGTTCAAGTATTCAAAAATCAAGAGTTTGACAAAAGTACACAACTTTGAAAACAAATCATGGGCTTCAAATGCTCATGAATTTGAGAAGAGCTCATGAGCTTGAAAGTAGTTCATAAATTCAAAAAATGGTCATGTAATTTGGAAAACTTTCGTGAATTTGAGAAAAATTCAAGGCACGGGAAACTTCATAATTTAAAAAGTTTCACAAAAATAAAAACAAAGTTCACAAAAACTTGATTTTTTTCAAAGAATTGAAAACTTCTTGAATTTTGGAAATAATTCACAATTTTTAAAAAAAATCAAATTTGGAAAAAGTTGAAACAGAAGTTTGGTAAAGTTCACACAATTGAAAAAAAATAGAAAGAAAAATTAAAAATAAAACAAGAAAACCAACCAAGACAAATGTCTGAAAAATCGATCAAATCCTAGCCTAGTAAAACTAGTGGGAACCTTGTAGAAGGTTACCAAAACCAATGCAAGGATGAAATGGGCTGGCAGCGTCTAGCAAGCAGGTGGGTGTGCGCCCCGTGCCAATTACACACTATTTAACATTGAAGGTGCCAAATAGGATTCGGGGCTGGTGGAGGCCGGGGTAGTAACGTGGTAACTTGCGGTTTCCTCTTCTCTGATGATTGAGGCTGTTGACCTCCTTACATAAGGGTGTGATATGTATGTTGTGGCATGTCAAGCTGGGCGTGCCCACGACTGGCTTACTATTGTCATCTCGTAGATTTGGCAATCCCATTCAAGCAAGGAAAAATATTTTGATTGGGTAAAAATTTCATTGACCCTAAAAATTGTTGAAATTTTCTGAAATTTCGGTGACCCTTAAATTGCAGAATATTTGGTAAATTCAAAAATAATTTCAAACAAATTCATAATTTTTTGTCTAAGTTTGGACAATTTTGAGAACACATTCATAAAGGGAATCCTTAGCGCCTTTAGTATGTAAGACTTGTTCTGGTCTACCAGTGAGTTTGGTATGCAAATATCCGTTGTGCCAGTTTCGAAGCTTGGCAAGCTTACTATTTTTGGTAGAATTTTGTTTGACACAAATTTAAATAGAAATATGAGTCTTCTGGTACTCAAACTCTAGACATGCAGAGTATGTTGATTACTATGATCTGAGGACCATTTTATCATGAATACTCAAGCCTACCACAAAAGTTGAACAATATGCAAAAATTTAGCTCACCCTTGAAACAAACGAGATTTCATGAACTTCTGAAAATTTCATCAAAGTTTTGAACCATGAATTCAACAAAATGGTCCTGGGAAAGTCCCATTGTGATAGCTTCACCATCACTAACCGGTCAAAGTTGACCCATCAATAATCAGATTCAGCTCTGACGGGCTGGCTAGGGTTGCTAGAGGTCGTTCAATGTTGAGGGGTTAGTTTTGGATCAAATTCTAATAGTGAGAGAACTTAATATTCCGTAATGCCAAAAATCAACTAAGAAAAGAAAAGTTGGTACCCTCCTTTGTGGATGGAGTCCTCCCTGGACTCGTGTAGTCGTTACTCTCCGTGGGTTGAAGTCTCTTTCAACGTAGATGTACGATAGCACCACCTAATAGAACCACGCCAAAAATCATCGTCTCGTCATTGTATTTGATTTCTCCGATCCCTCCTTTACGTTCAAATGCAAAATTGTTAGTTTCCGCTACCTATTATCTAGACTTGCATGTGTAGGGTGTTGCTTGATGTGTGTGAATTGCTAAAATTTGCCAAGAACTAAAATGGGAAAAGGCTAGGTTTTATTTGGTTAATTAGTATAATCACCCCTAGACCTACTTACGATCCCACAGAGGCATAGTTGTGCCTCACCGAAAGGGAAAAACATATTTCTTTTTTATACTTCCACGAGAAGCACACTCGGAAAGGAAAAAAGTTGGGGAAACAATCTTCCAGCTCGGTATTTTCCTTCTGTTTTTTTGTGGAAAAAAATTCGTCGAATCCTATTAACATGGGGTTCATTTTCAAATATCTCAATTCAACAGTAGATACGGTTCACGATTTGGACGCACGGTTTAAGACAAAATCATTTTCAATCAACAAATTTACGAAAAAAGGAAATATTCCTAGTTGCAACCTGATGCAATGATAGTAATCTTTAGAAAGGGTACTCCTTAATTAATGATTTCAGGACCTCGCTGACGATAGACGTAAATGGAGAACACTGAAAAAAAGCAGAGAATGCCGGATGTGCGTTTGTCTCGACAGTGGTATGCCTCGCCTTACGAGCACGCTAAGTGGCCGGTCCGGTGACCTTATTTCACCAGCTTCGTTCTTTTTTCTTTATAAATCTTTGTTCATATTTTGAGATATTCGATGTACATACATTTTAAAAAATAATTTATTAAATTTGCTAAATTTATTTAAAGAAGTTACTTCGAATATGCAAAATATTAACGTAGTTTAAAAACTAGTTCACACAATTTAAAAAATGTGAAATCATTCAATAAAAATGTTTGTGACATTTGAAAAATGTACACTTGTTTCAAAAAAAAACTTTAGTATGTAAAACAATATTCATGTAATTCATAAAAAATAATTTGTATTCCCTCTGTAAACAAATATAAGAGCGTTTAGGTAACTAAAGTAGTGATCTAAATGCTCTTACATTTTTTCTTACGGAGGGATAACTATTAAAAAAGTATGTTACATTCCCAAAAGTATTCAGGATTTTCAAGAATATGTTGGTGATATTAACAAAAAATATATACATTGTAAAAAATGCATAGTTTTAAAAATTGCACCATTCCAAAAAATGTTTCATTGTGTACTTGAAATTTTTAAAAAATATTTGAAAAGCCACATGTGTATGAAAAAGGACTAATCATGTATTTGTATTATAACATGTGTAATTTTTAAATATGTATATAAAAATGTAAAATGTGTATGAAGAAATAGATATCAGAACATATATTTTAAAACATGTTCAATATGTATAAAGAAATGTTCTTGATGTATACAAAAAATGTACAGTGTGTAATAAAATGTAGACATGTGCTGAAAATATATATTAGGAATTCACAAAAAGAATTAATTATGAAACATATTTGGGCTGATGAAGTTTTTTGAATTCTCAAATGGTTTTAATTGATATTTTTTTTGAATTTGTGATCATTTTTTCAAAATCATGAAATTTTACGTATTGATTAATTTTTTATTGCAAAAACTTCATGAATTATTTTTTTGAGTTTGATTTTTTAAAAGTCATAATTTTTATTAGTTGAAAATGAAAAGAAGTAAAAAAACTCAGCTACGCTCGCTCGCTGGGAGATGCTCGCTCTTGCTCTCGTACGTTGGAGGAGACTTGCGTGCGTGACCCGAGCACATGTAGCAGTTGTCGACTTGAGCCACACGAGTGACGTGTCGCTTCTCGCCGAAATCACTACATAAGGGTACCCCTTACAAAGGTCACTCTGACTTCATCTTGTGGTGCATTGCATGTGCGACACTTGTAGCAACCGAGGAGTTTGTCCTCAAGACCTGTAGAGTAGGTTGACAATGATCTACTACAGTGTATCTGAGCGACATGCTGATTACTATGATCTGATAATCTGAGGACCATTTTTTCATGAATATTTAAGCCTAACCAATAACATTGAATGAAATGCAAAAAATTCGCTCACCCTAAAAAACGAGGTTTCATGAAATTCTGAAAAACATTCGTCGAAGTTTTAAACCATCTATTCAACAAAATTGTCCCGGGAAAAGTCCCATTGTGATAGTGCCATTAGGCCCTGACAACTTCATCATCACTGACTGGTCAAGTTTGGTCCGTCAATAATCAAATTCACCACCGAACGGGTGGCTAGAGGCCGGTAAATGTTGAGGGTTTAGTTTTGGATCAAATTCTAATAGCGAGAGAACTCAATATTGCGTAATCCCAAAAATCAACTAAGAAAAGAAAAGTTGGGTGTATACAACTTTCATCTTTACTGAAATCTTTGATCCATGTAGAGTAGGTTGATCGCGATCTACTACAGTGCTTCTATGAAGATCTACCCCGAGTGAGGCTAGTCCTTTATGGACGGAAGCCATGATGGCATAGATAAGATTACTTCTTCGTGGATCCTTTGTGCATGAAGCCCTCTCTGGACTCGTGCAACTATTATCCTCCATTGGTTGAAGTCTACATCAATGTAGATATACGATAGCAACACCTATCAGAACCACGCCGAAAATCATCGTCTCATCACTGTGTTTGATTTCTCTGATCCCTCCTTTACGTTTCATATGCAAAGTTGTTAGTTTGCGCTGGCTACTATCTAGACTTGCATCTGTAGGGTGTTGCTTGATTTGTGTGAATTGCTAAATTTTGCCAAGAACTAAAATTGGGAAACGGCTCGATTTTATTTGGTTAATTAGTCTAATCACCCCTAGACCTACTTACGATCCTACAGAGTCATAGTTGTGCCTCACCAAGAGGGAAAAACATATATTTTTTTCCACTTCCGCGAGAGGCACAAATTTGCTTCCATGAGAGGCGCACTCGGAAAGGAAAAAATTGAGGCAAAAAATCAGGCTTCCGGCTCGGTTTTTTCCTTCCATTTTTTTCATGGAAAAACGTTCGTTGAAACCTATTAACATGAGATCTATTTTGGAAGATCTCAATTCAACGGTAGGAACGGTTCACGATTTGGACGCATAATTTAAGAGATAAAACATTTTGAATTAACAAATCTACGAAAAAGGAATATTCCTAGTTGCAACCTAAGGAGATGATAATTATCTTTAGAAAGAGTACTCCTCAGTTAATGATTTCAACACCTCGCTAACGACAGACGGAAACAGAGAAACCCGAAAAAAACAACAGAGAATGCTGGATGCGTGTTTGTCTCGACAGTGGTACGCCTAGCCTTACGAGCGCTAAGTGGCCGGCCCAGTGACCTTATTTCACCAGCTTCGTTCTTTTCTTTTTATAATTATTTGTTTATATTTTGAGACATTCTAAGTACATATATTTTAAAAAATATTTTTGAAATTTGCTATATTTATTTAAAGAAGTTACTTCGAATATGAAAAATATTAACATAGTTTAAAAACTAGTTAGCACAATAAAAAATTTCTGTGACATTTAAAAAATGTACACTTGTTTCAAAATTCTTTCTACTATGTAAAACAATATTCCTGTAATTAATAAAAAACAATCTGTACTCCCTTTGTAAAGAAATATAAGAGCATTTAGATCACTAGGGATTACTATTAAAAAAAGTATGTTACGTTTCAAAAATATTCATGGTTTTCAAGAATATGTTCGTGATATTAACAAAACAAAAATTATACAGTGTAAAAATGCATAGTTTTAGAAAATTATACCATCCCAAAAAATGTTTCATTGTGTACTTGAACTTTTGTTTACAAATATTTGAAAAGAAACATGAGTATGAAAAAGGGCTAATCATGTATTTGGAAAATCTAACATTTGTAAATTTTTAATATGTATATAAAAATGTAAAATGTGTAATAAAATGTAGAAATGTTCGGATAAAAAGAAAAAGAAAAATATAGAACTCAAAAACCAGAAGAAAACTAAAGAAAGAAACGAAAAAACCAAGGAAAAACATATTAGGAATTCACACAAAAATAAAGAAACATATTTGGACTGATGAATTTTTTTGAATTCTCAAATGGTTTTAATTGATCATTTTAAAATTTGCGATCATTTTTTGAATTTGTGATCATTTTTTCAAAATCATGAAATTTTACGTATTGATTAACTTTTTATTGCAAAAACTTCGCGAATTGTTTTTTAGAATTTGAATTTTTTTCGAAAGTCAAAATTTTTATTAGTTGAAAGTAAAAAGAAGTAAAAAAAACTCACCTTCGCTCGCTCGCTGGGAGGTGCTCATTCTCGCTCTCATTTGCTGAAGGAGACTCGCGTGCGCGGCACTGACCCATGTAGCAGTTGTCGGCCTGAGCCACGCGAGTGACGTGTCGTTTTTCGCCGAAATCACTACATAAGGGTACCCTTTACAAAGGTCACTTTGACTTCACCTTGTGGTGACAAGTGGAGCATTGCATGTGCGACACTTGTCGCAACCGGGGAGTTTGTCCTCAAGACCTATAGAGTAGGTTGATAGTGATCTACTACAGTGTTTCTGGGCGACATGTGAGGACCATTTTATCATGTCTATTTAAGCCTACCAAAAAACATGGAACGAAATGCAAAAAATCCGGTCACCCTAAAAAAGGAGGTTTCACGGAATTCTGAAAAACAATCGTCGAAGTTTTAAACCATGCATTCAACAAAAAATGTCTTGGGAAAGTCCCATTGTGATAGCGCCATTAGGCCCTGACAACTTCAACTTCACTGACTGGTCAAGGTTGGCCTGTCAATAATCAGATTCACCACCGAACGAGCGGCTAGAGGCCGGTCAATGTTGAGTGTTAGTTTTGGAGCAATTTCTAATAGCCAGAGGACTCAATATTCTGTAATCCCAAAAATCAACCAAGAAAAGAAAAGTTACTAGTGTCTATTCAACCTTGACCCCCTCCCCTCGTTGAAATCTCTAATCCTTCACCTTTGTTGCCTCGATGACGGTGGCCGCAACCTCATGAGCATCATAAATACCTTTCACGACGACATCAAATTATGTTACTATTTTTTGCGGCTCCTATTAGACCTTAAGAATGCAAGTGCATTCATCATCAACACTCGGGTCGTTGTCATCACGTCTAAGAACGTCGATTTCTCTGGCTTCAACACCAGGGGCCGTTGTCAGCATGTCATAAGTGACATGGCATGGCTCTGGGGCGGTCGGCCATTGGCTCACCGCCTAGAGTCTGCTATCGAGGTGCCGGCAAGGCCATGGTGATGGCGGCCACAACCTCATGGGCATCTTGCGTATCCTGGACGACATCAACAATCTTCGGGCAAGGCTTCACTCACCGTTGTGTGTGTGCTTCCCGGCTCTATGGAATAGCGCGGCCCATAGTGGTTGTCCCCTTCTTCTGACCGTCGGCAATATAGTTCTCCACCACGGCTGGCTGCATATTTACAGGTTCGATTTTAACCAAAATTCCGGGTTAACTAGGGTCACTCTTTGTTTCTCTGTAAAATTTTCATTGCCATTTTCTAGTAACTGAAATTAGCAAAAGGAAGAATTATGTGTTTTTTCTAGAGAGAAAGCAGAGCATGGGCCAAATCCCTCCCTCGTGGGCCGGAACGCAACCGAACAGAGAACACCAGCGCTTCATATATATATACATGGCCGTCCCTTCTTCCCTCTGAAAAACTCTCTGAAAAAATACCCCGCCTGACCGGCTCACCTCCGCCGCGTCCACCCCCACCCGGCTGACCGTCGGCGGCGCACCGGCCCTCTTCGCCCCGTACCCCCGCCCGCCGGCCCCGCCGCCAAGAACTCGAGCTTTCTTGGCACAAGAAGCCGTTTCTTGGCCCGAGACAGCGTTTCTTGGCACAGGCCAAGAAACCCGGCGCCGGCGAGATGCCCAGAAGGCCCCGCCGGGTCCAGGCGCACCCCGTGGCGGCGCAGCTCGGAGAGGAGGGGCGCCCCCTGCGCGAGCGCCTCCGGTTCGCCGTTCGACGCGGGACGGCGCGCGGAGGCCCCGCCGTCCGCGCTCTGCTTTGGCCGCTCTGTCGCGCGGTGGCGCTCGGCGGCCGGCATCTCCTCCGCGTCGTTCGGCGCGGGATGGCGCGCGGAGGCCGCCATCTTCTGCGGCCTTTTCGTCTCCTGAGGCGCGGCCTGGAGCTCGGCGGCCGCGCCCTGCAGCGCGCCGCGCTCGCCCTCGGCCGCCCTCTTCGTCTTCTGTGGCGCGCCCTGGAGCTCGGCGGCCACGCCCTGCAGCGCCGCGCGCTCGCCCACGGCCGCCGACTCCTCGTCTCCCGCGTCCGACAGCAGGAGGCTGTGTACGGAGACGGCGATAGCGAGCCCAGGACGCCGCCGAGGCCGACAGCGCGTGGCACGGCTATCTTCTACGATCCCCGTGGGCGTCGACCTCGTCCTCCCTCGCTGCCGCTGCCTCCGCCGCCGCTACCTCCGCCGCCCCAGCCCTCTCCTCCTCCTCCGGTGGTAAGTCCGTCGCCCCAGCTTCTCCTCCTCCTCCGGTGGTAATCTACAAAACAGAGTTAAAACTTGATTCAGAGAAAACTTTGTAGATCCTGAATATTGTAGCAGAGAAAACTTGTGTCAGGTTCAGAGAAAACTTTGTAGATCCTGAATATTGTACATCGTAGGAAGGGTTCTTGTGTCAGGTTCAGAGAAAACTTTGTAGCAGAAATATTCTTGTGTCAAGGTTCAGAAAGGTTTAAACTTCTGTAGATGATCACCATCTTTCATTTCCTCCTCTCTTCAGGTTGTTGATGGGGTGGATGTGCCCAGGCACATAGTCGATCTTTTTGTCGACTATTGCAGGAGAAGCTGTCCGGCTAATTCAACAATTTGTCACTTTTGCGTCTTTGAAATTCAGCGCTCTCGTAATTTCACTGTTGCCACTTGGGAGGTCAGTAACTCATACACCTCTTGCTGTAAACACCATCAATTGTTCTGTTTGTGTTCCCGACATTGTTTACAGTCTTAAGTTTCTTTGTAGATGCCTGGGCACTGTCAGCGTTACCATAGCGAAGAGGGAGCGAGTGTCCGTTGCCCCGTGGCTGGCTGCCATGTTCGAGTACGTCCAGGACGTGATTTGGCACTGCACAGCCGCTTCGTGCACGATTTCCCCCCAGGCTGGTGGCGTCGGTACATCTGATCTTTGATGTACACAAGAAAGGTCAGGCTAACAAGTGATGCAAATCTAGTTGCTGTCATGATGCTGTGATGATGGAGACGAGGAAGCCCACCTGAAGAGCGATGCAAATTCTCTGTTTTTTTCGTTCTTTAGATGATTCATTCATAGCTGAGAATGAAGAAACTCTTAGGCATGCTGCGATTTGTAAAATAGACTGCTACTCATTCAGGCTTAAAGTAAACCAGATTGAAGCTAGTGTGTACAGACTGGGATCAAGTGTTTGATCATGATTGGATCTTGCAAAACATCTTCTTAATTTCAAAACAATAGATGGATCTGTTAGCTTTTTATTGCCAGAAGACATGCTATTTTTTGCGGCTAGGCAAATCACATAACCTGACAATTCCCTGCTGTTATTCCAAACCCAGCAGCGTTACGCTAGTGTAACATTGACAGCCCAGACATTACTTATTGGAAATAGCGAAGATTCAATATATATACCGCCAGTTGATTTTTTCAAATAAAGCAATCAGGTATCCATATCACTCAATTTTCCGTTGACATGATTATAACATATGTAAACAGATGAAACTCAAAACCATTTATTCAGAGGCAACAAGTCTAAATATTGGAACCAATATCTCAAATTCTCAATGCAAGTATCGTCGCTTGTCTGAGTAGCTCCAAATGGACAGTCTTGCTAAAGCCCTGCTCAATAGTGGACGGAAGAAAACATCTTAATTTCAAAACAATAGATGGTTTGTTTGCTTTTTTTTGCCAGAAGGCATGCAGCAAAGTAAATCACATAACCCGACAGAAATATTTGTGATTTCTTCAAGTGACAACTACCAACAGAAATCTTCAGGTGCACTGAAAGAGCAATTATGCGCACTCTGAAATAAACAACAACTGTAAAGAAATACCATTCCCTGCAGTTATACCAAACCAAGAAGTGTTACACTTGAGAAACATGGTATCCTGGACATTAACACACCACAATAGGACGACATGAGCATAGGAGAAGATATACGACAGAAAAATGATAAGAACAAGAACATAAATCAATTAAACTTTGGAGAATTACATGATTATAACATATGCAAGCAGATAAAACTCAAAACTATTTATTCAGAGCCAACTAGGTACAGGCAAGCCATATCTTAGTTGCTTCATTGAATCCATCGATCTGTTTTCTTCAATCTCCCCCTGAAGCCAAGTTCATCTTTCGAAGATCAGGTGTAATCCACATTGGGGCCGGAAAGTTTGACCAAAGCTGCGGAGACACAAGGTCCTCCTTGCTGTTATCATCCAAGTTGAGAACTCCCATATCACGGTGATTATTCTTCAATCCACATGCCCATAAAGAATTATCATCAGTGAAGTAGGCATGATTTGCCCTGAGAGACGGATATTCTTCAGCTCCAAGACAAAGTGATTGATTATGCCCAAGAAACAACACATGGTCACGCAAGCAATTGATTTCCTTAAGTTTACTTCCAGCAGCGTCAAATTCATATATCCTATATTGCGTAGTGTTCCAAAACACAGATGCCCCAGGTTCAGGTTCTACATTATGATCCTCAAAGATCCTCCATATAAGTAGCAGACCACCCCATGGAGCTTGAACAACGTACATGTACTCGCAGTCGTACTCCCTGGGTGTGCTTATAATCGTCTTCCTTGTGACCACAGGGCCACTAAGATCAAAGGTGTGAAGTTCTCCCTTGTAAGTGCATGCAGCATACAACAAGCCATCCTTGTAAGTGCAGTCACTATAGTCATCATAAGGTGGCAACCAGGTCCACTTATCATCCCCAACCCTTGCAAAAGAGAGCTGACGCATTGGATCATGGATGAGCACGACAATGTAGCTTCCAGTGGATGTATCAGGGAAAACAAATGCTTTATAGTGGAGTTCATGCCGCAGCTTGTCAAGAGCGAAGATTGATGGCGAGCTATAAACACCACGGGCTCCACTGTGCCATGAGAATTCATACTTGTGGAGAGCACCATACTCATCAACTATGGGGTTCACCTGCTCAATGGTGATCACTGATGGGAGAGCAATCTGTTCACATGTGATGGGATTGACAAGGTGCATCTCAGATCTGTCGTCAACAGTTACCAGCCAGCCATGTGAGGACCCGATCAAACACCTAGTGCGTATAGGCGGCTCCGGGAGAGTTAACTTGTACGACCTCTTCTCCGCGAGGCTGTAGAGGCATGCAACACTCTCACCAGCGGATTCGGAAGTGTAGAGGAGGCATGGCGTCTGCTGGAGTTTGTACTGCCCAAGGCTCCGTAGGCTTGTGTATGCGGAAAGCCAGGAGGAGCAGACAGAGCCGGCACGCACGAGGTCAGGGATCTCAAGGGTGGCAAAGATACCCATCAAGATGTCCGGAGGCAGCTCCGGCAGTGTGCCTAGTGTAGTCTTCTTGGTCAGTTGTAGCTCAACATGTTCAGCTTTGCAGAATTTCTTCAGTGAACTGGGAGTGAAGCCTAGCAGCTTTGGCAAATTTCTGAAGATTAGGGTGCACAAATACGTCCTGTGTATAGCAAGCTTCCCTAAGCTCATTATCCTGGCAACACTACATGACTCCATTGGAGCAGAGTCTCTCTGCAGATATCTTCTGCTTCGGCCAAACTGACAAATCTCTCTGCAGATATCTTCAGCTTGGGCCAAACTGACAAAAAATTCAGTAAGTTGAACGCAAATTTCTGCAGAGGAAAGGCTGGCTCCTGGCGATACTTATATACAGATAGATCACCAGCCGATTCAAATTCCAGTAGGAGAAGCAAATCCGAGCCCAAGAACAATACGGATATGGACTGAATCCGATTCCCAGGGCGCTTCTAGTGCTACAACACGGATTCCGACTTGTGCTGAATTCCGAGCGAGCCTGTTCCTGCAGGAATTCCGAGTCACGCTCCATGTTCTTCACCGGCAAGCAAAGGGCGAAAGGAAGAGCACTAACCGGCGGCGGGCGAGCAGAGGGGATTAATCGTCCGGGGGAGGAGCAAGCTGGCTTCGAACTGTGGCCAGCCGCCGACGGCAACGGGGATCTTGTCGGTCCGAACTGAGGCCAGAGAGACGGCGATTCGAACCGCGGGGATGAGCAAGCGCTGGGATTGGGAGCGGTGGAGTGGTGTGAGGTGGAATAGCTTCTGGGTCGAGGGAACACGGCGATTCGTGCCGCGGGGGTGAGCTTCTACTTCGCGCCGCCGTCAGCGGCGGTGGTGGCGACAGGACGGCGGCGCTCGGAGTGGGAACGGTGGAGCGGCGTGAGGTGGAGCAGTATCGCTGGTTGAGGTGGTTTTTTTCCTTTTCTGTCCTCGCTTTTCCCCATTTTTGAGAGCGGAGACGTCAACGGGGTCAGGCCCACGAAGCCCACGAAGCCATGGCAGTGCATAGCCCCCTAAAAAATCATTTTGCTTCCCCTAAAAAAATCATTTTGCTCTCACAAAAATCATTTATTTGTTTTCTCTAAAAACATTTGTGTACTCAGTAGCAGGTTTGGCCATGTTGACTCTGTCTATCATCTGATGGCCCGAACCTAGCTCCCACAATTATTAACATAGCGATCTGATCGTCAGCGAACTTGGCATATAAGTGCCATATGATGAAACTATCGAGGACTTGGCACGGACACGACACCGAGAGAATTTCACCATCTCGCAAGGTCACGCCAGTGTGCACAGTGGTCTTGTATTGTTGGGTCATCGGTGCTAGTTTGCGCGATCGTAGTTCGACATCTTCGGTTGAGGCAGTGGCCACGGTGGTGAGCAGGGGCGGAGCTACGGCTGGGCCTGGGAAACCAGGCCATGGCCCGCCCACCCCAGTAGGAACTCAGTGAAGACTGGTACTGAATCTGGGCCCTCAAAGCGAAATTACCAAGCCAATGTTTTGGCCCGCCCAGAGAAGTGGCTGAAGCTCTGCCATTGGTGTTGAGCTTCTTTCAATGGTATGAGAGTAGCATAGGCAGTATGTTATGGTATTTTAATAATTAGTATGTTATGATCCATGTGCAAAGAGTTGTAATCTATTATGATTAGAAACTAAGACAATGCTAGTGTGCAACGTAAATAGTAATGCATGGACTAATACTATGTTTCGTTTTCACATTTCACTTGTATGCATATTATTCCTCATTTGCTATTAACTTAGTAATGCATGTTTTTTCATTTTATATGAACAGGGGACAGACAAACATTTTCTATCATGTATATCTTCGAGATCTTCCCACGTCGCCCGGTCTTCAGATAACCCTTTCCATTTGACCAGTACTCAAGTATTAGCTAGTACCATCGGAATGGTTGATCGCAAGGCGGTCCAGGACATCTTCCGGTTGCATCACCTGGGCTGAGTTAGCACAACCATCAGGTAAATCCGAACATACCTCTCATGCTGGAGGAACCGCTTTTTTCAGTAATGCGACATGGACGGACGGATGAATCTTCCTACTTTCAGGAAGCTGAAATTTGTAAGCCACGGAGCCCACTTTCTGCAGATTTGGGAATGGTCTAAATTATTTGAATAGCAACTTCTGGTTGCTGCATCGAGCAATTGTCATCTGAACATACGACTGCAGTTTTAGGTACACTGAATCAACTACAGCTAACTGACGTTCCACTTTATTTGCTTCAGCTTTCATGTGCTTTTGAGCTTGGTCAAGCATAAACAAAACACTGTAGATAATTTTCAAGGCACTGATTCAGCCTTTTAGTCCGGCCATCAGTTTCTGGATACCTTGCGCTGCTCATGTTTAGTCGAGTATCTGTCAGTTTGAATAGCTGCTGCCAAAAATGACTAGTGATCAGTGGATCTCTGATCTCTGTCGAAAATGATTTCTTTAGGCAACCAATGCAGTTTGTAAATGCTGTCAACAAGAATTTGTGCTATCTGAGGAGCAGTAAAGGGATGTTTAAGGGGGATAAAATGGCCATATTTACTGGAACTTGTTTTCACTTGGGAGAGAACAGTTTTAGGTACACTGAATCAACTACAGAGTCATAAGTGTTTCACTTGGGAAACCCCTCCTCAAAATCCATATTGATCATAGTCCAGGCTTCCTTAGGCACTTTCAAAGGCTACAGTAGCCCTGGTAACCTAGTGTGTTCCATCTTAGGTTGCTGGCATTATGTACATTGTATAATGTAATCTTCAAAATGATTCTTTAAGATGTGCCAGGCAAATATTGTTTTGATTCTATGGTAAGTGGCTGTAGTGCCAGATTGGCCACCCACTCGACTAGAATGCACAGCTTGTAAAATGTGTTACTGAGCAGTAGTATTAGCTCTCACATATATCCTGCCTTTGTATCTCAGCACCCCTTCCTGCTGTGTAAAAGGTGGTTTGTTGTTGGGATCAATTGAGAGAGCCACAAGTATTTCTTGAGCTAGAGGATCACTGTGTTGTAACGTTCAGTTAAAGTGGCAAGCACGGAGAGGGAAAGTAAAACAACTCAAACATAATAAAAATTATGTCAAGGTCCCTAGACCACTGAACGACCAATAGCACCGCCAGAACGAGTCGTCGATGCGTTGTTGTCCTTGATACCCTATCAGAGTCAACTTGACCTTGTCGATGACAGCCCGGAAATCTTTATGCACGTGCCCCCAAGGACCAAATCCTTGTAGCCGTAGTCGTCGTCGTTGTCGTTAAACTCTTGAATAGATCTCGATCTCGATCGTAGTTAAACATAACAATAAATCTCGCCATCACACTCGCGCGACGAGATACCCTCCCTAACCTCGTCCTCTCAAGGATATGGCGGAAATCTACACTGAATCTCCATCGACTACGTCTAGCCGGATTAACTCGAGGAGGATCAAAGCCCGAAAGACAGACAAATTCAAAGAAGAAGCGTCGCAATCCGTTCGAACGCCGCACCTACGAAAACTAAAGAAATTCTAACTTAAACTTACTAGCCGAAGTGAAGTCACTGGGGTTCCCCTTCAGATCACCAAACGTCGGAGCGGCGGGCAAAGGAAAAGCGAATCCGCGAACTCAATGGCGAAGCCTGGATGGGAGTTGCCCCAACCACTAAGGCGAAGGAAAGAAAATCATAGTCAAAATTATGCAAGGAAGACCATAAAAGTCAATCGGCGCGTTATATTTTAAGGAGAGAGTATGTTTTAACTGGCGGGGTACTATCGACCAACCAGTCAATCACTTGGCTTATACTCCCTCCGTTTTAAAATAGATGACTTAACTTTGTATAAAGTTAGTACAAAATTGTGAACGGAGGGAGTACAAGTTTGGCAGATTATATATTTAGCGCATACATTTCGCCCATCTCATAAAATGTTCGGCTTATGAAAGTGCGGTCATCACTCATCGGTGTCTAGCACGTACTCCTCTGTCATTCTTGTTCCGTGCGTCCGTAACTACTCCTCGGACAAGAGAAGCCGGTCTTGTTTTCGCCACAGGATTTTCCTAGGAAACCACGGCATAGCCAAGGTCCATGCACGTACCATACCACACGTTGGCCTTAACTTAATTATCCAATTAACCAGCAATGCTATTCGGCTCAGCCTACAAAGTCAACAGCTGGTAGAATCTGGCGACGACCAACTCGACGGTGGTGGCAGAGCCAAAGTCTATGGGTGCATGCATAACTTTTGCATAACAAGACATAATAATTTTTTTCCTTGGAAGAAAAAAAGCTTTATGTTGTCCAAACGCAGTTGTGATGTGCCCCTGCGCGTAAGCAACTCCAGAAACCAGTTTGTTAATCATTCTTCTGTCATGCATCCATACGCATATGGTCCTTGTTCAACCTTCAAAGATTGCGTCCAGTCTGCCTTGGCATATGATATTGGCCGGGTTCAGCTTTGCCAACGTGGTCGATCGATGAAAACTGGGTCCAACTTCTCACATGCATGGGTGCATGCACGCACGCGTGCTAGCTAGGAGTAGATCGGTAGCGTCTGTTATGATCGTGATAGATCCAGATATAGTGCCCCGGCCACTGATACCTTTAATTGAGTTCATTGGTTGCAAGTGTGCTTTAGATAATTGATTGAGTCTGTTGTCTGTAGACGGGTGGGTCCTTGTGTTGGATTCGGATACAGCAAGTGGCAACTCGGAGATATACAGTACTAAATAAACAGGTGATCATGTGTTCTGATCTGTTTCTGTGTTCCATAAGTAAGCTCGTATGCAGCACTGCGCATACATGTTCACACTAGGGACGAATGATCACATATGAAGAGTGGAGTCGCGGAGCGTTGCTGTAAATAGGATACGCATCACACCGAAATAAATGGTCGGCGAGACACATGAGACCTCGAGCACGAGAGCTGATTCAATCATGTGTTGTTAGGGAATTATGCAGATTTCATCTAAGCTTAATTAATTCAAGTTGGCAGCATCACAAGGTTACTGACATGGCAAATCACATACATCAGCCTAGGAACATCTATCAGGCGTCGCTCCGCTTGGGGCGACTAGGGAGGCGCCGAAACCCTAGCCGCCAGTCCTCCAACCCCTCCTCCTTCCCCCCTTGTCGCCGTCTGAGGAGGCCTCGGGCGAACTCCGCGTGGCCACCAAGGACGGCGGCGGCGAGGATCTGCCTGCTCCTGCGCGGAGGGCTTCGGGCGTCGAGGCGGCGGCGCCGTCTTCTACAGCGAGCGGCGTCGCAGTTGTTGCCTGCCCCTATGTCTCCTCGGCCGCGTGGGCGGCGAGGGACGGCGGGAGTTGTCATCGGTCGTAGCGGGTGGTGCGTCCCCCGGCTCGCGTCCTTTATAAAATCTATAAGGCGGGCTTGACTTGTTCTGATTCTCATCGCACAACTTTGAATATAAATTGTACTTATTGTATGTCCACAAAATTAGTATGATGACGGCGTGGAATATAATTGTTTTGCAAGGTAAATACGAGGAGACCGTCTCTACATGTTTCACCCATGTATTTTGGTGTATATTAATGGTCAAATGAAACGCGGCTTACATCTTGAGAAGGACGAAGGAGGGAGTATGACAGGATCCAGCACCATGTATTGCTTGAGAAGTCTGGGTTGTCTTGCGAGTCACGGAGCAACAGATTTGTCTTGACAGAGTCCTCTCCACCCTGCGCTCACTCCTTGCTCGGAAAGCTCCATGTCGAGATCCGAACGCGACCGCTGACAGGGACGACTGGGTTAAGCTTAGCTGCACCAGCCGCCGTGGATGCATGCATCAAACCCCAACAGATATGCATACGCATTCTCTATAAACAAAAGCAAGAAGAGACAGACACATCCGGCTACCTGTCCTCATCATGCGTGGATGCATGTGTGTGGTTCCTGGACGCGGCGCGACGCGCGGATTCGCTCCAAATGACGCGATCCCGTGTTGAATCCATGCGTCGCCGGCGGAGCGAGCGAGCCGGTCGACCCTTGCATGCATGCCTGCCTGCCGCGTTGATTCGTCTGCACTCTGCTGCTGCTGTGGGCTGTGCGTGCCCCCCGAAGTCGTTCTCACAGATACGAGGGTGAAACTGTGTCCGTCTCATCTGAAAAATGAATTAACAACCGACCGAGGTCGCACATCGACACTCCGCCATTTGTTCTCGAAATAGGCTTTCGCCCCGCTTTATAAATAAAGCAACGGTCCACACGATTCAAGTTTGAACAGCATCCAACAGGTAACGGCTGGGGCCACAGCACAAATAAGCCCAAGAAAGCATAAGAGAAAAATAAAGAAAAAGCCACGTAGTGGCTACCGCCGAGCGGCCCTACGAGGACGACAGCCGACGCGCCGAGGCCAAAAGCGCATCCATCATCAAGCCTAGGCGATCTCGATCACGCTGCCTCGAGAGCGGATGCCAGTGCTGCAAGAAAGCAAGGAATTTGAAGAAGGAGTCAGAAGCCTTCTTGGGGAAAACCTTCTCAATCACCATCTTATTCCTAGTCGTCCAAAGAGTCCACGACATTGCCGCAAAAATAAGCCAAAATAGGCGGCGTTGTCGTGCAGGCTGTATAGCACGAAGCTGCAGGAACTACGCGAGATTTAGGGCCTCCCAGTCAGGCCCCAACGCCTCGCGTACGAAAGTCCATAATACCCTCGCTGCCGTGCAGGAGAAGAGAATATGTGTCCCAGTCTCCGGTACTGCACAGAGGGGGCAAATACCATCCCCAGGTCCGTGCCGCTTAAGTACCTCTGTCCCCGAGGGGAGACGATCTCGTAGAAGTTGCCAAACAAAAATCTTAATCTTTAATGGGACGGGGGCTTTCCATAGGGGGACAAGCCAGGGGTGGGTTGTCGGCGGGCAAAGGGCCTGGTAAGCCGTGCCCACTGAGAACTCCGCTGTCGGCGTGCGCCGCCATGAAACTGTGTCCGGATAATCCGGGAGCACGAGTGGCAAGGCGGCCCGCAATGTAGTCCAGTCATTAATCTCGGCCGGTCCGAACGAGCGACGGAACTCAAGGTTCCACCGTCCATCTTGGAAGGCCGTGACCACAAGAACAGACGGATCTACACAAATCGAGAATAGGCCAGGGAAGGTGACGCGTAATGGCTCCATGCCCAGCCAGGGGTCCAGCCAGAATTGGATCCCGTGCCCGTTCCCTAAGGAGAAGGAAATCCCTAAGCGGATGTCCTCCTTGATCCTTTGGATGGCTCGCCAGAATTGTGAGCCATCGGTCCGGGAGCAAGCCAAGAGCGGTTCTCCCCTAAGGTATTTTGCCTGAATGAGCTGCAGCCATAACCCTCCCTCGCCGCGTAGAATCCGCCAGACCCATCGCAGCATGAGGGCCACATTCATGCGGCGGGAGGCAATGATGCCCAGACCACCACGGTCCTTAGGCATGCAGATATCCGCCCATTTCACCATGTGGTATTTTTGGCGGCCATTGGCCGCCTGCCAAAAGAACCTAGCGAGGTCCTTATCGAAGGCACTATGGACGCCTTCCGGGAGAATTTACAGCCCCATCATAAACATGGGGAGGCTCGCAAGGTTCGAGCTAATCAAGACCGCTTTGCTCCCCTTGGAGGTAAACCGTCCTCGCCAGGGCTCAGCCCGAGAGGCCACTCGTCCCACTAGCGGGTCGAATGCACTTGTCAGGATCTTCGAGTCTGCCAACGGCATCCCCAAGTATGTAATGGGGAAGGATGTAAGCCTGCAATTCAGATTATCCGCAATCCTCTGTTGGTCCTCAGCAGGGTAACCTAAGACGATGACCTCGCTCTTGTCAAAGTTAATCTTGAGTCCCGACATAGCCTCAAAGCAGAGGAGTAGGAACTTAAGGTTAACTATGTCAAGGGCAGAGCCTTCCACCATAATCATGGTGTCATCGGCGTACTGAAGGTGAGAGACCCCCCTCCTGGAATGAGGTGGCCGACCACCCCCGAGATGTGGCCGGCATGCCTAGCCTTGTCCAGGATACCTGCCAACGCGTCCACAGCAAGGTTGAAGAGCAGGGGGGATATCGGGTCCCCTTGCTTCACCCCCGCTGATGCCGCAAAGAAAGGTCCCACCTCTCCGTTAATGTTTATCGCAGTCTTGCTAGACCGTACCAATTGCATAATCCAGTTGCACCATCTATCCTCAAAGCCCCTACGCTGCATGACAAGTCGCAGGAAATCCCAGTCAAGCCGATCATATGCTTTCTGGAAGTCCAGCTTCAAAAATACACCCTTCAGCCCACGTGATCGCACCTCGTGGACAATCTCATGGAGGGAGAGTATCCCGTCATGGATTCTTCTCCCTTTTAGGAATGCTGTCTGGAGTGGGTGATTCATCCTCTCAGCAATAGGTGCGAGTCTAGACGCGCATACTTTAGAGAAGATGCGCTCCAGGACGTTGATAACTGTGATAGGCCTGAATTGGCGAATGTCCGTCGCCCCAACTACTTTGGGGATAAGGGTGATAACACCGAAGTTTATGCGCGCCATGACAAATGTGCCGATGTAAAATTCATGGAACATTGGCATGATCACCGGTTTTAGGACATTCCAGAACTTCTGGAAGAAGGCAACCGGCAAGCCGTCCGGGCCCGGTGCCGACCCAGCCTTCATCGAGGCGATCGCCCGCCCCACCTCTTCCGGCGAGAAATGGATAGTCAGTTCCGCATTCTCTATGTCAGATACCCTGTCCGCAAGGGTCCAGAAATCATCTGCCAGGGAGATCCCACCTCGGGGTTCTGCCGAGAAGAGCCCCTTATAGAAGGAGTAAATGTGGGTCCTAATCTCATCCGGGCGTTCGAGCAGGGTGTTCCCTTCCCAAAGGCACGGGATGGAGCACTTCCTGCGACGCCCATTCGCGATCGCCTGGAAATACGCGGTGTTAGCATCGCCTTGAAGGAGCCACTTCTGGGCCCCCCGTCTCTGCCAGAATAGTTCCTCCCCCTTGAAAATCTCCATAAGGGAGGCTTCAAGGGCGTATCGCTGTAACCATTCGTCTGCCGACAGACCGACTGAATCAGCAGTCTCATCCAAGGCCTTAATCTGATCAAGGAGCGCCTCTTTGCGGGATCTCAGGGCAGCACCCAGGTTGGCGCCCAAACCCCGCATAATCTGGCGGATGACTTTGGAGCAGTGATGCCAAACGTCTGTTGCACAGAAGGACCGAGGCGGGGTTAGAGTAGCCTGCATCCAACGGTCCTGAACCATCTCGACGAACCCCGGCTGCAGGAGCCACGAAGGTTCGAAATAGAAGCGTCTAGATCTCGGAGGAGACCCTTCCCCTGACGCAAACAGCAGGGGGACGTGGTCGGAGCCATTCCTAGTGACCGCCCGTAAGGAGCACAGTGGGAACATAACTTCCCACTGCAGGGACACAAGGACCCGATCCAGCACGCTCCGTATAGGGTCCACCTGTTTATTGGTCCATGTGAACCTAGCCCCTACGCGGGCTATCTCACGGAGGGCCATCGCAGCTATGGCATCGTTGAACATGCGCATACGCCGTCGGTCAATGTTGGGCGAGCTTTTGTCCGCCTCCGTTCTGATAAGGTTGAAGTCGCCCGCCACCACCACCGGGGCCGTGCACCGTTCAACCTTATCCTGCAGCTCGGCCAGGAAACCCACCGACCGCCCGTGATCAACCGGGCCATAGACAATGATCACCTCCCAGCTGAGGTTCACACGTCGGTCGGTGATGGCCATACTCAGGAAGAACTCCCCGCGTTCCATATCCTCCACCGAGAAGAAATCCTCCCTGACCCCCAGGAGAATGCCTCCAGACTGCCCAGAAGCCGGGAGCCATTGCCAGGCAAAAGGGTGTCGAGAGAGCCCCTGAAGCTCCTGAATGGAGAAGTCCTGACGAACCGTCTCTTGAATGCCAACAATATCGATGTCTTCCTGTCGGATATAATCAATCAGCTGGCGTCGGCGGCCTAGGTTGCCGAAGCCCCTAATATTCCAGCATAGGAGCTTCATAAAGGAACCTTGCCGGGATCACTAGGCCCCTCAGGTGGGGCCGAACTAGCCCTCCCGCCTAGGGCGCGGTTTGGCAATTGCTTCAACGGACGGTCACGACGCCCCTTCTTAGCGGGGGCCTGACCAGCCATGTCTGCAGAAACACCGCGAACCTCCATCGCCTGTTCAGAGGGATGGAGTCGCGTAGGAGGCCGTCCCCGCAAGGCCCTCCCTACTGGAGGGTCCCTCGCAGCGTCAGGCCGGGAGGGAGGCCGGCTCGGGCCTGATCCAGCTCCAGGCTCTCTATGCCCAGAGCCAGACGGGGCCGAGGCATCCGCAACCCGTTGTTCAGCACGGGCCCGGGCCTCAGCAAGGGCCCCATCGAGCCGCTCTTTGGCACAGATGGCCGAGATCTGCTCGAGTTGGGGACCCTTTTCTCCCCGAAACACAATATCACAATCCGAAGCAACGTCGCCAAGGTGTGCCATCGGCACAGAGTCAAGCACGACAAAACGAGAACCGGAATAAGACGTACCAGAGGGATGAGGAGGAGTCGTACCTGGAGAGAGGTCGCGTGCCGCCGCGCGCATGGCCGCCATCTCAGCGACCGTCGGGACTCGCCCATCCGGAAGGGTCCGGGACCGGCAGAGGCGGGCGCTCTGCCTAGACGCCACAACCGGGGAGTGCATCACCCAAGCGCCGGGGTTGTGCACGGGGGAGATGATGTTGACCGTGCCCAACCCCACCCCCAATGGAGGTGGCGAAGTAGCCTGGCCCACCCCAAGGGCAGGTGGCGGTGGTGTAGCTGGAACCAAGGCCGAGGACCCCACAACTGGGGATGGTGGAGTCCTAGGCGAGCGAGAGTACCACACCACCCCGGGAGAGCGCGGAGATGACGACGGGCACACATCCATCCCCACGCTGCCAGAATCCTCCTCGTGCTCCAAGATCGGCGAGGATGCCGGGGCCGAGGGCCTCCCCCTTGAGAGGGGCGGCGAGGCCATCCCGGCCGTAGACAGAGCGAGAGCGACAGCCCTGGGGGGCCCTGCCCCCGCCCCACCCACCCGAGCCGGACTCAGCCGAGGAGGGACCTGCTCCGGGGGGGTGTCATCCTCCTCCTCCTCCGACTCCTCAGAGCCCTCCCCTCCTCCGTCGAATCGATCGCCGGAGGGGGCCGGAGGCGGGGTAGGTTGGACCACGCCCGTCCGGCTCTCGAGCTCCTCCAGATCAACCTCGTATGTGAGACGTCGGCCCTTCTTGCCGAAGTAGAAGATCAAGGACAGGCCATCCACCTCGGCCGGCATCGGACATAGAACCTCGATCCGGGCCGGGCCGTCCCCATCCAGAGACGTGAGATCCACAGAAAGAAGCTTGCCAACCGGCTCTGAGATGGCCTTGAGAATATGCTCACTCTTACCCCCACCAGGGGAGAGCCTGCTTCCTTTTGGAAGCCCATACACCAACACCCAAACCGGGGTGAGCGGAGGAACTGAGTCCGGTTCCGTGACGGCCTCCTTGACGGAGATGAGGAACTTGTTGATTGGGCATTTGATGCTGTCGTGGGTGCAGACACGAAGAAGCTCCGCCGAAGGGAACGACACCGAGAAGACCAATGGTGCCGTCTCGGTGACTACCCAAGAGAAGTCGCTGTCACGGTAGTCACCGATGTAGGCCGCCAGCTCGTCACGGATAAGGTCAGCGGTAACCATGACCGATGGCGGCAGGGTCTGACCAGGAACCAGCGAGACCGTCGCCAAGTGCGGCCTGACGGGCTCCTCGTCCAGCTCCGCATCGACGTAGTAGAAACCACATCCCTCAGATCCATACCCCAAGTAAGCCAGGGTCGTGGGGCAACGGGAGGGCGCCGGGCACTCAGAACGGAAGTGCCCCATGCATCCACAGTTGATACACATCGTCTCCTCACGAGACCTGGACCGTCCGCCCCGAGTCAGAGGCAATACTGGAGCCGCCAGCTCCGGTTCGGGAAGGATGGGGCGAACATCCGTGACCGCCCCCGCGCCATGGGAAGGACCTGTCTGGGCATGCTTCTTCTTTTTGCTCTTGTTCTTCTTCTTCCGGGGTGGGAGATCGGGTTGATCCTGGGCATCCACGAAGCGCCGAGGCGGAGAATACCGCGGCACATCGTCCGACGGACGCCTCCAATCCTGAGAATCAGAGCCACCACGGCGACGGGAATAGGCCAGACCACGAGCCGGTCTGTCCTCAGCAAGCGGCGCGCGAGGAGCCTCCCGAGGCGGCGGAGAGAGCATCTTGTCACGGGATCCCCCACGGGAGTCCAGGGGCGGCCCCTGAGCGCGACGCGCAGACGAGTCCTCCCGGGCGTGAGAACTCCCACCACGCCGAGCCTCAAGGTCACGCCGGAGGGACGCCTCCCTGGCCACATCTTCATCCCGACGGCGAGCAGCATCTTGGCGTCGGAGGTCGCCCGGCGACCCAGCGAGCGGGAGGCGGGGGTCACGAGCCGGGTCACGGGGTGGGGGCGGCCGACGGAGGGAGGTGCCGGAGTAGGTCTCCGGCGCGCGGTCCCGGCGAGAAGCAACCTGCGATTCCGGGCGGCCCCCCGACGCGGGAAAAGGTCGCTTCGGCCGCGACTGGCCGTCGCCCTGCTCTCTGGCCATGAGGACCTCGAGGTAGGACCTGGAAGGGGAAGCGCGGGTGGAGGGTGGACAGATCGAGGGAGGCGCTGGAGCGGACGGCACAGCCGGCGGCGTCGAAACAGGGGCACGGGTAGCAGCGCACGAAAGCGGCGTAGGCGGGGAAAGAATGGATCGGGCGCAACTGCCTAGTCGCTCGACCTCTCCCCTGGTAGCGGGCCAGCCCCGCCGCGGATCGGCCGACCCCCGTTGGATCCACATCCAACGCCCGGGATCAGCGGGAGCCAGGCGCCACGACCGGACCGCTAGGGTCAACAGCCTCCTGGGCCGGATCGAACGCCCCCCCATTCCCCTGGGCCCGTTGCCCCACACCGAGGCCCGACAGTGCACGAGCCCGTGCCCGAAGGCCACTCCAAGCCCTCGAAGGCCGGCCCACCTCGCAGGCCAGCGTCGGCCCACGAAGTAGAGCCGCCCTCGCAGGACCCGACCAGGCGCGGAACTCCTCCGTAGGGTTAGCAGCCGCCGGCGGCGGCTGGCCCCGAGGGCTCCGTCGAAACCCACGAGCGAGGACCCCAGATCGGAAGGCACCCGAGCCAGGAGCCCGTGGCGCAGCCGGAGCCGCCCATGGACCGGCGAGCGCACCCAACATCGCCTGGAGCCTAGTTGCTCGAGGCACAGAAGGGGCCGCCGGCGCCGCCGCGCCTGCGGGTGCCGAACCCCGACGCCGGGATGGCCGCGCCAATGCCAGGAACTCACCAAGCACCGGCGGCGCCAAAGACACCGGACGCTCCACGCGGCCATGTCCCGGGTGCGCCACACGGTCATCTTCCCCGTCGGCCTCGGCCATGTCAGCCCAGGAAACAGCGGAGCGGCCTATGCGCAAGGTCGGAGCCGAGCCCAGACGGCGCGGCCACACCAGCGGCAACCATCACGCCGGCGGCGGACGCAGGCGCGAGGTACAGCGCCGGCGAATTCAAAATCGCCCCCTCAGGCCTCGGCCAACAGAAAGTTCCCTCTTCGACTGGACCATGCTTCCAAAACGCCCCCTCTCAAAGGAGTCTGGGAAACAGCCGCCGAATGTTCTAAGGAAACACTACTGTGGAAGAAAAATTGGAGTTTGCTTGTTCATTGGGCCGTTGTCAACCAACCCATTAGGTAAATAGGTCAAACCTCTATGGCCACACGACATTGGTCCGTCCTATTGGCATTCACGATAGACATGGAACCGGAGCGCCACCATTTCTGTGCAGTTAATCTGCCGTTGTTACTTGCTAGAGGATATTAATGGTGTGCGAGTGCGCCAAGCCGTCCCAACCAGTAGCTCTCCCTCCCGGTAAAAAAAATGTGTTGGACCTCCGCCATTTGTTCTCGCGGCACCGATCATGCCGCTCGACGATCCGATCTTCTCCGAATGTGTGTGTATAGTAAGCTACCAACAAAAATTTGCAATCAACCAATGCGTATGTGTGTGTACAAAATGGGGAGATACATATATACACACACGCACGACACGTTTGATGCACTCGTCACTGTCATTCTTGCGTGCGTATTGCATGACGCGGGCGTTTTATTAGAAGGTTTATAAAACTGATCGATCGTAGTGGAAAGAATCTGAGTTTGCAGTAAGCAAGATTAATCAATGTTTCAGGGAGAGAAACACAGCCCTTGACGCGGCACATGGAGGACGGGCTCGTGAGCTAGCCGTGACTCGCCACCGGGAAAAGTCAAAACCGCCACGAGCCTAGCTAGCTACTCCCTCCGTCCTTTAAAGAGTCTACTTCCAACTTTGTTGGAGGGTCAAACTATTTTAAACTTTGACCGAGTTTGTGTAAAAATATATCAATGTTTATGAAAGCAAATAGGTATATGATGAAAATACATTTTATCATGAATCTAATGCAACTAATTTGATGGCATAAATGTTAGTGTATTATTATATAAATACGGTCAAACTTAAAAAAGTTTGACTTTCCAACAAAGTTGGAAGTACACTCTTCAAAGGACGGAGGGAGTAGAGAAAGCTCCCGGAAGCAACTGCCGGCTCACCGATTGATTTGATTTCTGCAACTGAAAAAAAAATTAACCGGAGACGCATGAGCCATCGCAAGGCTTATTAAAATTAATAATCCCGAATATACAAAGCTTGCATATCTCATTTCATTGATAGGAAGAATTAAAACGAGTACAAGGAGCACATAACACATCACGACCGCAAGAAGGTGTTGATATGGTGCTGGAGTGGAGAGACAATGAATGCCCGGTTCGAACAGAGGATATAACACAGCTAAACCCGTCTAGACCAGGCTCCAGCCATAGAAGGCGAGGAGACAGAACTTGGGATAACCAAACCGCGTCACGACCATCACGATGCACCTTCGTCGCGCAGCCATGGCTCCAAACTCGACTCAATCAATGTACCCCCGCCAAGAACGCCTAGAGATTTGTAAGTGAGTCGTAAGACACGACCAGGCCGGAGGCGGCAGCCATGTGGGATGGGGGAGGCACCAACAAAGTTGTGCATAGCGCCCCGGGTGTTTTTATTTGTGCCACTCCTCGGCCATCGAGAAATACCCTAGTTCTGGTTCTTTGGATCGGATGGCGACGACGTCACGGGCATGGGCATCCATGGCTTCGTGAAGGGGTTGTCTTGTTCGTTGGCGGGTCCGTGGTATTGAATTTGAAGATATTGGACACGGTGTTGGTTCGGCCTGCCTCTCAAGGTGTGGGTATTCGGGCCGCTATGCAGGACTTCGCCGGTCAAATGTTCACCCGCTTATTGAAGTTTGAAAACTTGTTTCCATCAGGGGTGCTTAATATTGATCATCCTGGGTGTAGTGGGGTGCGATAGGTAGTCTGAACCAAGTCAAGGTGAAACACTTTCTAGGCAAATCATGTATACGATGATTTTTTTTCTTCTCTTTTGCTGGAATATGTAGGATCTCTTTGACCAGCTCCATGTCAAAACGAAGATTGCTTTAGGCATATACATAGTCTCCTATAGATGATGTTGACCAGTATGAGTTAACTTGTTGTTAAGAAAAGAAAAGTGATATTTGTGACCCTGTCCAGTAGCGGGAAGCTTCACTAGCTGACGCTCATACCCGAGTAGCATCAAGCTGTGACTACAAGCTCAAAGTTTGACCCATCAACTTAAATATCGGGCCATTTTGGTCCAACATGTACAAAAAACGTATAAATTTGATCTTGTTACACAACAAAATTGATTTAATCAATGACTTGGTGATTATTTCTTGCAAATTAGCAGCTCAATCAACACAACATAAGGAGTCACTATATAATTCAGTTTATCATGTCTACTGAAGACTAGTACTTGATAGAAAGAGATCATGGATGAACTAGGAAGAGAAGAAAACAAAGGTGCATCTTCTCTCAAACTTTGGCCAAAATAACATGATATTTAACACATGGCTGACCACATATCATAGTGGGGCTAGATTTTCTCCATACTTAATTAAACTTCCATGTCTGGTAGTGGGTAAAATGGAGAAAATCATACACGATATGTATGATAAAATTTTGTTTCAACTATCTATATGGTAATAATTTATCTCATTTACTTTTAATATATATCAAAATATGATATCGGGCTAGTAAAATCGAGCGAGCCAATGTTGGCTCAAGATCAGCTTGTTTCTCGATTGAGCTATATAAAGTGTTCATACTCAGCTCATTTCTTTTCGAGTCGATCTCGAGCGGCTCACGAGGCTCGAGCTTTTCTTGCAGCCCTAGGGGGGGGGGGGGGGGGCTGATAATAAAATCTAGAAAGCAATCATGAGTTATTTATAGGAAATAAAAGATTTATTTGAGAAGATTTGCAGGAAAATGTGAAAAAACATAAATAAGATTGGAATGATTACGTAAATTCATAAACATTCTAGAAAAGGGTATTGAGATAATAAGCGAAGTTAAAAAATTGAAGAAGAAAAATAACTTTAATTGAAAACTTCCTTGTTTCCCAAAGCTGTATTCTTGCGAGCAAAGAACTGGACGAGAACGAAGAACTGGCTAGTGAATGCAAATTAGAGTCATTTGCGGATTTCTTCTAATTGGTGTACTGTAGTATTGTGGTTTTTCAGAAAAGCATCTCGTTCGGCAAATGGGAAGTCTTGGTTGATATCTTAATTCAAGTTGGCTGCCGGGGCTGAAGCCGCCAGGATGTCGACAAGTCGAAGAAGCTGGAAGGGACATAGCTTCTAGGACCCTAGGGGCGTAGTCGCGCGAGTGAATGACGCCAGTGAGTCATGGACGCTGGAGGACGTAGGTCCAGGGTCGTCGAGGCTAGAGCATGCACCAGCTATGGCCCCGTCACGAGGCCTCACGCGCCCGCTGCGCCACCACGGGTAGGCATCGTTGGGGAATCAACAACCACCCCACCAAACCACCGTGTCAAAGTCATCACCGCAACCCGAAGGAAGGCGCCGCCGAAGATGTGGAGAGCAGGATGCACCCCAGCCTAGAGGCATGCCCAGGCGCCCCCGCTAGCACTGTCGTGACCCGGCCGAATCCAGCGCCTACACCAATGCCCAGCAGCCTCATGCACCCTACCCAGTAGCAGCGCATGCAACAAGAGGAGAGGTTGGCCGAGCCTTCGGGGGTCAAGCACTTGGAGGGAAGGGGAAGCCGCAGACTAAGGGTTGATGCAACATCTAGAGAAAATGAGTCTCGGGGGGCGGAGGGACAAGCCACATCGACAAAAACCAAGTGCTATGTTGCCTCCTTCCTTGGGGTCACCCTGAGCTTCGACGAGGGGGAGGACTTAGGGTTTTTTCTCTAGCCGCCGGGGACGATGACACGAGGGCCAGTCAAATGTCCGCCTGTTTTATTAAAGTTTGAACACTATCGGAGGTGCTTAATATGGTCATCCAGGGCGCAGTCAGGTGCTATATGTAGTCTAAACCAAGTCAAGGCGAAACACTTTCTAGGCAAATCATTTATACAATGATTTTTTTTTCTTTTGTTTTGCGGGGATATGTGAGGATCTCTTTGACCAGCTCCATGTCAAAACAAAGATTGATTTAGACATATACATAGTCCCCTATGGATGATGTTGACTAGTATCAGTTAACTTGTTGTTAAGAGAAGGAAAGGTGGTATTTATGACCCTGTCTAGTAGCACGAGGCTTTTACTACAAGCTTATTAAAGTTTGGCCCATGGACAAATATGGGGTCATTCTGGTCCCACAAGTATCAAAACCGTATAAATTTGATTTTGTGACACAAGAAAACGATTTAAACAATGACTTAGTGATTATTTCTCTGAAATTAGTAGCTCAATCAAGAACAAAACAAAAACACAAACCCAGAAGGAAACCAAAAATCTGAAAGAAATAAAAAAGGTTTTATTTCATTTTAAAAACTCATGTAATAATTGTGTGTGTGGACCCGCGGGGGGGGGGGGGTGCTGATAATAGAATCTAGAAAGCAATCATGAGTTGTTTGTAGGAGGTAAAAGATTTATTTGAGAAGAATTGCAGGGAAATGTGAAAAAACATAAATAAGATTGGAATGATTATGAAAATTTATAAATATTATAGAAAAAGGCATTGAGATAATAAGCGAAGTTAAAAATTGAAGGAGAGAAAAACTTTAATTGAAATTTTTTGCTTGGTGCCACACGTGTGGGCGTTATCATTTGAGTTCATGATTGCTTCCATTCCCTATCCTTTCTTTTTTTTTTCTCTCAACATCATGCAGGACTAGACTGCCACATGTGCGAGGCTGTCACCATGTCATCATCAAAACCGTTTTTCGTTGACGCGAGAGACCACATATAACCTGACTGACAAAAACAAATCTTGTGGCAAACCATCTTCAAGGCAAATCGACCCAATTCAGTGGCTGACGAAGTTTTGAATGTTGTTTCTGCAGGGGCGAGCGGAATCGACAAAAACGTGAAGGTGAAGCCAGGTACACGCACATAATTTACCTGGCAAGAAATTACCCTGCAAGTGCCTGCAAAGAAGCAGTCCTCGGACAGATCCAGGGCCGCCCCTCCACCAACCCCGGCCTCCGGATCAACCAACCGTTGCTTCTGTCAAAAACCCCGTTGGTTTGTTTATCCATCCATCCATTCTACTACCCCGCGCGCGCGAGCAGATGACACCGGCGGCTGCCTGCCTCAACCTCAACGTGCTCCGCCGAATATTCAAAGCCGTGTGCGTGCGTTGGTGAGTACACTGCGCGCGCACGCGTCCCCACCCCTCACTCATCAGGCGTTTAAAATCACATCATGTCTACTCATTTTTCACCGTCTCCCTCCTCCTCTTCGGCTCTTCCCCCCAGCCAGCTCTAGTCCCAGACGCCCTCTCCTGCTGCCTGCCTGCTCCTCCTCTGTCCCGGAATGCGCGATGCCGGGCACTCGCGGTACCGCCGGCGGGCCGGCCTGCCGATGCTCTCCCTTCTGCTCGCGCTCGCGCTGTTCGCCGGGGGTGCCAGCGGGCAGCCGCCGGTGCCGCCGGAGATGAGGGGCGTGCAGGCGCAGCTCACGGGGCTCACCAACGACGTCGCCCACACCATCTCCGACCGCTTCAGCTTCTGCGTCTCCGACACGTGAGTCTCTCCTCTCTCACCCACCGCTCCCCTCCCTCCTCTGCTCGCCGGTGGCGTAGCAAAGTACGCCGGAAGCTAGCTCTGTTTCCCCCCCTCTCTCGTACGTAGGAGACATATTGTTGGCACCGATTCATCCTGGTTCTGCCGCTGATTTGCGCAGGCAGGAGGACTGGAACGGGGCCTTCAACTACTCCTCCGACCTCGGCTTCGTGCAGCGCTGCCTCGCCGACACCAGAGGTGATCCATCCATCCATCCATCTCCATGCTCGATCCATCCATTCGTGCGTGCGTGCTTGCAGCTCAGGTGTTTGCTGAATTGCTCCTTCCTTGCCGGTTGTTGCTCATTGACCGCTGCTACCAGTTCCCTTGCGCCGATTTGCTTCCGCTTTCTTCATTTTTTAATCCCGCGTTGAAGATTCTCTTTGGCTACACACAGTCAGTGCTGAATTAAATACTTGCTAGCGACGGGCTAACCTGTGTCTGGTCTTTTTGACTGGATCGCATCCATATGCTCCGGCCCAATGCGCCCTGCTATAGCCTCATTTTTAAATAGTGTTTACACTTTTTTTTTCTCCTACTATAAAATTTGATCTATTGCTAACAAATTCCAATTCAAATTCTACTTCTTGGTAATACTGTCGGCGCAATCAGAATTCATTAGTAGCATGAACAAACATGGAATTCGCTCTATTGCCACCCTAACGAAACTGCAAACTTCCACTCCCTGGTATTGTAAACTAGTGCTGTGTTCGGCAAGCAACGTGTATAGATTGAGACGGTTTCTTTTGGAATTGAACTCTTCTCCGGCGCATTTTCTTGAGTTGGAAGGGTCTGATAGGGACTTGGTATTAGGTGGCCATGCCAAGTGGCCTTCCAACGCAAATTTTATCTGTTTAATAATACTTGAATGTGACCTCAACATCATTGGGCTTGACAGGATCAACTCTAAATAATGTTGTCTGCTCTGATCATTCGTATGATCGTCACGAGTTAGCCACTAGTTTGACTTGCCATCTTTTCTGACAAATCCGACCTTATTTTATTTTACATTTTCACATTTTTTTTTTGCGGGGAAAAGAACACCCCGGGCTCCCAACCGAAAAATCAATCCCTTGCTGTGGGACAATTGTTACCACCATTATCATGTAATGTTGTATTAGGTCTAGAGTCCCATACTTTTCACATTGTATCATACAGAAAGAGACTAGTTTCAGATAATATGAGTAAGGTGTCTGATGTGTGAATGAATGCACTCACTCAGGTGACATGCCGCAGCGCTTATGCACGCCGGCAGAAGCGAAGTTCTACTTCACAAGCCTGTACAACCCGAAAGGCGAGAAAAACCTCTTCCTGGAGACCAACATAAACTGCGGCATCTCCGCTTGGTCGCCGGGTTGTGAGCCGGGGTGGGCTTGCTCTGTTGGTCCGATCCCTGCCGCCAACGACAACGAGACCATCCCACTGAGAGCCACCAACTGCCAGGCGTGCTGCGAGGGCTTCTTCTGTCCCCGTGGTCTCACCTGCATGCTCCGTAAGTTTCCTTCGGACACTTCCACATAACTGTACTATTTGTTATTAACTGAAATTTGCAGCAAAGATCGGGCATCGGCTTGTGAAATGACTCGGGTTTTTGTGTCTCCTATGACTGTAGCTTGTCCATTGGGATCGTACTGTCCGCGTGCCAGAGGGAACTCAACCACTGGTCTTTGTGATCCGTAAGATGTCCTCTTTGTATATTTGTTTAGGCATTTTGTTTCATGATAGACAAATGCAGAAGCCATGTTAGCTGAGTTGCTAAATGTATCTCTCTCAGGTACAAGTACCAGATAACTCCAAACTCGACCAATGGCTGCGGTGGCGCCGACAAATGGGCTGATTTTGGGAGCACTGAAGAAATCTTCTGTCCTGCTGGTTACCACTGCCCAAGCACAACATCCAAATTGTCCTGTACCAGCGGGTAATGATCTAATCCTATGGCATCTCCATCTCACCTTACACACTATATGGATCTGTTTTAAGTTGTTTCTTGGTTGTTTCCTCTGCAGGCATTATTGCAAATTGGGTTCCACCAGAGAAGAGAGTAAGCGCAATCAGCATGCCTTCACCACGATATCATCTTTAATGATGCCACCATTGTATTCATCTTGGATAAGCTGACTTTTACCTTAAAATTTTCAGAATGCGTCATTAAAGGCTCATGTAAGGAAAACGAAACGAATGAAAACATCATCATTTTGGGCGCTTGTTTAGTGGTAAATCCTGTAATATTTTGCTAGCTTACCAAGTGCTGTATTTGCAGCATGGAGTACCAAACTCATGCTTGTTGCTACTTGATGCAGGGTATAATAGGCGTGTCGCTCTTGGTCGTGTACAACTGCTCAGGTCAGTTCCTCACTATTCGTGAACGAAGGAAAGCGAGGTCGAGGGAGAACGCGATTCAGCTTGCTCGGCAGCAGCTCAGGGCTCACCAGGGATGGAAGGCAGCCAAACAGATCGCGAGGAAACATGTGACCGGCGTGCAGGACCATCTGTCACGCACATTTTCACGCAGGAGATCCTTTCGTCAGCAGACAGATCTCGAGAATTCTAGCCACAGGGTGCAGGAAGCGCGCCTGATGGGTTCGACCGGGCCAAATGAAAGGTCAGACTCCATAGTGTTTTCAGCTCAGAACACAAGCGAGATATCCGAAGTCATGCCTTCGGTTGTCATGGACATAAGCAACGATGGAGAAGTAGTTGCTACCAATGACAAGCCGGCACCCAAAGGCAAGCACAGATCAACTCAAACTCAAATATTCAAGTATGCGTATGGCGAGATAGAGTTGGAGAAGGCGAGGCAGGAAGAGAACAAGAACATGTCCTTCACCGGAGTGCTTGCCAAGGTGAAGGAGCTACAAAAGGAGATGACCAGGCCTTTGCTCAAGGTTGAGTTCAAGAACCTGACCCTGTCACTTGGAAAAAGGAAGCTGCTGAGGTCTGTCACAGGCGAGCTCCAGCCAGGCCGTGTCACCGCCGTCATGGGCCCCTCTGGAGCCGGCAAGACGACGTTCCTTAATGCTGTGGCCGGGAAGGTGACCGGTTATCAAGTGACCGGTTCTGTCCTTGTTAATGGAGCGCAAGGAAGTATACGTTCTTACAAGAAGATCATTGGCTTTGTGCCTCAGGACGACGTCGTTCATGGGAACTTGACTGTCGAGGAGAACCTTTGGTTCAGCGCAAATTGCAGGTAATAATGGTTGTACATCAGATACACTTTCAGGAATAATTATCTCATCAGTTTCTTAGCATTTCTATTGTGCAATCCTTCAGGCTCCCTGCGAGAATGTCACACCGTGATAGGGTTCTCATTGTGGAGAGGGTTATAGAGTCCCTGGACCTCCAGGGGGTCAGGAATTCGGTGGTTGGGACGGTGGAGAAGCGTGGAATCTCTGGCGGGCAGAGGAAGCGTGTCAATGTGGGGATTGAGATGGTGATGGAGCCATCTCTGCTGATCCTGGATGAACCAACCTCTGGCCTGGACAGTTCCTCGTCGCAACTGCTCCTCAAAGCTCTTCGTCACGAGGCACTTGAAGGGGTGAACATTTGCGCCGTTGTTCACCAACCGAGGTAGTTCTCGAGCCAATATTTATTTTCCTAGAGATGACTCTGATCTTTCTGAAAGGTTTCTTATATCTTCTTTTTCTATACATTCTTCAGCTACACATTGTACAACATGTTTGATGACCTGATACTTCTGGCAAAAGGAGGCCTTATCGTTTACAATGGTCCCATCAAGACCATTGAGGACTACTTCTCCACTCTTGGGATTCATGTCCCCGACCGTGTAAACCCGCCAGACCATTACATTGACATTCTTGAAGGCATTGTGAAGCCCGAGTCAGGCATTAAGGCGAAGCATTTGCCGGTGCACTGGATGCTGTACAATGGCTACGAAGTGCCAAGTGACATGAAAGATGATCTCAAGGCAATGGGCGAGCAGAGCCCGGACGTTGATATCAATCGTTCAATGTCTGGATCAACCCCTCATTGCCTCCCTGCAGGCGTAACTAACGCTTTTGCACAAGAACGCAACCGTCTTGAGCACCGTCTGTCGAAACCTGGTGATCTGTCCAGCAGAAGAACACCAGGAATCCTAAAGCAATACAAGTTCTTCCTCGGAAGGTACACTCAGTATATACAGTTACAAGCTTCTTCCGAAAAAATTTAAATGCTTATCTGATCAGTTGTTACTTCATGCATTTCCTTGCAGAGTTACGAAACAGCGGCTGCGTGAAGGCAGACTGCTTGGGGTTGATTTCCTGATACTAGGTCTAGCTGGGATCTGCTTGGGGACAATTGCAAAACTCAGTGACCCGACATTTGGGATGCCTGGCTATATTTACACTATCATTGCCGTGTGTAAGTTCAATTATTCAGACACCACCTTGTCATACCTAACCTTGTGAAAGCTCTCTGACTTTAAGATACCATGCATGAATCCATGGTGCAGCTCTTCTGTGCAAGATTGCGGCATTAAGATCATTTTCACTTGAGCGGTTGCAGTACCTGAGGGAAAGAGAATCTGGGATGAGCACACTGGCATACTTTCTTGCCAGGGATACCATCGATCATTTCAACACGGCTTTAAAGCCAATCATTTACCTCTCCATGTTTTACTACTTCAACAACCCGAGATCATCAATTGGCAGTAATTACGTCATACTCCTCTCACTTGTGTATTGTGTGACCGGGATAGGATACACTTTCGCCATCTGTTTCAATCCCGGCTCGGCGCAGCTGGTACGTGTCGTGCTGATTAATCATACTGTCCAGCTTCTCGCCCGATGATTCGTCATCACATATTCAGAGACTAACTCACCTGTTCGTTTTTTTCTTACTGCAGTGCTCTGCGCTGATACCTGTTGTTCTGACCTTGTTATCCACTCAAAGGACCACCCCTACATTTCTGAAGAATATGAGCTATCCAAAGTGGGCACTAGAGGGCTTCATAATTGCAAACGCAAAAAGGTTCCATTTCTTTCTTTCTCATCAACACCTCCTGTCAATAGATACTGCATCCAAATGCGTTGGGGATTGTCGCGTTATATATGGAGTTTGTAAACTTCCATTCATGCATGCTCACTTTTTTGCTACTCTGTTTCCTTTCTTTCAGGTATCCTGGAGTTTGGCTAATAACTCGCTGCGGCTTGCTGTTCAGGAGCGGTTTCAATATTCACAACTACCAACTCTGTATTGTGGTTCTGTTCATGTATGGTCTCTTCTTCAGGATTGTTGCATTTGTGGCAATGGTTCTGCTGAAGAAGAGATGAGGGCAGTGCAATTTTGCACCAATTTTTTCATATTTAATCTCTTCATTTTTTTCCCCTGTACATTTGTAAATATTTTTGATGTTTTTTCTTACTGAAAATTATAGAATAGTCACAGAGAGATACAAATAACAGAATTCATACACAGATGTACAAAAGAGTCGACACTATTGACACCATTTTGTTTGCCCACGTTAATTTTCGCAACTCGACATGTACAACTGCCCTTTCATATATTTGAAGCTCATAGGTTCCTTTTTTTGGGGGGTAACATCTTCTTAGATCCAACTTACTGGTTTATGTCATGATTCAAGTAGTCAAGCAATGGCAGCTCAGAAGAAAGGGCTTTCACGAGTTACATACGTTGCTCGTTGCGCAGGTTGTTGGGCATTTCTGTACAAAAATACTGACCAAACAATGTTTTCTCACCTCAACATTCTCCACTTCCAACACCCTCACTTGTAAGATGATTAATTGATGCAGAACATGTCTACATGAAGCGACTTAAAAGACATCAATTTGAAATATAGAGTAAAAAAATTGATTTTTTCAAAACTATAGATACGTAACCAAAAGAAATCAAATCAAACTAAAATATAAAAAAATCTATGTTTTACATAATTGAATTAATGTTAAATTTCAGAATGTTATTGGATGCTAAAGTACAGGATGCATTAAAATTCAAATTTAAGTGTCTTGTTTTTACGTGTAAATTTAAGTTCCATCAAATAGACTACCATTTAGAAATTTTTGGGCAATGGACTAACTTTAGTTTAACAAAATTCCAATTGTAATTAAGCAACAGAGTTATGCACAGGTGTACCGCAAAAAAACATCTCACCCTAAATAAATAAGTGAATAAATTTGTATAATAAATAAATAAATGGATATAAAGAACAATACATCTCATAATAAGTCTGCAAAAGACAATCATCTCATGGATGGCCATGGCTCAGGCCCCTGCGTAGATCAGCTGGGACCTGGGACGGACACTCGACCAGATCCTATTCGGCGCCTTTAGGGCCACCTTTTTTTTTTGCATCTAGCGTACACCCTTCGAACCGAATGTGCCGGAAAAGGAAATCTAAATACATAGCGAGCAATCTCGTCCCAGTTTTTCTGAAGCTTATCAAAATTTCCCAGACGATTTTGGAAAGCTTTTCAAAGTATCCTTTCGCTCTTTTATCTTTTTTGTCAGGACTGGTTTTTCCTGTTTATCATTTTTTCATTTCCATTTTATTTTCTTATTTTAATTTTAGTTTTTCATACATCTGGATTTTTTTAACTTTGTTAAATTTTCTCAAAATCTTGTGAAATTTTCTCAAATTCATAAACTTTTTTCATTTTAGTGATTTTTTCCAAAATTATAAACTTTTTCATATTAGTATTTTTATTAAAGTTTTGAAGTATTATCAAATTCATGAACTTTTCCAATATTTTTATGTTTTTCATATTCATTAACTTTTAAAAAATTATCTACTGTTTTGCAATTAGGAAACATTATTTTTTTGACTTAATATTCATGAATTTTTTCTCAAATATGATGAACTTCTTTTTCCAGATTCACAATTTCCTTAAAGTCATCTATCAACCAGTGAACCAGTTAGTTGTCAACCGGTCAATAGTTGAGCCGTCAAACTTGAAAAGCGAGCGAGAAGTGCTCTGTTGTCTGTTCCTTGCTGGCTAGCAGCTCGCGAGGGCCGCTGCGCTTACTTGGCGCATAGAAAGCGCTAATTAGGAGTAACCTTCTGGGACCTCATGCGTGAGAAAAGGATCCGGCTCCCTCCCCATGCTCTCATTCGTGCTCCCATTTTATCCTACGGCTGTCTTTTTCTTTTTCTTTCTTTCTAATCTAATCACCTTCCGCCCTGATTTTAAGGGGATGAGGCCGGGTCTTATTTTGTTCCTATTAAATCAAGACACGTATGCGGGAGCACAGATGAGCGCATGCGCGAGGAGCAGGCAAGTTTTGTCCGTGAGAAAACCGGGCCACCCCATCCTGTGGCATCGCATCGAGTAGTAGCGTGGACAGAAAAATCGCCAAAAAACTATGCAGAATGTGTCAAACATATAACAAATAATAGCAGCGGCAGAACTGAAGACATTGTCTTCAAATACCTCCACCGGACTGCTGCCTGGCTAAGTATAGAGACACCAACCACTCCATGCCTGATCATATCGAAATCCACGAGTAGACGAGCCTCAGCGAACCAACCTGTGGTTGGATCGTTGGAGGGACTGTGGTATCCCCAGCCCATCAGGGTTCAAGTCCTGGTGCTCGCACTTATTTCAGGATTTCCGGCGATGTGCATTCAGTAGGAGGAGACGCCTGTCGACGACGAGGTGCCTACGACGACTTCGTAAATTTCAAGATGATATGCCAGCTCAGTCTTTCGGAGGTGCTCATAGGGGTAGGGTGTGCGTGTGTGCATTCATAGGGGTGGAGTGAATTGCAGTAAACCACCACATTTGGGGCTTCGTTTGCGGAAAACCACCGGGTCACTAATTTTTTTGCAAAAATAACCGCGGATTCGGTAAACTTGTTGCAAATAGCACTAATCGGGTGATTTGCTGAGTTTGATCACTTTTTGACAAGTGGAGCCGGGTTGCAAGGAGCTGACTTGGCAAAATAATTGCATACACACCCCTAAATCTAAAAAACAGATCACTTGTCACCAGAACCAGTCCGCCGTCTTGGAGCCACACGCCACGAGATAGACGTACGAGTACGTACGAACCCGTGCAATTTGTATTCTCTCTCGTTTGCATGTGTGGAAAACAAATCTGATGCTATCGGCTCCACCTCCGCATGGACCAATGAAAGTTGCCTGGTGCACACATGCATTTTCCCTGAGAACACCCCCATGCAAGTCAAATGCGTGCAAAAAATTGTGAAAAGAATGGCATATACTCCGTATATATTATGACCTAAAATTATCCGTGCTTTAAAAAGGTTATTTTGGAAATAATAGTTTCGTTTTCTGATATACCTCATCGTTCCACCGGACTGTTGCCTCGCCAAGTACAGAGACACCGACCACTCCATGCCTGATCATATCAAAATCTGTGAGTGGACGAGCCTCAACCATCTTGTCCTCTTCTCGCTTCAGTAATGCTCTTCTTAACTTCTCCAGCTAATTTTTCTCCTTCGTAGTTTTGTTTCACTTTTCCTATCCAATCCGGCAACAACTTGCTCACAGGGGTGCCACCACTGAATTTCTAATGACAAAATGATTTGAAAAAAAATCCAAAAAAAAAGTAAAGTACACAGATGTTAGAATTGGGCCCATTATTTGGGGCAGCCCAATAAGCAAATTCTGAAATCTCAAATGGGCCCATGTTTGTGGCAGCTCACATGCTAGTGGAGTGGGGAGTGGGAGCTAAGTTTAGTCCCACCTTGGAAGTTGGAGGAGATGTACACCACCTTATAAGGTGGAGTGTTCTACCACTTGTAAGTGAGTAAGAACAAGAGAGCCTCTCGCGCACTCCTCCTCCGACGCCGCCGCCGCCGCTCGCACGTCTCGTCGCGACGCGACGCGACGCGACGCGGCGCGGGTTGCGGGAATCTCGCCGAGCCGAGCTTATTCCTGCTGTGTAGGAAAAACGTGACAGACGTGTCAACAGTTAGCCAATTTGGGTCGCTCCCGAATCGTGGGCTACTGTAACCGACCCTAACGTGCGCGACGTGGACTCGGCCCACGTTCGCCTCCGTTAGGGTTTTCCTGAGCCGCACTATATAAGTCGTGCACTGCCTGCGACGCAAACTACCCCGAAAACAATCTAGGGTTTTGCTGCTCTCGTTCCTTGCGCCACCACCGTAGTCTACTCCATCCCGAGCGCCGGCGTGCACCGGCGACCGGGAGAGCAGGTCTCCGAAACCACTCGCTCTTGTGATCCTGTACGGGAGAGGGCGAATTAGGTTTTTGGGAAGAGCCTCACGCGACTGCTCGCTGCTGCTTCCACCACGGCTCGTCTACCTGCTGCTGCGGCGGTTCGCCACCGACGCCGTCTTCGACCGATCATCGCCAACGTTGTCATCAACAACACCGTCGCAACGGGAACCGCTGCTTCATCTGCAAACGCTCGGTACGTGCGCAGTGTATCTGTTCGTTGTCTAAACATGTTTACTGTGTACGTGCTTAGCGATCCGTTGCTGCTATTCTGCATGTTGATTAGTACATCTACTGTATTGGAGTTTCACATGTTAGTAGCTGCTGTCGTCATGTTTAATATGCTGGAATTAATTATGGAAACGATGCCTAATTATCCAACAATCCAAAAACCTAACTGTAGGCAATTTCCTAATTTATCAATGGCTGGATTTACCGATGCGATGAAACCGGATAAGTTTACCGGGGTGAACTTCAAGAGGTGGCAGATTCAATGCCAACTCTGGCTTGAGGCCCTGAAGATCTGGGAGGTCAGTAAGGGCAAACCCGAAGGAGCTATGTCTGAGGAAGATCAGACTAAGTTCAAGGATGCCACTACTGCCTTCAGAGGCTGTGTTCTGAGTGTTCTTGAGGGTCGTCTGCGAGATGTGTATATGCACATAACAGACGCCAAAGAACTCTGGGATGCACTGGATGCTAAATTCGGTGCAACCGATGCAGGCAGTGAACTGTATGTCATGGAGAGCTTTAACGACTACAAGATGGTGAACAACCGTGGCGTAGTCGAACAGGCTCATGAAATACAGGTCATTGCAAAGGAGCTTGAACTACTCAAGTGCGTCCTACCTGACAAGTTTGTGGCTGGGTGCATAATTGCAAAGTTGCCTTCTTCGTGGAGGAACTTCGCCACAATGCTCAAACATAAGAGACAGGAGATATCGGTTGAAAACCTGATAGCGTCTCTTGATGTTGAGGAGAAAGCTCGGGCTAAGGATGCTCATGAGAGAGGTGTTGAGGGTCAGTCTAGCGCCAACATGGTGCAGAAAAACTCACACTACAAGAACAGCAACAACAGCAAGAAAGGGAACTACAAGCCTCCGACAAATGTGCCTGTCAATACTACTACCTTCAAGAAGAAGAAGAAGCCGAACAAGCTGGCCAGACTAGGGTGTTACACCTGTGGAGTAGTCGGCCACTTCTCCAAGGACTGCCCAGACCGTGCAGACCGGAAGAAGAATGTCAACGTCGTGACCGCTAGCGGTGCTGATGGGTACGGTAATTTACCGTTTGTGCTTTCAGCTTTTCAATCTCCAAGTTGGTTGATTGATACGGGTGCTAATGTTCATGTGTGTGCTGACATCTCTATGTTCACTTCTTATCAGGTCGTCCGAGATTCTCCCGTCATAATGGGGAACGGTTCGCTTGCTACTGTTCATGGTGTTGGCACGGTAGATCTGAAGTTTACTTCGGGAAAGATCGTGCAGCTGAGGAACGTGCAGCATGTCCCTACAATAAACAAGAATCTCGTTAGTGGCTCCCAACTCTGCAGAGATGGGTTTAAAGTAGTATTTGAGTCCAATAAAGTAGTTGTGTCGAGATTTGGACAATTTATTGGTAAAGGCTATGAGTGCGGAGGCTTGTTCCGCTTATCACTTTCTGAGTTTTGTAATAAGTCAGTATACCATATCTGTGACAATGTTGATTCGGATGCTAGTCTTTGGCACTCTCGTTTATGTCATGTTAATTTTGGTTTACTGTCTCGGCTTTCCAGTATGAGTTTAATTCCGAATTTCACTATTGCCAAAGGTTCTAAGTGCCATAGTTGTGTGCAATCAAAACAACCTCGGAAGCCTCACAAGGCAGCCGAGGAGAGAAACTTGGCACCTCTAGAACTCATACATTCTGATCTGTGTGAGATGAATGGTGTGTTGACAAAAGGTGGAAAGAGATATTTCATGACGTTAATTGATGATGCTACTAGATTCTGCTATGTTTATCTGTTGCAAACTAAAGATGAGGCATTGGACTACTTTAAAATCTATAAGGCTGAAGTTGAAAATCAATTAGACAGAAAGATCAAACGTCTTAGGTCGGATCTTGGTGGAGAGTATTTTCCCAAAGTTTTTGATGATTTCTGTGAGGAACATGGTATTATTCACGAGAGGACGCCTCCCTACTCGCCTCAGTCAAACGGGGTTGCTGAGAGGAAAAACCGCACGCTGACCGACTAGGTGAATGCCATGTTGGACACTGCTGGCTTATCTAAGGCATGGTGGGGGGAGGCTTTATTGACTTCATGTCATGTCCGGAATAGAATTCCGAACAAGAATAAAGATAAGACCCCTTATGAGGAGTGGGCTGGGAGAAAACCATCACTTTCTTATTTGCGCACTTGGGGATGTTTGGCTAAGGTCAACGTTCCAATTCCCAAGAAACGCAAACTCGGACCAAAGACAGTGGATTGTGTCTTTCTAGGCTATGCTAAGCATAGCGTTGGCTATAGATTTTTAGTGGTTAAATCTGAGGTACCTGATATGCATGTTGATAGTATTATGGAATCTCGTGATGCAACATTTTTTGAGAATATGTTTCCTATGAAAGATACGCATAGACCTGCTACATTTTCTTCTGAGCTCATTCCTGAATCTAGTAAATCTAGTGATTATTCTGAACAACCACGTTTTGAGGAAATCCATGAGAAGGATGACAATGAAGCTCCCAAGAGGAGTAAGAGACAGAGGGTTGAAAAATCCTTTGGTGATGATTTCATTGTGTACCTTGTGGACAATACTCCCACGTCCATTGCAGAGGCATTTGCATCTCCTGATGCAGATGACTGGAAAGAAGCTGTCAATAGTGAGATGGACTCGATTCTTTCCAATGGAACTTGGGAGTTATCTGAACGACCCTATGGTTGCAAACCAGTGGGTTGTAAGTGGGTGTTCAAGAAGAAGCTAAGGCCTGATGGTACTATTGAAAAGTACAAGGCACGGCTTGTAGCCAAGGGCTACACTCAGCGAGAAGGCGAAGATTATTTTGACACCTATTCACCTGTTGCTAGACTGACCACCATTCGGGTACTACTTTCCCTGGCTGCCTCTTATGGTCTTATCGTTCATCAAATGGACGTAAAGACAGCTTTCCTTAACGGAGAGTTGGAAGAGGAAATCTATATGGATCAGCCTGATGGGTTTGTGGTAAAGGGTGAAGAGGGAAAGGTGTGCAAATTGTTAAAATCTTTGTACGGGCTGAAGCAAGCACCTAAGCAATGGCATGAGAAGTTTGACAGAACTCTAACTTCTGCGGGCTTTGTTATTAATGAGGCTGATAGGTGCGCGCCATGGTGGGGGCGATACGGTTATACTGTGCTTGTATGTTGACGACATACTGATCTTTGGTACAAGTATGAGTGTGATAACTGAAGTCAAGTCTTTTCTATCAAGTTGCTTTGATATGAAAGATCTGGGAGAAGCTGATGTGATTCTGAACATTAAGCTGATTAAGGATGAGAGTGGGATTACGTTAACGCAATCACACTATGTTGAGAAGGTCTTGAGCCGGTTTGGCTTTATAGACAGCAAGCCTTCTCCAACGCCTTATGATCCCAGCGTAACACTGCGAAAGAATAAGAAAGGACCGAGAGATCAACTGAGATACTCTCAAGTGATCGGTTCGCTCATGTACCTTGCGAGCGCGACACGACCTGATATCTCTTTTGCTGTGAGCAAGTTGAGTAGGTTCATGTCTAACCCGGGTACTGATCATTGGCATGCACTTGAAAGGGTCATGCGTTATCTCAACGGTACAATGAGCTATGGGATACACTATTCAGGGCACCCTGCTGTGCTCGAGGGATACTGTGATGCTAACTGGATCTCAGATGTTGATGAGCTCTATGCCACAAGTGGATATGCATTTCTTCTTGGAGGTGGCATAGTGTCATGGAGGTCTTGTAAACAAACCATATTGACGAGGTCAACCATGGAAGCAGAACTTACTGCTTTAGATACAGCCACTGTTGAGGCGGAATGGCTGCGTGATCTTTTGATGGACTTGCCGGTGGTTGAAAAACCATTACCGGCGATCCTTATGAACTGTGACAACCAAACGGTAATTGTCAAAGTGAACAGTACTAAGGATAATGCGAAGTCATCAAGACACATTAAGAGACGTCTCAAGTCTGTCAGGAAAATGAGAAACTCCGGAGTGATAACTGTCACATATATTCAGACAGACAAAAACCTGGCAGATCCCTTTACGAAGGGACTATCGCGTAATGTGATAGAAGGTGCATTGAGAGAGATGGGTATGAGACCCGTGGATGTTACACCATAGTGGTAACCCAACCTATGTGATCGGAGATCCCGTGAATTAGGACCTGGGAAGAACAAGTTGTTGGTTTAACTGAGGAGAGTTCTATGTGAGACCCTCTCTAGTGAAGATGCAGAACTCTCAAGTGCTGTAAGGCAGGTTGGCAATATTGCCTTAATATGTTCATGTTGGCTGTTCATAGCAAAGGTGCTGTCCTACAGAGCATTCTTGAAAGAACACACCTATATGAGTCCGACTGTCAAACGTCGCAGTTTATGAGATTTGGGTGATCTCTAGTAAACTCATGAAGAGACCAGGGAGTACGACGTATATGCTCCACCCGCGGGGTAGGCTACTGGGAGCCAGGTACTGGTTATGACTTTGAGTGAAGTCTGTTGGCACAAGCTTGCAATTCAAGGCGTAGTCCATTGTTCAAGTTGCTGGCAGATGTAGCTTAAAGTTCTAGGCGGAAGTTCAACTTAACAGTCTCTGCTGAAACACTGGTATATAAACAAGTACCGAGGATTGGCAAAACTCTAAATGGGCATTTGAGATCTGGTGGGGGATTGTTAGAATTGGGCCCATTATTTGGGGCAGCCCAATAAGCAAATTCTGAAATCTCAAATGGGCCCATGTTTGTGGCAGCTCACATGCTAGTGGAGTGGGGAGTGGGAGCTAAGTTTAGTCCCACCTTGGAAGTTGGAGGAGATGTACACCACCTTATAAGGTGGAGTGTTCTACCACTTGTAAGTGAGTAAGAACAAGAGAGCCTCTCGCGCACTCCTCCTCCGACGCCGCCGCCGCTCGCACGCACGCACGCACGTCTCGTCACGACGCGACGCGACGCGGGTTGCGGGAATCTCGCCGAGCCGAGCTTATTCCTGCTGTGTAGGAAAAACGTGACAGACGTGTCAACAGTTAGCCAATTTGGGTCGCTCCCGAATCGTGGGCTACTGTAACCGACCCTAACGTGCGCGACGTGGACTCGGCCCACGTTCGCCTCCGTTAGGGTTTTCCTGAGCCGCACTATATAAGTCGTGCACTGCCTGCGACGCAAACTACCCCGAAAACAATCTAGGGTTTTGCTGCTCTCGTTCCTTGCGCCACCACCGTAGTCTACTCCATTCCGAGCGCCGGCGTGCACCGGCGACCGGGAGAGCAGGTCTCCGAAACCACTCGCTCTTGTGATCCTGTACGGGAGAGGGCGAATTAGGTTTTTGGGAAGAGCCTCACGCGACTGCTCGCTGCTGCTTCCACCACGGCTCGTCTACCTGCTGCTGCGGCGGTTCGCCACCGACGCCGTCTTCGACCGATCATCGCCAACGTTGTCATCAACAACACCGTCGCAACGGGAACCGCTGCTTCATCTGCAAACGCTCGGTACGTGCGCAGTGTATCTGTTCGTTGTCTAAACATGTTTACTGTGTACGTGCTTAGCGATCCGTTGCTGCTATTCTGCATGTTGATTAGTACATCTACTGTATTGGAGTTTCACATGTTAGTAGCTGCTGTCGTCATGTTTAATATGCTGGAATTAATTATGGAAACGATGCCTAATTATCCAACAATCCAAAAACCTAACTGTAGGCAATTTCCTAATTTATCAATGGCTGGATTTACCGATGCGATGAAACCGGATAAGTTTACCGGGGTGAACTTCAAGAGGTGGCAGATTCAATGCCAACTCTGGCTTGAGGCCCTGAAGATCTGGGAGGTCAGTAAGGGCAAACCCGAAGGAGCTATGTCTGAGGAAGATCAGACTAAGTTCAAGGATGCCACTACTGCCTTCAGAGGCTGTGTTCTGAGTGTTCTTGAGGGTCGTCTGCGAGATGTGTATATGCACATAACAGACGCCAAAGAACTCTGGGATGCACTGGATGCTAAATTCGGTGCAACCGATGCAGGCAGTGAACTGTATGTCATGGAGAGCTTTAACGACTACAAGATGGTGAACAACCGTGGCGTAGTCGAACAGGCTCATGAAATACAGGTCATTGCAAAGGAGCTTGAACTACTCAAGTGCGTCCTACCTGACAAGTTTGTGGCTGGGTGCATAATTGCAAAGTTGCCTTCTTCGTGGAGGAACTTCGCCACAATGCTCAAACATAAGAGACAGGAGATATCGGTTGAAAACCTGATAGCGTCTCTTGATGTTGAGGAGAAAGCTCGGGCTAAGGATGCTCATGAGAGAGGTGTTGAGGGTCAGTCTAGCGCCAACATGGTGCAGAAAAACTCACACTACAAGAACAGCAACAACAGCAAGAAAGGGAACTACAAGCCTCCGACAAATGTGCCTGTCAATACTACTACCTTCAAGAAGAAGAAGAAGCCGAACAAGCTGGCCAGACTAGGGTGTTACACCTGTGGAGTAGTCGGCCACTTCTCCAAGGACTGCCCAGACCGTGCAGACCGGAAGAAGAATGTCAACGTCGTGACCGCTAGCGGTGCTGATGGGTACGGTAATTTACCGTTTGTGCTTTCAGCTTTTCAATCTCCAAGTTGGTTGATTGATACGGGTGCTAATGTTCATGTGTGTGCTGACATCTCTATGTTCACTTCTTATCAGGTCGTCCGAGATTCTCCCGTCATAATGGGGAACGGTTCGCTTGCTACTGTTCATGGTGTTGGCACGGTAGATCTGAAGTTTACTTCGGGAAAGATCGTGCAGCTGAGGAACGTGCAGCATGTCCCTACAATAAACAAGAATCTCGTTAGTGGCTCCCAACTCTGCAGAGATGGGTTTAAAGTAGTATTTGAGTCCAATAAAGTAGTTGTGTCGAGATTTGGACAATTTATTGGTAAAGGCTATGAGTGCGGAGGCTTGTTCCGCTTATCACTTTCTGAGTTTTGTAATAAGTCAGTATACCATATCTGTGACAATGTTGATTCGGATGCTAGTCTTTGGCACTCTCGTTTATGTCATGTTAATTTTGGTTTACTGTCTCGGCTTTCCAGTATGAGTTTAATTCCGAATTTCACTATTGCCAAAGGTTCTAAGTGCCATAGTTGTGTGCAATCAAAGCAACCTCGGAAGCCTCACAAGGCAGCCGAGGAGAGAAACTTGGCACCTCTAGAACTCATACATTCTGATCTGTGTGAGATGAATGGTGTGTTGACAAAAGGTGGAAAGAGATATTTCATGACGTTAATTGATGATGCTACTAGATTCTGCTATGTTTATCTGTTGCAAACTAAAGATGAGGCATTGGACTACTTTAAAATCTATAAGGCTGAAGTTGAAAATCAATTAGACAGAAAGATCAAACGTCTTAGGTCGGATCGTGGTGGAGAGTATTTTCCCAAAGTTTTTGATGATTTCTGTGAGGAACATGGTATTATTCACGAGAGGACGCCTCCCTACTCGCCTCAGTCAAACAGGGTTGCTGAGAGGAAAAACCGCACGCTGACCGACTTGGTGAATGCCATGTTGGACACTGCTGGCTTATCTAAGGCATGGTGGGGGGAGGCTTTATTGACTTCATGTCATGTCCTGAATAGAATTCCGAACAAGAATAAAGATAAGACCCCTTATGAGGAGTGGGCTGGGAGAAAACCATCACTTTCTTATTTGCGCACTTGGGGATGTTTGGCTAAGGTCAACGTTCCAATTCCCAAGAAACGCAAACTCGGACCAAAGACAGTGGATTGTGTCTTTCTAGGCTATGCTCAGCATAGCGTTGGCTATAGATTTTTAGTGGTTAAATCTGAGGTACCTGATATGCATGTTGATAGTATTATGGAATCTCGTGATGCAACATTTTTTGAGAATATGTTTCCTATGAAAGATATGCATAGACCTGCTAGATTTTCTTCTGAGCTCATTCCTGAATCTAGTAAATCTAGTGATTATTCTGAACAACCACGTGTTGAGGAAATCCATGAGAAGGATGACAATGAAGCTCCCAAGAGGATTAAGAGACAGAGGGTTGAAAAATCCTTTGGTGATGATTTCATTGTGTACCTTGTGGACAATACTCCCACGTCCATTGCAGAGGCATTTGCATCTCCTGATGTAGATGACTGGAAAGAAGCTGCCAATAGTGAGATGGACTCGATTCTTTCCAATGGAACTTGGGAGTTATCTGAACGACCCTATGGTTGCAAACCAGTGGGTTGTAAGTGGGTGTTCAAGAAGAAGCTAAGGCCTGATGGTACTATTGAAAAGTACAAGGCACGGGTTGTAGCCAAGGGCTACACTCAGCGAGAAGGCGAAGATTATTTTGACACCTATTCACCTGTTGCTAGACTGACCACCACTCGGGTACTACTTTCCCTGGCTGCCTCTTATGGTCTTATCGTTCATCAAATGGACGTAAAGACAGCTTTCCTTAACGGAGAGTTGGAAGAGGAAATCTATATGGATCAGCCTGATGGGTTTGTGGTAAAGGGTGAAGAGGGAAAGGTGTGCAAATTGTTAAAATCTTTGTACGGGCTGAAGCAAGCACCTAAGCAATGGCAGGAGAAGTTTGACAGAACTCTAACTTCTGCGGGCTTTGTTATTAATGAGGCTGATAGGTGCGTTTATTATCGCCATGGTGGGGGCGATACGGTTATACTGTGCTTGTATGTTGACGACATACTGATCTTTGGTACAAGTATGAGTGTGATAACTGAAGTCAAGTCTTTTCTATCAAGTTGCTTTGATATGAAAGATCTGGGAGAAGCTGATGTGATTCTGAACATTAAGCTGATTAAGGATGAGAGTGGGATTACGTTAACGCAATCACACTATGTTGAGAAGGTCTTGAGCCGGTTTGGCTTTATAGACAGCAAGCCTTCTCCAACGCCTTATGATCCCAGCGTAACACTGCGAAAGAATAAGAAAGGACCGAGAGATCAACTGAGATACTCTCAAGTGATCGGTTCGCTCATGTACCTTGCGAGCGCGACACGACCTGATATCTCTTTTGCTGTGAGCAAGTTGAGTAGGTTCATGTCTAACCCGGGTACTGATCATTGGCATGCACTTGAAAGGGTCATGCGTTATCTCAACGGTACAATGAGCTATGGGATACACTATTCAGGGCACCCTGCTGTGCTCGAGGGATACTGTGATGCTAACTGGATCTCAGATGTTGATGAGCTCTATGCCACAAGTGGATATGCATTTCTTCTTGGAGGTGGCATAGTGTCATGGAGGTCTTGTAAACAAACCATATTGACGAGGTCAACCATGGAAGCAGAACTTACTGCTTTAGATACAGCCACTGTTGAGGCGGAATGGCTGCGTGAGCTTTTGATGGACTTGCCGGTGGTTGAAAAACCATTACCGGCGATCCTTATGAACTGTGACAACCAAACGGTAATTGTCAAAGTGAACAGTACTAAGGATAATGCGAAGTCATCAAGACACATTAAGAGACGTCTCAAGTCTGTCAGGAAAATGAGAAACTCCGGAGTGATAACTGTCACATATATTCAGACAGACAAAAACCTGGCAGATCCCTTTACGAAGGGACTATCGCGTAATGTGATAGAAGGTGCATCGAGAGAGATGGGTATGAGACCCGTGGATGTTACACCATAGTGGTAACCCAACCTATGTGATCGGAGATCCCGTGAATTAGGACCTGGGAAGAACAAGCTGTTGGTTTAACTGAGGAGAGTTCTATGTGAGACCCTCTCTAGTGAAGATGCAGAACTCTCAAGTGATGTAAGGCAGGTTGGCAATATTGCCTTAATGTGTTCATGTTGGCTGTTCATAGCAAAGGTGCTGTCCTACAGAGCATTCTTGAAAGAACACACCTATATGAGTCCGACTGTCAAACGTCGCAGTTTATGAGATTTGGGTGATCTCTAGTAAACTCATGAAGAGACCAGGGAGTACGACGTATATGCTCCACCCGCGGGGTAGGCTACTGGGAGCCAGGTACTGGTTATGACTTTGAGTGAAGTCTGTTGGCACAAGCTTGCAATTCAAGGCGTAGTCCATTGTTCAAGTTGCTGGCAGATGTAGCTTGAAGTTCTAGGCGGAAGTTCAACTTAACAGTCTCTGCTGAAACACTGATATATAAACAAGTACCGAGGATTGGCAAAACTCTAAATGGGCATTTGAGATCTGGTGGGGGATTGTTAGAATTGGGCCCATTATTTGGGGCAGCCCAATAAGCAAATTCTGAAATCTCAAATGGGCCCATGTTTGTGGCAGCTCACATGCTAGTGGAGTGGGGAGTGGGAGCTAAGTTTAGTCCCACCTTGGAAGTTGGAGGAGATGTACACCACCTTATAAGGTGGAGTGTTCTACCACTTGTAAGTGAGTAAGAACAAGAGAGCCTCTCGCGCACTCCTCCTCCGACGCCGCCGCCGCTCGCACGCACCCACGGCTCGACGCGACGCGACGCGGGTTGCGGGAATCTCGCCGAGCCGAGCTTATTTTTGCTGTGCAGGAAAAACAACACCGTCGCAACGGGAACCGCTGCTTCATCTGCAAACGCTCGGTACGTGCGCAGTGTATCTGTTCGTTGTCTAAACTTGTTTACTGTGTACGTGCTTAGCGATCTGTTGCTGCTATTCTGCATGTTGATTAGTACATCTACTGTATTGGAGTTTCACATATTAGTAGCTGCTGTCGTCATGTTTAATATGCTGGAATTAATTATGGAAACGATGCCTAATTATCCAACAACAGAAAGTAAAGGTAGAAGATCATTTCCCGATAGATAGGAGAGCTATTAAAATCCACAAACATGAATCAGAGGAGGGGTGCCGGGAGACACACAAAAGTCTTGCGTAGCCCACAATTGCCGGGGCACGCAACCGATCTTCGCCGCCGATGGTCGCCTTGCTTAGCAGCAGAACCAGTCCGCCGCCATGGAGCCACACGCTAGGAGATAGACGTACGAACCCGCACGGTATGCATTCTCTCTCGTTTGTACGTATCTGTGGAAAACAAATCTGGTGCTATAGCGGGTCCCACCTCCACAGGACCATGAAAGCTGTCCGGCGCAGACATGCATTTTCCCAGAGAAAATAGAAACAGCCTCTCGATTGATACGCATGCATGCATAAAATGCTCTTAAGACTGGTTGTCAAACCAACAGTGCCGTGACAGATTCTGATTGGATCTCTCTTGTAGGTCATCTATCGTGATCTATATCTTTGTCCCCGCATCAAACTTACATATTTAGCACACCAATATCATGCAATGCGTCGACATACATATGGTATGGACGCAGCAGCCGCAATCAGACAGTGAGAGTCGTACATAGTACCGTGTACTACTAGTACGACCGTCCACATGGACGGACATTTTTGCGGCCATTCGTTCAGTGAGCTACAGCTGTTGACCAAGAGTGTCGTGTGATTTTCGTCCGCCATCCATCGTCCGCAGTAATTTCGCGCTGATTATTGCGTGTCTTCTATGGTGGCGTACGTAGATCCTACTACCTTTCCTTCGTCCGTCTATATAACATGCAAGGTAGTAGCACCGCACTTCTTCAAGCAAAGCAAGCTTACTGATCTTGCAGTTCATCAGGCCTTGCTTGAGCACCACACATCATCAGCAATCCATTCCCAGCAGTTGATCATATGGCTGCTCCTGTTATTGCTGACCTGCACAAGCCCCGGCCTTACACCCCCAGCCTCTGGGGCGACTTCTTCCTCAACCACAGTCCATGCACTCCATCACAGGTATAGTTATGGATACGTTTTACTCATTTTTTCCAAATAAAGGAAGTTCCCTTACTTCGTGTCGCCGTGCCATATTATTGAATGCACATGCACAAGATATGTAGTAGCTTCGACTTGTTTTCCATGTGTTCATGTTTGAATGTTTTCAGCTTTTAAAAAAAAAATGCTCTTGTTGAACCCGAGCATGCACTCTTAGCTTTTGGCTCTCACAAATGTCCAAGATGATACAAGTTTTCCTGCCTTGCAGTATTCGGCTATGAAGGACATGGCGAGTATCAGAAAGGAGCGGGTGAGAAAGATCATCTTGGCCGCCATATCTTCTTCTGATTTACCTATGAAGCTGGAGCTTGTCGACACGCTGCAACGAACCGGTGTGGCCTATCACTTTGGCAAAGAGATCCAAGAGTTACTATGTGGCATGCAAGGTGACGAACAAGGCTTTGGTGACGACCTCCACATAACCGCGTCGCGGTTCTATTTGTTGAGGAAGCATGGGTACCACGTCTCTCCTGGTATAATTATCATCACAATGGTTAATTCCTGCATATATTACAACTACATTATTTCAATTCAAGTATTAGATATTGGGTACATATTAGCCATAGTATATACTTATTGCAGATGTGTTTCTGAAGTTCAGAGATGACCGAGGAAACTTTGCAAGCAATGATGTGAACTCATTGTTGGCACTGTACAACGCGGCATATCTTAGGACTCGTGGGGAAGAAGTGTTGGACGACGCTATTATTTTCACCAAGAGCCGTCTACAATGCATGTTAGAACTTCTAGAACCGTGGTTGGCAGAAGAGGTCCGGTGTACACTGGAGACACCCAGTTTCAGGAGAGTTGAGAGAGTGGAAACTAGGCGTTACATCCCGGTGTATGAGAAGAAGTCAACAGGAGATGAAGACATATTGGAGTTTGCTAAGTTTGACTTCAACATTTTGCAAACACTCTATTGTGAGGAGTTGAAAGCTCTTACCATGTAAGAAGACTAACTAAAATTTAAATAGAAAAGTGACCATGATAATTGCTATTTACATAGTATGACTTGCGCTAATACATATTTAACTATTAATTTACAGTTGGTGGAAAGGCTTCAAATCACAAATGGATATAAAATTTGCACGAGACAGAATGGTGGAGCTACACTTTTGGATACTTGGAGTTGTCTATGAGCCACAATATTCCTATTCACGTGTAATGTTGACAAAACTGCTCATATTTGTGTCATTATTTGATGACTTCTATGACAACTATAGCACCACAGAAGAAAGCAACATCTTCACCGCAGCCATGGAAAGGTAATTCACATTTTTTTGGGTAGTCTTTATCGACCTTTCACAAAGACAATGAAATGTAAAATACTTATCATACGTAAATCTCTCCACTTTGTTCTTAATTATTCTAGTTCCCAGCAAGCAGAGGCCGTTAGGTGATAGTCGGAGCGCACACCCTGTAGGTTTGAAGCAAAACAACACAACTTTAGCTAGGAAACTCTTCTCCTTATGAACAGCTCTCCGAAAACGATGTTTGACTTGCATGTGTTGAGGATATAGATAGTGTTCCTTCCAAGCAAGGATCAAACTCTGATATTGGCTATGATTGGGCCGAACAGTGGTAGAATACTTAAAAAATACGTAAGATTTCATCTTAGGTTCGCCTCTTTTGCTGCCTCTCCTCACCCCACCTCCTTTTTCATTTTACCGATGTTCCCGTCTGTTTTTTATATTAAAACCACCTCAACCGCTCCACGTCTTTGCTTACAAAATAAATCTTGTTTTCTTTGGTAAGTTAATAAGTGTTGATTCAGTTGGCCGCTAAAGTATATTTTTGGTACATAATCACATTAACGATAAAATAGCAGGAAAATCAGCATGATTGCGTACAGAACTTGTGATTGTAAAATGCTTTAGCAAAAAACATCCTAGATGTAATTGTTTTCACCAACTTGATATATATATATAGCTATAATTGTGTAGAAGACATATATTTCTCTTTCAGAAGCTATAATTGTGTAGAACACGTATATTTTTCTTTCGGAATTAACTTGATCAGTATCATTTTCTGCCAAAAATATGTATTATAATAATGTCACTAGAAATATTATACCTCCAAGTCAGATTACTCCTTTATTTCCAAACAATGTACATAAGCCAAATTTGTCAATATATGACATGAATTCTTATGATAAGAGAAGCAACGTCCTGCCATTGTGAATTCCTATAAACAAGTAAAGACTCCTACACGACCCTAACAATTGTCCTTGACTCGAGTTTATTACATGCCACCAATAAATACTTCTTATAACCCGCAGGTGACGAGTTAGCTACTCATTTGTGACTTCCCATAATTTTGCAAACACTGGCGATATAGCCATAATTTTTGTTTTACTCAAGAGTTTTCCACACAAAAAATTTGGTGCCACAGTTCCTGATCTTTACTTCACATCTATCTTAATTTACAATCATAATTCAAAAATATTTAATTATACAACTTTTCTATATGAATTTTTGGGTCATATGTAGTGCATCAAGGTAACAACATATTGTCCAAAGTTGCACTTATAACAATGTGTGCAAGTTATCCATCTAAATGTCTGGGTCCCAAATAAATTAAGTTTTACCATAAAATTTGCATAACCTTGTTTACATGTATATATTTGTCATTAGAATTTATATGCAACATTTAATTCAACATCATATAGTTTTTTTATATTAAACTCACATTTTCCTAAACTACAGGTGGGGTGAACAAGCTGCAGAGAATTTACCAGCAAACTTGAAGGCATTGTACATCAACATACTTAACACTACAAATGATATCGAGGAAGAGTTAAAGCATCAGAAAAATAAGAATGCTGAATTGGTAAAAGATTTTGTAAGTGTTTTTGAAGATTGTACCAAATTAGCCAAAAAAAAAGAACCTTGATGTGTGCCACAAAAGTAAATACGGTAGTACTCAAGGATTTTGTATCAAGTAATATAATTTTTTTGTGAATGAAGTAATATACAATTTTATATAAGTAATAAAAAAGAGCATCTATGTGTTACATATGAGATTCTTGTCGACGTGGGACAAGAAATTCAATAAGTTGTCCGAGCTTCTCACTCCAATAATTGGGTATCATTATTTTATTGGTTGGTGGTTTCCAAATGGAAGCTAGTGGCGGCATGAGCATATTAATGAAATTGAAAAAAAGTAGCAAGTTTGGAGGAAAATGTGAAAAATCATCATTCTTTAGTTTTTTCTCTTAGACAAAACATATTGTATAATCCATCTATGAGTTTCATAATAAATATCTATCATTTGATACATGTATTGTGTAGTTCAAGTTATTGCATGCTTTTAATGTTGTTTATGTGTTTCTTGATGTTGCATTTGACAATGAATATGCTTATATTTCAAAAGGAAATTCTTTATGCTTCATTATTACCCAATAGACTGCAACTATAAAGGCACCTTGAGAAAAACATTATCCATTTGTATACCATATTTAACATTTAACGGTCACATTATTTAGGTAATCCACGTGGCCAAATGCTATCACGCTGAGGTGAAATGGCGTGACGAACACTACGTACCAACTAGTGTTGAAGAGCATCTGCAAATTTCAGTGCGCAGCAGTGCTTGTATGCAAATAATAAGCTTTGTATTTATTTTCATGGGTGATGTGACTACAAGAGAGGTTCTTGAGTGGGCTTTAACCTATCCAAAAATTATCAGATCTGTATGCATTGTTGGGCGCATTGGCAATGACATGGTGTCACATGAGGTACGAACTCTTCGTTAAAATTTTGATGTTGTAAACATATATTTTTCGTACCAACAGCGGTCCTAATTAAAGTTATCTAGTAATCACTTAATCGAACACTTGCGAACTAATATATAAATATAAACTTTTCTTACGACCATCACGACCACCTCAAATCCAACCAGCAATGGTCATGTGGAGGTAAAGAAACGATTTCTCAATGATGCCTCCATGGAGTAGAAAAGAATCGTCGACACCGACACCCATCAAATAGAAGTTTTCAACCAGAATTTGTCATCCTTTCAAACCGTCGAACCACATCTGTATTGCCATTTCGCCTAGGAGACCTGATCAGATCTAGCCAACGCCCACCATGAACAACTCACCACTTGTAGCAACTGTCCACAAGCAAGCACCAACCATCTAGCATCTAGACACCGCTGAAACCACCCCCATCTTGTGCCTTTCCCAACACCAGGCCGTCCATAATCCCAAGTCAAGAGGTGGCGACTATCCCACTCTGGAACATGCAAGATCAATGATGCTACGCTAAATCTGCACAACGAGTGGTGGTTGAGCTGCCCAACCAAGACGACATTGTGGCTTTTTACTAGGCCCTATGCCAGATGACCACCATGCGACCAATCAACTCCCATGCAAGGGCACAAGCCACTTTTGTCTAGGATCCAAAACTAGGGGATCAACTACCTCGTTGTCTTCGCAACAACCGCCAGTGGTGGAGGCAATGAGGGAGCACGGAGGCGATGAACCAACATGTGTGGCAATTTTCACCTCTTTGGTCGCCCGTGCATGAGAGGCACTATAGAATTGGGAGAGTTACATAATCCATATATGCGAAAACATTTATATCTATACATCAATGCATGCACATGATGAACCCTCATCTAGTTAATAGTGATATATTTTTTCTTTTTGTAGCGTGAACAAATATCACAACATGTGATATCCACGGTGCAAACTTGTACAAAAGAGCACGAGATAACAGTAGCAGAAGCCAATGAGAAGCTCAAGGTGATAATTGAAGAAGCATGGATGGACATAGTCCGCGAATGCCTCCACAAAAAACAGCCAATGGTGCTTCTAGAGAAGGCAACCGATCTTGCCCGGACAATGGATTTTATGTACAAGCGTGAAGATGCGTTTACCCTCCCGTCTAGTCTCAAAGAGACCTTAACTTCACTTTATGTGAATTACATATGAACCATTTTTTATTGCGATGATGAACCTTGTCTCAAGAAAAAAAACATATGAGATGATGATCTCACATACATATTGTGTTTTTCAATAAATTCTTGGTTAATATGAGGTGTACTACATATTGTATTTATCTTGGCCATGCATGTATGCGTTTCATTGATATCATGCAAAATATATGCATACAGCACCTGCAATCAGTGAGAACTGCACAGTTTGTGTATGCCCCCAACGTCTGTACATTGTAGAGGTACTACAGTTTGAGTTGTTTAGTGTATGTCTTTTGTGTCGGCGTAAATCATTAGACCCTACCTCCTGCAAGTTATCATCAGCATATAACTTTGGAGCTGACATCTTATTTTTTTGAGGTAACAACTGACATCTGTTGAGAAAACAACAAGACGCGAGGTTCGGTTGGCAAAGAGCTGCTTGAAAGACAACCAAAGCTTGGCCCCACGTGCCCACAACGAAAGGAAAAAACATATAAGAACAAATAGTAGCCCGGAAATCAGCAACACACCCAAGGTATAACAAATAGTAGCAAATCGTGGAAGCACTCATCTACAAAGCTAGGAATTTACCGCTTCGAAAAGCGGAAGAAAATTAGCCAGCTCTAGAGTAGTGCTTCCAAGATTTGACTACACGCTAGAATCGACCGCTGTAGTCAACAGATCCGTGAACACCACCGCGACACAGAAAGATCAAAACAAAATGATTGTGGAAAAAAAAGAAGTTGTAACAAGTTGACCAACATAACATAAAAAATGGAATTGGAGAACTGCCGATCAATGTGAAATTAACACCGGTATCACCAAAACAACAGTCACAGACTGAAATGACAAACAATAGCACAAATTATTTGTAACTGCGGTTTGCCAAGCAACCAGTCAAAACAGACTGAAACGTCAAACACAGTCCAGATTGTTTGTAACCAGTGACCGTGAGACGAAAAATCATAGGAAACAATCAGTATGAAAACAATAGTGGCCGTGCAAACACAGCCCTACACACAATAATTTCTATGTTTTCGTCACCATTCGGAGCTTTCTTTCTCTAATGGCCATTCGCAATGGTGGGATGCTGCAGCAGCAGTTTATGTATAATGTCTAGATATTGCAAATTTAATCAGAAATGTCAAATTTAAGCATTGTTATAGCCTTATAGGGTAGCTAACGGTGTAGCTCATGAGCTAGCTAAGTCTAGTTTTCTGGTTACTGGGACGATGATCCTCCAAACTTGTTATTAGGACGAATGGCGAACGATATAATTGGTATATATGCTTAATAAAGCTAGCCATGATGGCCTTTCCTTAAAAAAAAAGTTGTATAAGGTAAGTCCCATAAGCCTATCTCCCATTTCCTTTGAAAAAGGAATTGTGAGGCCTCGTGTCAATTTCTCTTTTTTGCGGGAAGAGGCCTCATATCAACTAGAGATATGGATTCTTTTGAGAAACAGATGTATATGTATGTGTACGAAATAAGACAATAACTAGGGGACACGACTGTTTTGATCCCAAGCTCACGTGAGCTCGGGTGAACAGTAAAATCAATAGAATTTTTTTTTCCAACAAATTCCACTTTTTTGTGTGAATCATTGACTGTTTTAATAGCTTGAAAATTTTTAACACCAAATGAAATTCGTGGAAAATCTGGCAAAAAATATCAATGCTCCAAATTGTTATTTTCAAACGCATTTTGGAGAATCAATTTTGTTTTTTGCCAGATTTTCCACGAATGTCACCTGGTGTTAAAATTTTGCAAATATTAAAACATTTGTAATTTTTTCACACAACAAAAAATTTCAATTTTTCAATTTTTTTGATTTTACTATTCACCCGAGCTCACATGAGCTCGGGATTAGAACAACACTTTCGAACAGGTAGGCCTCTTCCATCCAAAAAAGAATGAAAAAACTAACGCCCACACGTGTGGCATCTTGCACATCGCCTACGCACCTCCATTACCACTCATTTTGGCACGTATGAACAGATGACATTAGCAGAAATCTTTTTGTTTTTCGGCTTAAAAATGTTTTATCTCCTAATTAAAAATCGGTTTTCATCATTAAATCCGCCTCGACGAGATCTTCAAAACTAGACACCATGTTGTTATGTTTCGACAAAAAAAATTTACCCAAAAGTTGCCATGATGTTTACACTATAGTTGTCATAGTGCTTAAACTAAAGTTGCCATGTGGCAATTTTAGTTTGTAGAGCATGGCAATTTTAGTTTTTTATCATGGCAATTCCAGTACTTTGAGCATGAAAAATATTTTTTGCATCAACCATGGTAATTTTAAGTACACGTATCATGTCAATTTTAGTTTATGGTTCATGGCAAGTCTAGTTTTTTAATTTCCCGTTTTATAATATGTCAAAATTTACTTTAAATGTAGAAGAAAATAGCTAAACATATCATGGCAACTTCAGTGTAAACATCATGGCAATTCATGTGCAATAGACATGACAACTTTTAACCCAAAAAAAATTTCGTCGAAATATATTGATACGAGATCTAGTTTTGAAGATCTCGTTGCGAGGGATTTAATGGTGAAAATGGACCTTCAATCGGATGTTTTATTTAAGAGATAAAACATTTTAAAAACAGAAAATCTAAAAAGATTCCCACATGCATGCATGCGGTGACGTGACGCGGTCTCTGTGTTATAAGGCGTGTGGGCGAGTTTGACTCCCACCACACGTGTGAGCGTTAGCGTTGTCCAAAAAGAATTGTGAGACCTCATATAAGAAAACCTCTTTTTTTGCTGGAAGAGGCCGCAGGGGCTATATCTCGCCCGTATCGATTCCTTATAGGAATCGCCTACGGCGAGCTAATCAGGGTGACCCATTAAGAGCAGTCGCTCGCTTATGTTGCAGCGTCGCTGTAGTCAGCTCGCTCTGCTTCCGTTTTTTACCCTCCCCCCCCCCCCCCCCCCCCCTTTCCTTTTTCTTTCTTCTATATACTTTCGTTTTCTTTGTTTCTTCACTGTTTTTTTCCTTTTTTTCTTATACTTTGCTATTTTTTATTTCCTTTTGGTTTTCTTCGGTTTTGCTTTTGCTTGCTTTTGTTTTTTTGTATTTTTTACCAGTTTCTTCTGGTTTTTTCTTCTTTCTTTTTTATCGGTTCTCTTTTGAACATATGTATACATTTTTCGTAAGCGTTGTACATTTTTCGTATATAGGAGGAAATTTTTTGTTATACTAATTAAATATGTTGTATGAAATACATGATTAACATTTTTGGAAAATATTCATTATTCATGTCTACTTTTTTATACACATTGTATATTTTTGTATACCAAAAGAATATATTTTCTATATGTTTTTAATGTTAATAAATACAGGATTTGACATTTGGTAATCGAATATTTTTCTGAATAAGTGTTAAAGATTATTTTAAATACCTGTTGAAACATCTTTTTGAATGAGACAACCACATTGTTTTTTGTCTTATGATAACATTTTATTTCATTTGTAGAAACATTTATTCAAAATGTGATGAACACATATTTGAAAATGTAATGTACATTTTATTAAAGTATGAAACATTTGTATGATTGTACAAACATTTCTTACATTGTATATTTTTTTAAAGAAACGTACATTTTTACTAACGCGTGATTGATTTTTAAATGGCTTAAACATGGTTTTTACACATAATTAACAATTTTTTATATGTATTAGAATCATTTTTCTACATTTTTTAAAAATAAGTGTAAATTATTTTCGTAATATATATACATATAATATTTTCTAAATATAACAAAAATAGAAAAAAAAAGTGAAGAAAAACGAAACAAAATATGAAGAAAAACTGGAGTAAAAAAACTGTAAAACGAAACCCACGTGACGTATTCATGACATCACCCATGGTTACTGGGACGGCGCAGTAGCGTTTCTCTGAGGCGACTCCAGCTAGTGTCCGTAAGGAGCGTGACATAGCCACGCCGGAGGAGGCCTCAGATCAGCAAGTACACGGATATGATAACAAGCCGAAATGGATTGCCCATTACGATAAACAAATTAAGGCTGACTCTAATAAAACATTCCGCCTGATTTTAAATTTTGTTCATACGGTTGTGAGACTTGTGCATGAATACCAAATAAAATCTTCAAGTTACCACTGAAAAATATTCCATAAATCACATACAAATATTTTGTGTTATACGTAAAGCCATTTTTATTCTATTAGAAAATGTGCATGCATTCTAAAAGAATTGTTCATGACTAGAAAAATGGTTCACAAATCTCAGAAAGGATATTTATGTATCACTGAACAACAATTCCATATGTACACAAATAAATGTCAGTGACTCAAAAAATGTTCATGTATTTACAATAAAAGTAAATATGGAAATAAAAATAACTATATTCTAAATATAATGCAATACACAAATTTAAAATTAAAGAAAACTGAAAATGGAAAAAAAATACTAAAGAAAAAGTAGAGTAAATATATAAAAAGAGAAGGAGAGGAAAAGAAGAAAGCAAAAAAAGGAAAAAAAAAAGGAAAAGGAAAAAAAAGAGAAGAATGGAAAAAAAAATTCTCGCTTATTGGACCAGACCAACTGCCCTGACATTCATGCTAGGATTCCTTTGCCCTTGCTTATGGTGAGCGCTAGGAAATCCATGCCTGGAGCCCTGATACTGTGAGGGCAAACAAACATGAGTATCAATAAGCCTCCTCAAAAGAACAAAACATGAATATCAATAACTACAATGGCCAACAGTCCATAGAATCTAGATTATTCAGTTAAAGCAGCACGACTACAAAGAAGAGAACAATAAATATTTCACATGTAGTTGGTGAACATTGTCTTCCCAGGATTGAGCGGTTGACTCCAGGGGAAAGGGGGAAACTGCCAAAATGGAACCTGAAATTCATCGGCCGGCCACATATTTCTGTTGCTATCTAGATAAAGGCTCACAGAACCTACAATGTGGTTATTCTTGTCACTTCTCTGAACGCACATTACAATAATGCTTAAAAAAATTGGTTATTACCAAAGCGTGCTGATTACAAGAAAACATGAAGTATTATAGCCTTTTGCAATGTTAAGCTGACGTGGATGGGCTGTTTCCGATGGAGCCCAAGCTCCAACGATGTAGGAATGGACAAGGAGATGAAACAACAGCTACAACAAGAAGCAAGCCCGCCACCATTTGGCTTCTGCTTGTGCTAACAATAATTTAAGCAGTGAACTATATGATGGTAAAGCTAGCTTTGGACGTTATTGGTCCTGCTCATTATTTTTTCTAGCCTTGGGTAAGTTCCGCGCAATTTTCTGAACTGAGATTAAGATAAACTATCCGTATTGGACCACAACTCGAGCCCAATTGGAGCACTCTGTCCAAATTTTGTAGGTTATCGGATCTAATACATGAAAAAGTGAAGTGGTGTAGAAGTTTAAGCCCTCCAAGAATTAATAACTTAACTATGTGCACGGGCCAGATGCCTCATTAATTAGTAATTACACGTAGCTGAGTCATATGGGAACAAGAACAATGATACTAAGAGGGTGTTTGTTTCCAGGGACTTATTGATTTAGGGACTTAAAAAAGTCTCTATAAGTCCCATCTAAACCAAACAGGAGGGACTTATAGGGACTTAAAGTGGGCATTTGGGACTTATGAAATAAGACTCTCAAGAAGGGACTTATAGGGACTTAGTTGTAATATGGTCTTTTAGTCCATGTTAAGTCCCAGGAATCAAACAGGTAGAGACTTTTTAGGGACTTGGAACTTATAAGTTGGGACTAAAATAAGTCCTAAAACTTATGAACCAAACAGGGCCTAATGCATTGTTTAAGACTGTACAATCAAGAGGGCTACAAATCATGATATAGCACGGACACCCCAAGGAATCAAGTTTTACTAACTAACAAGAGACTGAACCGGGAAGAATATTACTACCAAAACAGAGGCTATATACTGGAACATATCCGGTGCACCCACACTTGTGGTGCTACAGGTGCACCGGATGCCGTAGGACATTTCAAAAAATGTGAAAAAGAAAATCTAGCAATTCTGAAATGAAAGTCGCGATTCTTTCTGAAGGTAAGTGCCAAAGGTTCCCGGTTCAGTCTTGTCCAACAAACAAAAAGATATTACAAAACATCACACGATGATAATATTAGTATAACTAGGCAGAGATGTTGAATGACTTAGAAATACCTTCAGTTTTTTTTTTGTGCGAATACCTTCAGGTTAATTATGGCACACACATGACAAAGGAAAATGGCAAAAACAAAGTTGAAAGCGAACTAACCTTCAGTAGAATATGGACACAAACAAAGCAAGACGATGCAACTCGGGGGATAATTTCTAAGGACAACATTAGTTTTATACTCATGATTCCTTCTTGATTGCATCCAGATACCAACTCTCTTCAAATCAACATTCATTTTCCTTTATGCGGCTACTTGAAACCAGCATTTGGCAACTCCTTCGAGTTACTGCATCTGGGCTGTAATGGCTGCTTCAGCAATAGGAGGATGGGTGGCCTCAGCCTTCATCACCAAGCTAGTTGAGAAGGTGTGCTCCTATGCTGGAGATCAGTATGAATACCAACGGAAAGATACAAAGGAGAAACTAAGAATCCTAGAGAAGAATCTATCGTCGATCCAAACAGTGATACATATAGCTGAGAGAGTGCAGGCAAAGAACACAGCCATGGGAAGTTGGCTAAGGAGAATCAAAGATGCCGCCTGTCAAGCTGAGGATGTTCTTGATTTGTTTGACTATCGAGTTCTCCAAGCACAAACTGAAGACAGGGGCATGATTAGCTCAGTTACTTCAGCTGCAGCTGGCTCATCTTCTTCATCCTCAAGCACCATCACCACTGCCTCTACCACCACTAGCAGTAGTAGCAACTCAACGGTAAATCAGTCGGTTCGTCTTCTCAAACGCTTCCTTTTCTCTGATGAAGATATAGATGAGTTGATTTCTGTAGTCGATAAGTTTGTTGAGATTGATAGTGAGATGCAAAGATTTCTGGAATTTGTGAAGATAGAGGACAGCAGGACAGAACAGGCAGTTCAGTGGCGCACAACAACCTCCATGCCAGGCTCAGGGAAGTTTTTTGGTCGAGTTAATGAAGAAAACAAACTGAAGAGATTACTTGTTCAGATCAATGAGCAATCCAGTCATCCATATGATGTTATATCAATTGTTGGTATTGGTGGTGTTGGTAAGACAACGTTAGTACAGAGAGTGTATGACCAATTGCATGACACAGATCACTTTGATCTCACAGTATGGCTCCATGTCTCAGATAAATTTGATGTTGGACGTCTAACAAAAGAGATGACACAGTCAGATAATCTCAGCAGTAGTTTAGATCAAGCTCAGAGGATACTTGGGGATAAGCTGAATGGGAAAAAGGCTTTGATAGTCCTTGACGATGTATGGAATGTATTGAGGAGCCAATTGGAGAACCTGTTCAAACCCCTGAAGTTTGCTAGCAAGGGCAGCAAAGTAATAGTTACAACTCGAAGTAAAAATGTTGCAAGAATGAATGAATCAACAAAGATCATGCACTTACATGGCTTGGAAGACAAAGACTACTGGAGTTTCTTTTCACAATGTGCATTCGGTGATGAAAATCCTTCTGATTTTCCACGACTGGAAGAAATTGGCCGAAAAGTGGTGAGCAAGTTGGCAGGATCACCTTTAGCTGCAATGACAGTTGGGAGTTCATTGAAACCGGTGCTAAAAGAAAAACATTGGAGTTCTATCTGTGGAAGGAAACTGTGTCAAATAGAGCAAAAGGAAGATGATATCATATCAGTATTGCGACCGAGTTATGAGCATCTTCCTGACCATTTGAAGCAATGCTTTGTTTACTTTGCATTGTTTCCTAAGAAATACCACCTTCGAGGAGATGAGCTAATACAGATGTGGAGAGCTCACGGTTTCCTTGACACGCAAACACCAGATGAAACTGCACGTCGTTACATCAATGATCTCTTGCAGCTTTTATTCATTGAGAAGGTACCCAACCGAGAGGACCACTATGTAGTTCACGACTTGCTACATGATTTTGCAGAGTCGGTGTCCAATGGAGAACACTTCCGAATAGAAGATGACTTAGATGTATGTATTCCAAGAAATGTTCGCCACCTATATGTCAGTGCAAGCAATATCTTAAAGGTGTACATGAGTTTGGAAGACTTAAAGAAAAATCTGAGAAGCTTAATAATAAGCAAGGCACAAGAAGGTGCTTCTTGCGAAAGGGTCTCCTCGTCAAACTTTAATCATGTACTTGAACATATACTCAAAGAGCTAAGAAGCTTACGCGTTTTAGTACTGTGCAATCCTGATGGTATGCTTCCAGACAGTCTTGATCATTTGGTCCATCTTAGGTATCTAAACATCCATGAAAGTAGAAACTTCATCAATGTCAAGTCATTATTCAAACTCTACCATTTACAAGGGTTGAGTCTGCAAGTTCAAGACATGATCATGAAAAAGGAACTCCAAGAGGGCTTAAGTAGGTTGACCCAGTTAAGATACTTAAAGGCTCCAGAGAAAATAATTTCAAGCATAGAATTGATTGGCAGGCCGAGATCCCTCAAAAGAACTAGAGGAGAACAAAGTGAAGAGTAATATGAGGCACAACATATGCCAACTGAGGGAGTTGAATGAACTTCGAGGGATGCTAACCATAAAAAATCTTCAGAATGTAAGATGCAGGGAACAAGCAACATGATTCATCTCACATCCCTTGAGTCTCTGTGCATAGAGAAATGTCCAAAACTTGAATCTCTTCCCCAGATATGCTTACTACCTCTTTCCCTGAAGAAACTCAGTGTCATAAGATGCAGCAAAACATTTGGACAGCTCTGCTCTGAGATCAACACAAGCAGCACCAACACCATACAGCAGGTTATCGTGAGGGAACCTATTGTTGGCAATGCAATAAAAAGAAGGACATCATCACAATAGAAAACATGTAAGCATGCCGAACATATTTTCGTTCTTTTACATCAATATGAATTGAAGAAACATGTAAATCAATCTTATCCAATCAATGAACAAGATGGATGGAAATAAAAAAATACTTTACCACATGGATTGCTGTTCTAGAAGGTCAATGTCAAACAAGATATTCATGCTTTATTCAATGCTTCGGTTTCTTTGCAGCTCGGAAGTGCAGAAGTTCCTTTTCTGGAGGATAGATGTGGCTGAATAAGTGCTCGACTGAGCAGCCTGCACCAGCTCTCTTCTCCCTTGTGATGACAAGAATCAAGAATACGCAAATTGCTCAGGAGGCTCTAAATAATGAATGGAGTGATGGTGTTTTGGGGTCTCTCAGTGTCCAGGCCAATTCACGAAGACCCGCATCTTTGGGACCAGTTGAGTGCCAACACACTTGATTAATTGACACCAGCGAAGTTCGTGTGGAGGGTATTGAGTATGATCAGATTATAAGATCTGGTGCTGGTTCTTCCAGTGCAAGATGTTGGTGGCAGAAGCTTGGTAAATCAATGTTACATCTTCCATTGGCCTTAATGCATTGACTAGCAGATTCAGGGGATCGCAATTCTGATTCTACTCACCCTAATTTGTGGCTCTACTGGACACATAACCAAAGAGTGCAAACTCTGGAGGCTGGTTATAGCGATACAGTAGATCGTTGTTCCAGGGAGATATAGCTATTGTGTTTATGTCTTACTTAGGCAGAAGATTAAATATCAGGCTTCTTATTCTCTTGTAAATAACTTAGTATGTTGCCCTTGCTCACAGCACCAAAAAGACTTTTGTGATTCTTTGCACCTTCTAACCGAAATTATACACTTGGCTTATGCATATTATGGTATAAAAGAAAGAAGAAGAAATTTCCCAATTCCACATGAACATTAGTTAAGAAACACTCTAATTTACAATACCTTACTACTATTCTAAGCATTCTTTAAAAAAAAGAAAGATATGATAGGCTAATGACTTCCTTATCTTATTTTCAGAAATCAAATTAGATGGTCAAAAAGAAATTTGGCATGCTACCTGTATAATTTTATCCCCAAGCACTCATCTAATGGGGAACCACTCAGTATTGACCATAATTTGATGATTTGACATGGCACATTTATTCACCCCACCCAGTGCGAATGACAAAACAAGTGTCTTGGCATAGTTTCAGACCAGTGTTGAAGCAATCATCCAAATAATCTCTAGTTGGGCATGGACAAAAGCCCATGGCTACTGCACGGTCACAATAATTCAGAGATTACCGTAGACTCTGTTTACCACTATCTCACACGAAACTGAGCAAGGATTCTATAATTTTGCTCAGCTGAACAACAAGCTGTGGTGGCAGTAAACACTACTCGTCTACAGAAGACAAATTACAGGGCTCCAATCTTCAGTCCACAGGCTACACTATCACAGCCGCTGAATCCAGATCCGCATCGATTCCGCAGTCACTGTTATTTAGGAAAACGCAGGGGCAGCCAAAAAGGAGGGATTCAGCTTGCCAGGGAGCGAGAAGGAGAATAAACAACTCAGTACTGAGAAAAGATGAGCTCAGTTAGTCGCAGGGAACAATGGTTTGCAACCGCACGGTAAGCAACAGCATTTCATCACTGGATTACAGGAAGAGGAGACCGGCGATGTAGATGGGACACTTACTTACCTTGGTGAGAGCGGCCACCTAAGGGAGACCACGTCGGCGACGGCGAAGGACGGATGGATGGGCAATTGTAAATTTTTTTTGAGATGAACTGGACGGCTGCCGGAACAAAGGGGGAGGAAGGAGGGGCCTTTTTTGGGGCCAGTGTCAGTCTCCCGTGATCCTCGCCCATTTGCCCATTGGGCCTTCGGCCTTCCAAATGCTGGGTCTGAGAATTGAGATTGATTAATTCTAACTGGATGCCAACACATGTTTTGGTATGCCTAAAGAAAAATGAGACCAACCCAGGGCTAACCCTTGTTGGCTTTTTTTAATAGCAGAAAACTTCATGAGCACCGTGCGCTAGAGCCGAGACTCGAATGCGGGCGGGCTAGCAGAAAACTCAGCTTCCCAGCCAACAGGTCGACGCCCCGTCCTCATATTTTGGTTTGCCTAAAAAGAAAACACATATTTTTTTTTGGTTTTCCTAGAAAAACACATATTTTGGTTTGCTTCAATAACACATATTGTTGGTGTATTTTTTTCCTGAAAAAAAAGAAAGTGAATATAATATTTTTTAGACAAAGTGAATTTGATTATAGATTTCAATTTTGGCGGTTCTTAAAATTCGGCGTTTGGACTTTAGACTCATCTTTATATACCATAATAATGCTTTGGTAATTTCATATAAAATTAACGGTAGACAATTTATCATAAAGATGGAGCAACTTTGTGCACTTTGATGGACCCAACTATCCGCAAGAGAGCACTACGGGCGGGGTAGTGCGCAAACACGTGCAAGGCTATGTATCAACACCATCTCCGCTTTACCCCGGTACGAGCTAACTAGAGTTGTACATGGGCTGGCCCCACCTCTAGTTTTGGGTAGTTTTCTTTGCCAGGCCATGTATCGAGGGCGTCCCTGTTGGGGAACGTTGCAGAAAACAAAAAATTTCCTACGGTTTCACCAAGATCTATCTATGAGTTAATCTAACAACGAGTATTCAGATCCATCTACATACCTTTGTAGATCGCGTGCGAAAGCGTTCAAGGAACGGGGATGAGGTAGTCGTACACGACGTGATCCAAATCACCGGAGATCCCTAGCGCCGAACGGACGGCACCTCCGCGTTCAACACACGTACGGTCAGCGTAACGTCTCCTTCTTCTTGATCCAGCAAGGGGGAAGGAGAGGTTGGGGATGATGGCTCCAGCAGCAGCACGACGGCGTGGTGATGGTGGAGCTGCAGTACTCCGGCAGGGCTTCGCCGAGCTCTATGGAGGAGGAGGAGGTGTTGGAGAGGGAGAGGGAGGCGCCAGGGCTTGGGGTGCGCTGCCCCCCTCCCCTCCCCCCCTTTATATAGGCCTCTTGGGGGGCGCCAGCCCTGGGAGATCCAATCTCCCAAGGGGGCGGCGGCCAGGGAGGTTTCCCTCCCCCCCAAGCCATCTAGGAGGTGCCTTATCCACCTAGGACTCCTCCTAGATGGAACCCTAGGCGCATGGGCCCTTTGGGGCTGGTTCCCCTTGGCCCAAACAGGCCAAGGCGCACCCCCTAAGGCCCATGTGGCCCACCGGGGCAGGTGGCCCCACCTGGTGGACCCCCGGGACCCCTCCGGTGGTCCCGGTACAATACCGATAACCCCGAAACTTGTCCCGATGGCCAAAACAGCACTTCCTATATATAATTCTTTACCTCCGGACCATTCCGGAACTCCTCGTGACGTCCGGGATCTCATCCGGGACTCCGAACAACATTCTGGTTACTGCATATACATATCCCTACAACCCTAGCGTCACCGAACCTTAAGTGTGTAGACCCTACGGGTTCGGGAGACATGTAGACATGACCGAGATGACTCTCGGGCAATAACCAACAGCGGGATCTGGATACCCATGTTGGCTCCCACATGCTCCTCGATGATCTCATCGGATGAACCACGATGTCGAGGATTCAAGCAACCCCGTATACAATTCCCTTTGTCAATCGATATGTTACTTGCCCGAGATTCGATCGTCGGTATCCCAATACCTCGTTCAATCTCGTTACCGGCAAGTCACTTTACTCGTATCGTAATGCATGATCCCGTGACCAAACACTTGGTCACATTGAGCTCATAATGATGATGCATTACCGAGTGGGCCCAGTGATACCTCTCCGTCATACGGAGTGACAAATCCCAGTCTCGATCCGTGTCAACCCAACAGACACTTTCGGAGATACCTGTAGTATACCTTTATAGTCACCCAGTTACGTTGTGACGTTTGGCACACCCAAAGCACTCCTACGGTATCCGGGAGTTACACGATCTCATGGTCTAAGGAAAGGATACTTGACATTGGAAAACTCTAGCAAACGAACTATGCGATCTTATGCTATGTTTAGGATTGGGTCTCGTCCATCACATCATTCTCCTAATGATGTGATCCCGTTATCAATGACATCCAATGCCCATAGTCAGGAAACCATGACTATCTATTGATCAACGAGCTAGTCAACTAGAGGCTTACTAGGGACATGTTGGTGTCTGTTATTCACACATGTATTACGATTTCCGGATAACACAATTATAGCATGAATAAAGACAATTATCATGAACAAGGAAATATAATAATAATGCTTTTATTATTGCCTCTAGGGCATATTTCCAACAGTCTCCCACTTGCACTAGAGTCAATAATCTAGTTACATTGTGATGAATCGAACACCCATAGAGTTCTGGTGCTGATCATGTTTTGCCTTAGGGAGAGGTTTAGTCAACGGATCTGCGACATTCAGATCCGTGTGTACTTTACAAATTTCTATGTCTCCATCTTGAACATTTTCACGAATGGAGTTGAAGCGACGCTTGATGTGCCTGGTCTTCTTGTGAAACCTGAGCTCCTTGGCAAGTGCAATAGCTCCAGTGTTGTCACAGAAGAGTTTGATTGGCCCCGACGCATTGGGTATGACTCCGAGGTCGGTGATGAACTCCTTCACCCAAATTGCTTCATGTGCTGCCTCCGAGGCTGCCATGTACTCCGCTTCACATGTAGATCCCGCCACGACGCTCTGCTTGCAACTGCACCAGCTTACTGCCCCACCATTCAAAATATACACGTATCCGGTTTGTGACTTAGAGTCATCCAGATCTGTGTCGAAGCTAGCGTCGACGTAACCCTTTACGACGAGCTCTTCGTCACCTCCATAAACGAGAAACATTTCCTTGGTCCTTTTCAGGTACTTCAGGATATTCTTGACCGCTGTCCAGTGTTCCTTGCCGGGATTACTTTGGTACCTTCCTACCAAACTTACGGCAAGGTTTACATCAGGTCTGGTACATAGCATGGCATACATAATAGAACCTATGGCTGAGGCATAGGGGATGACGCTCATCTCTTCTATATCTTCTGCCGTGGTCGGACATTGAGCTGAGCTCAATTTCACACCTTGTAACACAGGTAAGAACCCTTTCTTAGATTGATCCATATTGAACTTCTTCAATATCTTATCAAGGTATGTGCTTTGTGAAAGACCTATGAGGCGTCTCGATCTATCTCTATAGATCTTGATGCCTAATATATAAGCAGCTTCTCCAAGGTCCTTCATTGAAAAACTCTTATTCAAGTAGGCCTTAATGCTGTCCAAGAGTTCTATATCATTTCCCATCAAAAGTATGTCATCTACATATAGTATGAGAAATGCTACAGAGCTCCCACTCACTTTCTTGTAAACGCAGGCTTCTCCATAAGTCTGTGTAAACCCAAACGCTTTGATCATCTCATCAAAGCGAATGTTCCAACTCCGAGATGCTTGCACCAGCCCATAAATCGAGCGTTGGAGCTTGCACACCTTGTCAGCATTCTCAGGGTCGACAAAACCTTCCGGTTGCATCATATACAATTCTTCCTTAAGGAAACCATTAAGGAATGTTGTTTTGACGTCCATTTGCCATATCTCATAATCATAGTATGCGGCAATTGCTAACATGATTCGGACGGACTTCAGCTTCGCTACGGGAGAGAAAGTCTCGTCGTAGTCAATCCCTTGAACTTGTCGATAACCCTTAGCGACAAGCCGAGCCTTATAGATGGTCACATTACCATCCGCGTCTGTCTTCTTCTTAAAGATCCATTTATTTTCTATCGCTCGCCGATCATCGGGCAAGTCTGTCAAAGTCCATACTTTGTTTTCATACATGGATCCTATCTCGGATTTCATGGCTTCTAACCATTTGTTGGAATCCGGGCCCGCCATCGCTTCTTCATAGTTCAAAGGTTCACCATTGTCTAACAACATGATTTCCAGGACAGGGTTTCCATACCACTCTGGTGCGGAACGTGTCCTTGTGGACCTTCGAATTTCAGTAGGAGCTTGATTAGAAGTGCCTTGATCATCATCATTAATTTCCTCTCTAGTCGGTGTAGGCACCTCAGGAACGTTTTTTTGAGTTTCGCCATTTTCCGGTTCAAGAGGTAATACTTCATCAAGTTCTACTTTCCTCCCACTTACTTCTTTCGAGAGAAACTCTTTCTCTAGAAAGGACCCATTCTTGGCAACAAAGATCTTGCCTTCGGATCTGAGGTAGAAGGTATACCCAATAGTCTCTTTAGGGTATCCTATGAAGACGCATTTTTCCGACTTGGGTTCGAGCTTTTCAGGTTGAAGTTTCTTGACATAAGCATCACATCCCCAAACTTTTAGAAACGACAGCTTAGGTTTCTTTCCAAACCATAATTCATACGGTGTCGTCTCAACGGATTTCGACGGAGCCCTATTTAAAGTGAATGCGGCAGTCTCTAAAGCATAGCCCCAAAAGGATAGCGGTAAATCGGTAAGAGACATCATAGATCGTACCATATCTAATAGAGTGCGATTACGACGTTCGGACACACCATTACGTTGAGGTGTTCCAGGCGGCGTTAGTTGTGAAACTATTCCACATTTTCTTAAGTGTGTGCCAAATTCGTGACTCAAGTATTCTCCTCCACGATCTGATCGTAGAAACTTCATTTTTTCTGTTACGTTGATTTTCAACCTCACTCTGAAATTCCTTGAACTTTTCAAAGGTCTCAGATTTGTGTTTCATTAAGTAAATATACCCATATCTACTCAAGTCATCAGTGAGGGTGAGAACATAATGATAGCCACCGCGAGCCTCAACACTCATTGGACCGCACACATCAGTATGTATGATTTCCAATAAGTTGGTTGCTCGCTCCATTGTTCCTGAGAACGGAGTCTTGGTCATTTTACCCATGAGGCATGGTTCGCACGTGTCAAATGATTCATAATCAAGAGACTCTAAAAGTCCATCTGCATGGAGCTTCTTCATGCGTTTGACACCTATGTGACCAAGGCGGCAGTGCCACAAGTATGTGGGACTATCATTATCAACTTTAACTCTTTTGGTATTCACACTATGAATATGTGTATCATCACGTACGAGATTCATTAAGAATAAACCATTAACCATCGGAGCATGACCATAAAACATATCACTCATATAAATAGAACAACCATTATTCTCGGATTTAAATGAGTAGCCATCTCGAATTAAACGAGATCCAGACACAATGTTCATGCTCAAACTTGGCACTAAATAACAATTATTGAGGTTTAAAACTAATCCCGTAGGTAAATGTAGAGGTAGCGTGCCGACGGCGATCACATCGACCTTGGAACCATTCCCGACGCGCATCGTCACCTCGTCCTTCGCCAGTCTCCGCTTATTCCGCAGCTCCTGCTTTGAGTTACAAATGTGAGCAACTGCACCGGTATCAAATACCCAAGAGCTACTACGAGTACTGGTAAGGTACACATCAATTACATGTATATCACATATACCTTTTGTTTTGCCGGCCTTCTTGTCCGCTAAGTACTTGGGGCAATTCCGCTTCCAGTGACCACTTCCCTTGCAATAAAAGCACTCAGTCTCGGGCTTGGGTCCATTCTTTGGCTTCTTCCCGGCAACTTGCTTACCGGGCGCGGCAACTTCCTTGCCGTCCTTCTTGAAGTTCTTTTTACCCTTGCCCTTCTTGAACTTAGTGGTTTTATTCACCATCAACACTTGATGTTCCTTCTTGATTTCTACCTCTGCTGATTTCAGCATAGCATATACCTCAGGAATGGTCTTTACCATCCCCTGCATGTTGTAGTTCATCACAAAGCTCTTGTAGCTAGGTGGAAGCGACTGGAGGATTCTGTCAATGACCGCTTCATCCGGGAGATTAACTTCCAGTTGAGTCAAGCGGTTGTGCAACCCAGACATTTTGAGTATGTGCTCACTGACAGAGCTATTTTCCTCCATCTTACAGCTAAAGAATCTGTCGGAGACTTCATATCTCTCGACCCGGGCATGAGCTTGGAAAACCATTTTCAGCTCTTCGAACATCTCATATGCTCCATGCCTCTCAAAACGTTTTTGGAGCCCCGGCTCTAAGCTGTAAAGCATGCCGCACTGAACGAGGGAGTAATCATCGGAACGTGACTGCCAAGCGTTCATAACGTCTTGTTCTGCAGGGAGAATAGGTGCGTCACCTAGCGGTGCTTGTAGGACATAATCTTTCTTGGCAGCTATGAGGATGATCCTCAGGTTCCGGACCCAGTCCGTGTAGTTGCTGCCATCGTCTTTCAGCTTGGTTTTCTCTAGGAACGCGTTGAAGTTGAGGACTACGTTGGCCATTTGATCTACAAGACATATTGTAAATATTTTAGACTAAGTTCATGATAATTTAAAGTTCATCTAATCAAATTATTAATGAACTCCCACTTAGATAGACATCCCTCTTCTAGTCATCTAAGTATTACATGATCCAAGTCAACTAGGCCGTGTCCGATCATCACGTGAGACGGACTAGTCAACATTGGTGAACATCTTCATGTTGATCGTATCTTCTATACGACTCATGCTCGACCTTTCGGTCTTCTGTGTTCCGAGGCCATGTCTGTACATGCTAGGCTCGTCAAGTCAACCTAAGTGTTTGCATGTGTAAATCTGTCTTACACCCGTTGTATGTGAACGTTAGAATCTATCACACCCGATCATCACGTGGTGCTTCGAAACAACGAACTGTCGCAACGGTGCACAGTTAGGGGGAACACTTCTTGAAATTATTATGAGGGATCATCTTATTTACTACCGTCGTTCTAAGTAAACAAGATGCAAAAACATGATAAACATCACATGCAATCAAATAATAATAATAGTGACATGATATGGCCAATATCACATAGCACTCTTGATCTCCATCTTGGGGCTCCATGATCATCTTGTCACCGGCTTGACACCATGATCTTCATCATCATGATCTCCATCATCGTGTCTCCATGAAGTTGCTCGCCAACTATTACTTCTACTACTATGGCTAACACGTTTAGCAATAAAGTAAAGTAATTTACATGGCGACACGCAGGTCATAAAAGAATAATGACAACTCCTATGGCTCCTGCCGGTTGTCATACTCATCGACATGCAAGTCGTGATTCCTATTACATGAACATGATCTCATACATCACATATATATCATTCATCATTCATCACAACTTTGGCCATATCATATCACCAAGCACTTGCTGCAAAAACAAGTTAGACGTCCTCTAATTGTTGTTGCAAGTTTTACGTGGCTGAATTAGGGTTCTAGCAAGAACGTTTTCTTACCTACGTAAAAAGCCACAACGTGATTTGTCAACTTCTATTTACCCTTCATAAGGACCCTTTTCATCGAATCCGCTCCAACTAAAGTAGGAGAGACAGACACCCGCCAGCCACCTTATGCAACTAGTGCATGTTAGTCGGTGGAACCGGTCTCACGTAAGCGTACGTGTAAGGTTGGTCCGGGCCGCTTCATCCCACAATACCGCTGAAGCAAGATAAGACTAGTAGCGGCAAGAAAAGTTGACAACATCTACGCCCACAACAAATTGTGTTCTACTCGCGCAAGAAGAACTACGCATAGACCTAGCTCATGATGCCACTGTTGGGGAACGTTGCAGAAAACAAAAAATTTCCTACGGTTTCACCAAGATCTATCTATGAGTTCATCTAGCAACAAGTATTCAGATCCATCTATATACCTTTGTAGATCGCGTGCGGAAGCGTTCAAGGAACGGGGATGAGGTAGTCGTACACGACGTGATCCAAATCACCGGAGATCCCTAGCGCCGAACGGACGGCACCTCCGCGTTCAACACACGTACGGTCAGCGTAACGTCTCCTTCTTCTTGATCCAGCAAGGGGGAAGGAGAGGTTGGGGATGATGGCTCCAGCAGCAGCACGACGGCGTGGTGATGGTGGAGCTGCAGTACTCCGGCAGGGCTTCGCCGAGCTCTATGGAGGAGGAGGAGGTGTTGGAGAGGGAGAGGGAGGCGCCAGGGCTTGTGGTGCGCTGCCCCCCTCCCCTCCCCCCTTTATATAGGCCTCTTGGGGGGGGGCGCCAGCCCTGGGAGATCCAATCTCCCAAGGGGGCGGCGGCCAGGGAGGTTTCCCTCCCCCCCAAGCCATCTAGGAGGTGCCTTATCCACCTAGGACTCCTCCTAGATGGAACCCTAGGCGCATGGGCCCTTTGGGGCTGGTTCCCCTTGGCCCAAACAGGCCAAGGCGCACCCCCTAAGGCCCATGTGGCCCACCGGGGCAGGTAGCCCCACCTGGTGGACCCCCGGGACCCCTCCGGTGGTCCCGGTACAATACCGATAACCCCGAAACTTGTCCCGATGGCCAAAACAGCAGTTCCTATATATAATTCTTTACCTCCGGACCATTCCGGAACTCCTCGTGATGTCCGGGATCTCATCCGGGACTCCGAACAACATTCGGGTTACTGCATATACATATCCCTACAACCCTAGCGTCACCGAACCTTAAGTGTGTAGACCCTACGGGTTCGGGAGACATGTAGACATGACCGAGATGACTTTCGGGCAATAACCAACAGCGGGATCTGGATACCCATGTTGGCTCCCACATGCTCCTCGATGATCTCATCGGATGAACCACGATGTCGAGGATTCAAGCAACCCCGTATACAATTCCCTTTGTCAATCGATATGTTACTTGCCCGAGATTCGATCGTCGGTATCCCAATACCTCGTTCAATCTCGTTACCGGCAAGTCACTTTACTCGTATCGTAATGCATGATCCCGTGACCAAACACTTGGTCACATTGAGCTCATAATGATGATGCATTACCGAGTGGGCCCAGTGATACCTCTCCGTCATACGGAGTGACAAATCCCAGTCTCGATCCGTGTCAACCCAACAGACACTTTCGGAGATACCTGTAGTATACCTTTATAGTCACCTAGTTACGTTGTGACGTTTGGCACACCCAAAGCACTCCTACGGTATCCGGGAGTTACACGATCTCATGGTCTAAGGAAAGGATACTTGACATTGGAAAACTCTAGCAAACGAACTATGCGATCTTATGCTATGTTTAGGATTGGGTCTCGTCCATCACATCATTCTACTAATGATGTGATCCCGTTATCAATGACATCAAATGCCCATAGTCAGGAAACCATGACTATCTATTGATCAACGAGCTAGTCAACTAGAGGCTTACTAGGGACATGTTGGTGTCTGTTATTCACACATGTATTACGATTTCCGGATAACACAATTATAGCATGAATAAAGACAATTATCATGAACAAGGAAATATAATAATAATGCTTTTATTATTGCCTCTAGGGCATATTTCCAACAGTCCCCATGTCTTGCCTTCAGCGAGTCCACCTTCGGACTCGCTGGACGGGTGATCGAGATGGGCTAGCCCACGCGCGAGATAAGCCACAGGCTCCTTTCTTTGGTCTTTTTGTTATCTATTTTCATTTATTTTGCTTTGCTTTATATTTGTGTTCATACTTTAATATGTTCTTAATATACATATTACAAAAAAACACTCTACCAAAAAACATTTCAAAAAATATTGAACAAAGTATTTTAAAAAGGTTGAACAAGTGTTTTAAAAATGTTGAACAATTATTTGAAAAATGTTAAGCAAACATTCGAAAGAATGTGGAATGTAAATAGAAGTTTTTTGATCATGTATTAAAAAATGATGAATTTTTTCATCATGGATAGGAAAATGTTAATCAAGAATTTTGAAAAAAAGAATGTTCAACCTGTATTTGAAAAATGTTAATCAAGCATTTGGGAAATCTTAAATGCGTATAGAAAAAATGTTGACCATGTATTAAACAAATGATGCAAAAAATTAATCATGTATATAAAAATGTAAATCAATCATTTGAAAAATGTTGAAAAAGTATTTTAAAAATGTTAATCAGCATTTGCAAAATTATAATGTGTGTAGAAAAAAAAGTTAATCATGTATTAAAAAATAATGAATATTTTGATCATGTATATAAAAATGTTAATCAAGCTTTGACAAAAAAGTTGAACAAGTGTTTGAAAAATGTGGGTATAGAAAAAATGTAGACAATCTATTAAAAAATGTTAATCTTTTCATCTAAAAACTGTTAATCAAGAATTAAAAAATGTTGACCATGTATTTTCATGTTAATTTTTATTTCACAATTGTTAATCAAGAATTTAAAAAATGTTTTAAAATCTGCACCATGTATTACAAAAATGTTTAATTTTATTGGGAAAAAGGTTAAATGTGTATTACAAAAATATTGTTGACATATACAAAAAATATAGCATAATAACCAGAAAGAACAAAGAAATCCAAAATAACTAAATAATAAACAAAAAATAAAAAAACAATGATACAAAATGTTTTTAATAATGAAAAAAGAGAAGAAAAAGAAAAAGAAAAAGAAAAGAAAAAGAGAAAAATATAAAAAAACATAGAAAACCGACCCGAATCGCCTCAAGTTGGACTTACCCTTACTACTTACCACGAATGGAGAGTTTCCTGGCAGCGCTTTGCGATATCCCTGCAGGTTAGAACCTTGCTACTCCCCTTTTCTCTGTTTTTTACTTACTGTGTGCATGTTAATGGGCTGGCCCAATAAGACGCGGAGGTAGGGAAAACCTACAGCGAGAGGTTGCTACGGTCTTGCTTCATGCAAGATATAGAGCTCGCGCTGTATCGAAACACTAGACTGCAGAAAGTGCGCCATGTTCAGTTTTCGAGCTGGTTTTTAATGAAAAATCTGGAGCCTTTTCTATATCGTAAATTAAAAATATCTCACGAATTTATAAGAAGTGTTCAGGAATAAATATACATTCCAGATATTTGAAAAATGGTTCACTTATTTTAAAAAAGATATTCGTCAATTCAAGAAAGTTCATACATTTTAGAAATGTTCACAAAGTTTAAATATACGCACAAAGTTTAAAAATGTTGATGAATTAAAAAATATTTATGAATTTTGGAAACTTTTATTAAACTAAAAAAATATTCACGGATTCATTAATTTTCAGGAATGAAAGCAAACATTCATTAGTAGTAAAATCAATTAACAATTTTTTGAGTACTCATAAATTTTGAAAATGTTCACCACATTTGAAAGGTGTTTCTGAATTATAAAAAATATTGACCAATTTAGAAATGTTTCAAGTATTTTAAACTGTACATGAGTTTTAGAAATGACCAAAGATTTCAATAATGTTTAAAAATTTATAAAAAATGCTCATGCATTAAAAAAGTTCATGATTTATTTAAAAATAACTATTCCTTATTACAATATATAAAACAGTAACCACACAAAAAGAGTGAGCCAAGGTGTGAGATACGGAATCTTACTTGCGGGGCCCATTAAAGCAGGTACTTTTTCTCAGAATTTCTCTTAAAAGTTTAAATTAAAAAAGACTCTTATTAAATTTTAATAACCAATTAAAATGATTCACTTGATATATAATGGATTTGACGATGTGAATAAAAAATTACTAATGAGAGAATATAATTAAGATAACGAAGGACATGTGTGAATTAGATAAGAGTGTTATAAGAGTAGATCCATCGTACTTTTGAATCAAACTTATCTATCAGCCTATTTTTTCAATTAATATCAATAGCATCCTATTCGCAAAAGATAAAGTAAAAATCCATCGCAAACTAAGGGTCTCTAAACTATTTTTTAAACATTTTTCCGAATCAGTGATGATATTTATTAATTAATACACTGATAGCATTCCTACAAAATCATGAGCTGTGCCAACATAAGATGCTTTGTAAGCAAAGTACACTGCAAGGTATATTAATTATGTTCATGGAGGGATCATGATCGCTCTAGATATGCTAGCAAATCATGATATCATACGCAGTGTACTAGATGGACAAGAGGCAACGGCTTATCTTTCTTCAGGAGGACTATTTCTCATAAGAAATAATTACTTTTTGGTAGCAGCATAGAAATGGGCTACGTATGTTTGTGAAAGTCACATGCACACCAATATTTTTCTTGTAATATAAGACAACATTCGCTGGAAAACATGAGCACTAAGTGCCAACCAATATATACTGAATGATAAGGTCTACCTGGCTACGAAGCATAGTGGCAATTGCTATACTGAAAGGAATGTTATAGGATGGGGGTAGCGTTATTGGAGAGATGATTTTGTCTCATCAGCTATAAGACCTTTCTAGCTGGCAGGAATTAGTGGCTAGCTAGAATTAGTGATGTGCATCCCTTCATCCAAACCAATTAGCTAGGAGACTTCACAAGCTGAAAAGCATAGTTGATGCTGTTTGCTACCTTCATGGTTGGTGAAACTCGACCTGGTAGTACTTCAACAAGAACAAGATAAACAAAGTGGTACCTAGCTAAGAAATGATCCCGTCTATCTCTGCAGCTAACTACTGGCCGGTAGAGAAACCATCGTAGACAACTCATCTTAGACTGTATTCAATGAACCCATCGCTGGTAATTGCCAGCAGAGACGACTGTGCTAAAATGTGTCATCATTGCATCATGAACCACTTGTGATGATCAACAATCTCCCTAAACTGAACCAGATGTACTAAATAGTAAAGCCGGATTTTCAATGTATATATATCTTAGACATTTATTTATTTTTGAACTATCTGAGGCATTATATATATGGTCCCATGCGGTTTGTAAATGAACCGTCTATGGTAATCTATCTAGATATGTAATAAAGGTTTAAGAGATAGATCTGCTACTTCCTCCGTTCATAAATATAAGTTTTTTTAGAGATTTGTATATGGACTACGTACGGATGTATAGACGTATTTTAGAGTGTAGATTCACTCATTTTGCTCCGTATGTAGTGCATATTGAAATATCTAAAATGACTTATATTTAGGAGTAGCTCATCTCGGGTAGGGTTTTATGGTGTAGGGTAAACATTCATTAGTGCAAGCTAGCTACACTTATATTCCTTGTTACCGGATGCCACATAATATGCGCATGTGTTGAAGGTTGTATTTTTTTTTCCTTTCAAAGATTAGAAGGTTGAATTTACATGCACAAGTGGTGTTCAGGTAACTTTGCGGGATGCAAAGAAAGTTAAATTTAGTGATCATGACATTATATATGCTATATTTTGATAAGGGGAAAGTAAAGATCTACGACCTATGATGATATATTCCCAGAACCTAGACTATGTTAGCAAATCATGATATATACCATATCCAATGGTTTAGAATGAGGCTACTTATCTTCTCAAAGCTGTTCAAGACAATAAAGAATACCTTTTCCTTTTGAATAACAATGAATAATAAGTATATCTAGGTGTGCTAAAACCATGATGACAAGTTGCCCATTCATTTGGAAATATAATTAATTAACCAACCATATATGGTTTAACAATGAAAAGCAATTTAATTTTTAAATATAACTACGTGCAAGAAAATGAAAAGATATACAAGGACTAAACAATATCTTTAGATAATCCCGACAAACTGAAGTGGTTGTTCGGTAAGAGCGCAGTTGTATAACTTTGTTGTTATCTTGGTTACAAATTATGCGTTCCACTTCAGCTTCCCCTGAACATGTCAAAGATAATTTGATTTCTGTATATGATTATTATTCATGTAAAAGTTGCGCGTGCCCGACATCCACTATCCTATACGAAGAGATGGTTATCTTTATTGTCAAGTTATACCTTGAGTCTTTCTCCCATATATAGGTGTGTTAACTGCTCCGAGTGTCACATACTTGCCAGCAGGGAGTTGCTCGAAACATGTAAGTTGCCATAATGTTTTCCCATGTTTGATTTAATGCATGTATTCTATATTGTTGTGTAATACAATTAACTTATAATTCTTTTTTAGTAAGCTCCAACATCGGGATCTCATGATTATCAAAACCATGCAGTGAGAAAAGATTATGTTGTCCAATTAGAAACAAACTAATACATGCATGTTGACAAAAATTAGGTAGTTGTGTGAGGTATTTCTGCTTATAATTATGACCAATGGCCAGAATAATATATTTTAAAATTCACCATGTGTTTTACTTAATTGTGTGTCACCATAGGGTGTTTTAATAAATAGAATCAATTAATAATATTTCCACTAACACCTTAGGTTCAATATTTGTCATTCTATGCAAATGCTCGATCTATTGTTTTTGAGTAATAGACAAGACATTAATTTGAACTTGCACAATTTACTTCTAACGAACATGCTTGAAATTTATCTTGTTAGATCATATATGATCTTTACTCCATTAACTAGGTTTCTAGAATGCGGAAAAAAAATCTTTCAAGAGATAATTCCGAAAGCCACTTTATTATAGTTACACAACCTCCAAATTGATGCATGGTTAACCAACTAAGCAATTCATTCATGTACACTCTTAGTAAACTCTTTGTTGTAGTCGCTTACGCCTCTATAGATACATATAATCTCATCTTGAACGTCGACAAATGCTCATGATCTTCAACCCTTCCTCGTCGACAAATGCTTATGATCTTCAACCCTTCCTCGTTTGACTTTCTATTTTCAATATCCTTGTAGCATATAGCTAGTATGACACATATCCATGAAATTATTTCCCTTGATTTCTCGCTTAATTACATGCACATATTAGATAACAAAAAATTGTTAACTCATCCAGAGGGAAAATGGCGAAGAGGAACACTGTTGGCCTACTACTTGTCCTTGCAATTATGTTCTCCTACAATGTCTTAGAGGGCAGTGCACACCAGCGCCAAGTTGTATTCTCTCGCAAAGTGATGAATGCAGAGCACAAAGCATCCTTTAGCGGGATGAGTTCATCCCTTGGCGGGCATGTTTCTGGTGCGACCAATGCAGTAGGCGTGAACAATAATGCTGAAATAGCAAATGTTGAAACTACCACTACCATAGAGTCCCACCGTGATGTCTCCGTGGGAGATTTTCGTGGTATTAACCACAAACCACCAACTTATAACAGGCCATAATGATGAACCTAAGACAAAGGACCATGGACACCAACTCGATATCCGTGGATGAATTAATTATCAAGTTGGTGATTTCTACATTAAAGATGTAGTTCTTCATTATATGCGTGTGTAGTGTAACTGCTTGTAAGACCTGGATGGTGTGTTGGAGTGTCAAGCTATTTACTGATGTACTACTACTAATATTGTAAGGTAGTATTGTACAATACTGCAGAATAAAATGCATGTGGTCCATGGTATTTATATGTTCCATGCTATTCTTTGTTGTTCTACAAATAGACAAACTCTTAGACTATAAAGAGGTAGCAAGGAAAATGATTTTAGCCCACCTCTGATGCAAACAATATTAAAACAGAAAAGCCCATATTAGACTATTATGTTTCAGTGAACCACTCTGATAATCGCCACCAGGTACGGTTGTGCTAAATGTGACGTCTTTATACCATGAACGGCCTATGATGACCGGCAATCTCTGTAAACTGAACCAGATCTACTTAAATATAGAGACAGTTTATCTATGTACGTATCTAAGTATATCGTCCCATACAGTTTGCAATGAACCGACTATGGCAACTTATCTAAGTATATAGTGGAAGTTCGGGACCGGGCTTGCCTGCTCCGGTCCCGTCCTCACGCACCACTAATTCTTCATCCAACAGATGTAATAATTTTCCTTCCTCAGACGTCTCTTCATCCTATTACGAGTTGGCTGTAGGGCTGGTTTGCTGATGCAGGCGAAGCGGAGAGACAAACAATTATCCAGGGGCTTTACGGCCTATGGCTAGCATGGAACGAACAACGAAGCGAGAGATGGGAAGAGGATAGCTGATGCTCGCGCTGTAGCAGAGAAGGTTCATCATCACATGCAAGAGTGGCTAGAGGTTCATGATAAACAAGCTAGAATCCATTCCCAGAGACAAACTGAGCCACGAAAGCCCCCGGAGCTGGGATGGATAAAAGTTAGTACTGATTGTGTGATGTCGAAGGCACAAGATAGAGGGGGAGGAGGAGGAGTCCTTCGGGACCGTTGATGGTGCATATGCATACAGTGGAGGAGCTAGTTGGTTCTTCCCGAGCACGTCCGACCCTGAAGTTTCGGAAGTTCTCGCGTGCCGTCAAGCAGTGCAAATGGTAGCTGACATGGATATTCAGAAGGTGCATCTGGAGCTGGATAGCAGAGGAATTATGGCGATGATCAATTGGGAGCACAAGAATCTCATCGAGGAAATCAAAGCGCTTCTTCGCGGCCGACCAGTGTCCAGGGTTTCTTGGGTTAGGAGGTCAGCTAATGCTGCCGCTCATAGGCTAGCTAGGGAGGGGATTAGCTCTGAATGTTGCAGTGTATGGCCTGTTTCGCTTCCTGACTGTATTTTACAGATTGTAGCAGATGAAATCCCGGACATGGGTTAAATAATTAAAGCAAGTTACACTAAAAAAAGAAGCAAAGAGCTGCTAGAAAGACAACCAAAGCTTGGACCCGCATGCTCAGATCGAAGGAGGAAAATTGGAACAAATAGTAGCCCCGAAATAAGGAACACACGCAAATCTTAGAAGCACTTGTCTACAAAGCGAAGAATTTAGCCAGCTCTAGACAAGTGCTTCCAAGTTAGAATCGACTGGTATAGTCAAAAGATTCTTCACCGCCACCGCGACACAGAAAGATCAAAACAATATATATTGAGATAAAAAAAAGTTGCAACAAATCGACCAGCATAGCATAGAAAATGAAAATTGGAGAACCGCCGATCAATGTGAAATTAACACCGGCATCGCCAACACAACCATCAGGACAGACTGAAATGACAAAAATAGCACAAATCATTTGTAACCGGCGGTTCGCCGGGCAACCATCATCAAAACAGACTGAAACGTCAAACACACTCTACATAGTTTGTAACTGGTGGTTCGTGAGACGGAAAATCATCGGTACGAATCAGTACGAAAACTCCAGCCATCCTACAAACACACCCCTACACAGAACAATTATTCAACTATGTTTTTGTCTCCAGCACGGCCATTCAGTTCTTTCTTACTGTACCACCGTTCTTTAATCCTTCATCCATATGCATTTTTTTAAAAAACTCATCCATATGTATATTGTTGTATTTGATAAGGTCCCCTCAGCCTATCTGCCATTTCCTTTGAAATAACAACTGAGAGGCCTCATATCAATTCTCTTTTTTTTTTTTTGCGGGAAGAGGCCTCATATCAACTACAATTTTTTTTGAGCGGTTCATATCAACTACAGATGTCTATATGTAAGCCTCATACAAATTTCCCTTTTTCCTTTTTGCATGAAGATGCCTCATATCACCGAGTGTTCAGATAAGACAACAAGCCCAAAAGAATTTAGGTCCATTACGAAAAAAACAAATCCAGGCTGACTCAAGAAAAAACATTCCGTCTGATTTTAAATTTTATTCACACGGTTAATCTTCACGCTACTAATGAAAATAGTCCTATTCCATAAAATCACACAAAAACATTTTATTCATGTTTGAAAATATTCAAGTATTCCAAAAAAATTGCTCGACTATAGAGAAAAGGTTCATGTACTGCACAACATGTGCATATGTACGTTAATAAATGTTTGTGACTTAAAAAATGTTCATGTACTTCAAATGTTCATTATTTACAATAAAAATAAAATGTGAAAGTAAAACTAAATAAACTCTAACTATAAGGCAGCATAAAATTTAAAATAAAATAAGTTGGGAAACAGACAAAAAAATAAGAAAAAACAAATGATAAAGTAGAATAAATATAGAAAAAGGAAAGGATAAAGCAAAAAAGAAAAGAAAGAAAAAGGAAAAGAAAACAAGAAAGAGAAGGAAAAATTCTCGCTTATTGGGCAAGCCCAACTGGTCTGACCTTCATGCGAGGATTCCTTTGCCCTCGCTTATGGTGAGCGCTGATTCTCAAGAAAAAAAAGCTTAAGGTGAGCGCTAGGAAATCTGATCCCCGAGGCCTGATACTGTGAGGGCAAACAAACATGAGTATCAATAACTGCAATAGCCAACAGTCCATAGAATATAGATTATTCAGTTAAAGCAGCATGACTACAAGAAAAGAACAATAAATATTTCCCATGTATTTGTCTTCCCAGGGTTGAGCGCCAGGGGAAAGGGGGAAACTGTGCATACCACATAACTGCCAAAATGGAACCTGAAATTCATCGACCGGCCATGTATTTCTGTTGCTCTCCAGACAAAGGCTCAGAGAACCTACAATGTGGTTATTTTTGTCACTTATCTGAAAGCACATTACAATAATGCTTAAAAAGTTTGGTTATTACCAAGGCGTGCTGATTACAAGAAAACATGAAGTATTATAGCCTTTTGCAATGCTAAGCTGACTTGGGCGGGGTGTTTCCGATGGAGCACAAGCTCCAGGCAATGGAAGATCAGTGACAACGGCAAGATACAACGGCAAGATCAGTGGCAACGGCAAGATACAACGGAGAAACTAAGAATCGTGAAAAAGAAACTATCATCAATCCAAATAACGGTGAGCATAGCTGAGAGAGTGCAAGCTAGGAACACAACGATGGGAAGTTGGCTACAGAGAATCAAAGATGCTGCTTTTGAGTCTGAGGATGTTCTTGATTCATTTCTCCATCTAGATCTCCAAGCACAAGATGAAGACAAGGGCAAGGTTAGTTCTGTTGCTTCACCCACAGCTGGTTCTTCCTCTACATCCACAACCGTCACCACCACTGCTGCTACCATCACTAGCAGCGGCTCAGCAGTAAAAAAGCCGGTTTGTGTACGCAAGCGCTTCCGTTTCTCCGATGAACATATCAGCAAGTTAATTTCTGCAGTGGATAGATTAGTTGAGATTGAAAGTGAGATGCCCATGTTCCTGAAGTTAGTGGAGCTAGAGGACAAGAGATCAGACCAACCCATTCAGTTGCGTACAACAACATCCATGCAAGGCCCCTCAAAGTTTTTTGGTCGAGTCAATGAAGAGAAACATCTACGGCAATTACTTACACAGATAAATGAACAATCCAGTCAGCCATATGATGTTATATCAGTTGTTGGCATTGGTGGTGTTGGAAAGACTGCATTAGTGCAGAAAATCTATAGCCACTTCCGTGTTAAAAGTGACTTCAGTCACATGGTATGGCTACATGTCTCAGAAAAATTTGATGTCGGACGTCTAACAAAAGAAATGGTACAGTCGGATAATCTCACCATATGTGCTGACTTGAAAAGCATCAGCAGTTTAGATCAAGCTCAACGGATACTTCAAGAAAAGCTGAATGGGAACAGGATTTTGATAGTCCTTGATGATGTATGGAATGAATTGAGCAGCCAATGGGAGAACCTATGCAAACCCCTGCGATTTGCTGGTAAGGGAAGCAAAGTAATAGTTACGACTCGAAGTAAAAGTGTTGCAAGTATCAATGGGGCAACAGAGATAATGCACTTACATGGCTTAGAAGATGAAGATTACTGGGGTTTCTTTTCACAATGCGCATTCGGTGATGCAAATCCTTATGATTTTCCACAATTGGAAATTATTGGTCGACAAGTGGTGAACAAGTTGGCAGGATCACCTTTAGCAGCAAAGACAGTTGGGGATTCATTGAAACTGAAGCTAGAAGAAAGTCACTGGAGGGCTGTTTGCGGAAGCAAATTGTGGCAGATAGAGCAAAAAGAAGATGGTATTATGTCATCACTACGACTGAGTTATGAGCAACTCCCTGACCATTTGAAACAATGCGTCGTTAACCTTGCATTGTTTCCTAAGAAATACCACGCACGAGGAGGTGAGGTAATACAGATGCGAAGAGCTCATGGTTACCTTAACACAGAAATACCAGATGAAATTGCATATCGTTATATCAATGACCTGTTGCAGCTTTCATTCATTGAGAAGGTACCCAACCAAGAGGACCATTATGTAGTCCACGATTTGCTGCATGATTTTGCAGAGTTGATCTCCAATGGAGAACACTTCAGAATAGAAGATGAGTTCCATGTATGTATTCCAAGAAATGTTCGCCACCTATATGTCAGTGCAAGCAATATATCTAAGGTGTACATGAGTTTGGAAGAACTCGAACTGAAGAAAAATCTGAGAGGCTTAATAATATGCAAGTCAGAAGAAGGTGCTTCCAGCGAAAGAATAGCATCAAAGTTTAACCATGTCCTCGGTCAGACACTCCAAGAGCTAAGAAGCTTAAGGGTCTTAGTACTGCACAATCCTGATGGTATTCTCCCAGACAATATCGATTATTTGGTCCACCTTAGGTATCTAAACATTCATACAAGTAGGAGTTTTATCAATGTCCCCGAGTCATTATTCAAACTCTACCATTTACATGGCTTGAATCTGCAAGCTCATGAGGATATAATCATGCAAAGCAAACTTCAAGAGGGCTTAAGCAGGCTGACCCAGTTAAGATACTTAAAGGCCCCGAAGAAAATAATTTCTGGCATAGAATCGATTGGCAGGCTAACATCCCTTGAGGAGTTAGAGGAGTACAATGTGAAGAGTGACATGAAGAACAATATATGCCAACTAAAGGAGTTGAATGGACTTCGAGGGATGCTTATCATTAAAGATCTTCAGAATGTAAGTTGCAAGAAAGAATCATATGAAGCAAGATTAATTAATAAGGAGAACCTGAACAAGCTAACACTCTGGTGGAATCATCTCAAACAGAGCACCGACGACATTGACCATGAAGGCGTGTTTGAAGGGTTACAACCCAACCCCAACTTGAGAGAACTTTGTGTCAGAGGTTACATGGGAGTGAAGTCTCCATCTTGGCTATTCAGTGAACCCTTGTCCAACATTCACTCAATTGAATTGCGCTCTTGCCATCACTGGAAGACCCTTCCACCTTTTGGGAGCCTACCCTTCCTGAGGATATTAAAGATAAGGTCTTTGATAACAGTGGAAAATATTGATGCCGGATTCTATGGTGATGCCGCAGTGGTATTTCCATCACTTGAAGAGCTTCTATTTGAAGACATGAAGCAGTGGAAAGGATGGTTGGGTGTTGAGGACAGACAACATGTATTTCCTCGCTTGCGTGATATCCGTATTTAGGGATGTGACCAGTTGATGGGGCCTTTACCATTACCATCACTAGAAGAACGCCCGTGCGTTGCAATGGGGCCATATTAACTTAAAAAGTTCAATATTACAACATTGGCGACCTTTTTTACCATCAAATCCTCACACACACACACTCTCCCTCCCTCTCCCTCACTCTCTCTCCCCCTCTCCCGCTTCTCCTAGCCGCCTCAACATCACGTCATTACCAAACATGTAGTGGATGCCTAGTGGGACAAGGGTTAAGAAATAACATGAGGTGAAAAATACGATGGCTGTCAATTCCATAAGACGATCCAAGTAATTTGACAAAACAGATCGGGAGCATCTTGTATAATCTCAAAAAAACAACTAAAAATATGAGAAATGAAGTGATGAAAATCAGCCCCTGCTCTCATTTATGCTCGCTTTTGTAATGGGAGGCAAGGAATGGGGATACCGGGAGAAGAAAGGATCACATGGACGGCAAGCCTTCACCACCGGCAAGTGGGGTTGCTTCACATCCAATCTCCACGGCCGCCGCCTCCATGGGGACGAACTCCCATGTTCACAACCGGGCTCCCAATCGGCCACTGCCTCGCCGACCTTGACGACGAAGTAGTCCCTCCCTTCGATCCCATTCGCAACGGAGGCAACACCCATCCCAGCGGACGGGTCCGCGTTGCGATCCCTACTGGATTGTGGTCGCGCCTCCCCAAACCTCACCGCGGGACACATGAGAGGGCGCCGTTGCCATGGTCGGGCTTGGATGGGGAAAGGAGGCGACATAGCAGCAACGGCGCCTTCGCCGGGATTGGTGGCGACGGCGGCGGCGAGCGAGCGAGAGGACGGCGGTGGTGAGAGAGTAGGAGGGTGGTGGCGGCAGTCCATCAGCCGCCGTGACGTGAGAGGAGGATGGGGATGGGGCCGCGATCTGGACGTATGGAGCGGTCAAGAGGAGGGGAAGCAGGCGGCTTGGTTTTTCCATCGTGCGGGGTTTGGGGAGGTCAAACGAGAGGGCTTTTTTCGTGCGGGAGGCAGAGCAACGAGGGCAGATGTAGGGAGACGGGACGCGGTCGGTTGGCAGGAAAAGGAAAGCTACGCATTTTTTTAGGCAGTAGAGATGATTGATGATAAGAAAGGGAAAATCACATCAATATAAGGAAATATCCCATCAATATTTGATTGATTGCGATTTATTTTTTATATGGTAACTAATCTGATCATCAATACTTGATTGATTGTGATTTATTTTTTATATGGTAACCAATCTGATGGGTTGACAGGAAAAGGAAAGCTACGCATTTTTTTAGGCAGTAGAGATGATTGATGATAAGAAAGGGAAAATCACATCAATATAAGGAAATATCCCATCAATATTTGATTGATTGCGATTTATTTTTTATATGGTAACTAATCTGATCATCAATACTTGATTGACTGCGATTTATTTTTTATATGGTAACTAATCTGATGGGTTGGCAGGAAAAGGAAAGCTATGCATTTTTTAGGCAGTAGAGATGATTGATGATAAAAAAGGAAAAATCACATCAATATAAGGAAATATCCCATCAATATTTGATTGATTGCGATTTATTTTTTATATGGTAACTAATCGGATCATCAATACTTGATTGATTGCGATTTATTTTTTATATGGTAACTAATCTGATCATCAATACTTGATTGATTGCGATTTATTTTTTATATGGTAACTAATCTGATGGGTTGGCAGAAAAAGAAAAGCTACGCATTTTTTTAGGCAGTAGAGATGATTGATGATAAGAAAGGAAAAATCACATCAATATAAGGAAATATCCCATCAATATAAGGAAATATCCCTTCAATATTTGATTGATTGCGATTTATTTTTTATATGGTAACTAATCTGATCATCAATACTTGATTGACTGTGATTTATTTTTTATATGGTCGATGAAGTTTTTTTTGTTGGGCGCGGGTTTTTTGGGTGGCTGCGTGGGATGGGGTGGGGCGGGAGGATGACGAAGAAAAACCGGAGGTTGAAGGATGACGAAAATAAACCAGCGAAAATAAACCGCGCGGACTATTCACCAACTGCTCCATTAGGAGTAGAGATTCAACAAAACGAAAATTTCAGTATGTGACCCAACCTCTGAGAAGATAACCAGACGTGCATCTGAAAATACAGCTGATGCCAACACGTCCTTCAGTGTTCATCTGGACCGCTTCGGACTTCTCTTTAGCTATCTTCAAACAAGCAGCCTAGCCACCATTCATATGCTGGATATCTCATGCTACTACCTACAAGCTTTTAACAAGAATCAGGAGGAATGGCTGGAACAACTCACCTCAGTGAAGGAACTTCACTTCACTGGGTGCCCGCAATTGATATCATTGCCATCCAACATGATTCATCTGACATCCCTTGGGTCTCTATACATAGAGGGATGTCCAAAACTTGAGTCACTTCCTCTGATAGGCTTACCTCTTTCCCTGAAAAAACTCAGTGTCACAAGAAGCAGCAAAATGTTTAGTCAGCTCTGCTCCGAGATCAACATAAGTAACACCAACACAATACAGGAGGTCATCGTGAGGGAACCTGTTGTTTGCAGTGCGCCGAAGAAAAGAAGGACATCATCACAATAGAAAACATGTAAGCGTGATAAATATCTTTTTCTTTCTTTAGCATTGAATATGAATTGAAGAAACATCTATATGTAAATCAATCTTACCCAATCTATCAAGAAGATGTATGGAAAGAAAAAATAATTTAGAATGAATGGATTGCTGTTCTAGAAGGTCAATGTCAAAAAAGATAATCATGTTTTCTTCAATGCTTTGGTTTTCTTTGCAGCTCAGAAGTGCAGAAGTTCCTTTTTCTGGAGGATAGATGGTTGAACAAGTGCACGATTGAGCAGCCTGCACCAACTCTGTTCTCCCTTGTGACGACAAGAATCAAGAATAGGCGCATGGTTCAGGAGGCTCTGAATAATGCATGGAAGGCTGATGTTTTGGGATCTCTCAGTGTCCAGGACAATTCACGAAGACCCTCATCTTCGGGACCAGTTGAGTGCTAACACACTTGCCTCATTGACACCAGCGAAGTTCGTGAGGAAATGGAGAAGCAATGGACAGTATTCAGTATGATCAGATTATAAGATCCAGTGCTGGTTCTTCCAGTGCAACATGTTGGTGGCAGAAGCTTGGTAAATCATTGTTACGTCTTCCATTGGCCTTAATGCATTGACTAGCAGATTCAGCGGATCGCAATTGTGGTTCTGCCCATCCTAATTTGCGGCTCTACAGGATACATAATCGAAGAGTTCAAACTCTGGAGGCTGGTTAGAGTGGTGGAGTAGATCGTTGTTCCAGGGAGATAGAGCTACTGTGTTTATGTCTTACCTAGGCAGAAGGTTAACTATCAGGCTTATTGTTCTTTTGTTAATAACTTAATATGTTGTCCTTGCTCACAGCATCGAAAGATTTTTTTGTGATTCTTTGCTCCTTCTATACGAAATTATACACTTGGCTTATGCGTATTATGGTAAAACAACAAGAAGAAATTTCCAATTCCACATGAACATTAGTTAAGTAATACTCCAATTTATAACTTCGTCAGCATTCTTTTTTACGAGAAATAAAGATATGATAGGCAGACGACTTCCTTATCCCACTTCCAGAAATCAAATTAGATGGTGAAAAAGAAATTTGGCATGCTACCTGTGTAATTTTATCCCCCCCCCCCCCACCCCACTCTTCTAATGGTGAACTACTCTCAATATTGACCGAGAGCGAATGACACAACAAGTGTCTTGGCATAATTCAGACAAATGTTCAGGCAATCATTCAAAGAATCTGTAGTTGGCCATGGATACAAGCCTATAAAAAGCTCCTACGCGCATACAATAACTCTGGGATTACCGTAGACTCTGTTTACCATTATCTCACACAAAACTGAGCAAGGATTCTACTTCCTCCGTTCCCAAATATTTGTCTTTCTAGATATTTCAAATGAAATATACTCCCTCCATTCCCTTATACAAGGCCACTATCAAAAATACATTTTGCATCAATACAAGACCACCAACCATAATCGAGGCAACATTTAATGATGTTTCCTCGTACTAGCAACTATTTAATACTTACATGCATGTAGTCATAATGACACTAAGCTACTTCCTTTCCATTCATTCGTTGCATGCTTATGGCGTATTAATGATCCCGATTAACGAAAAAAATAGTTGACTTGAAAAGCAGTCATTAAGTTTTATCTTGGTACCTGTAATATGAGTTTGTGGCCTTGTATAAGGGAATGGAGGGAGTAACATATGGATGTATGTAGACATATTTTAGAGTGTAGATTCACCCATTTTGCTTCGTATGTAGTCACTTGTTGAAATCTCTAGAAAGACAAATATTTAGGAACGGAGGGAGTATAATTTTGTTCAGCTGAACAACAAGCTGTGGTGGCACAAAACATTATCCGTCCCATTTCTGCAGAGAGGACTCCAATCTTCAGTCCGCAGACTACACTATCGGAGCTTCTGAATCCAGATCCGCGTTAATCCCCCAGTCACTATTATTTAGGAAAACGCAGGGGCAGCTAAAAAGGAGGGATTCACCATAACGAGGACAACTACTCGACGAGAAAATATGAGCTCAGCTAATCGCAGGGAACCATGGTCGCACCGTAAGAGGAGACCGGAGACCGACGATGTAGATGTGACACTTACCTGGATGAGGCTGGCGACCTAAGAGGCCGGCGTCCCCCGCCGCCACCGGAGACCACGTCGGCGACGGCGAAGGGCGGATGGTAAACTGGGGCGGCCGCCGGAACAAAAAAGGGGAAGGGAGGAGGGGCTTTGTGGGACCAGTGTCACTATTAGTCTTACTGTGATCCTGGCCCAGTTGCCCACTGGGCCTTCCTGATGCTGGGTCTGAGAATTGAGTTTGATTCATTATAATTGGATGCAAACTCATATTCCGGTGGATTTTCTCCTCGAAAATAGAAAGTGCATATTTTTGTTATAAAAAGTGAATTTGATTATAGAGTTCATTTTTTAACGGTTGTCGAAATCTCCTTTGGGACATAAAACTCGTCTTTATATACCATAATGGTATGTTAGAATCAACTAGTTTGAGGAAAAGCGTCACTTGTCAGCACCACAGAAGGTGTAAGTGACCTTTGTAAGGGTAACCCTTAATTAGTTGATAATTGGTAATCTCAACTAAAATTAGCAAGTGAGAATTTTGCTCAAAGATGAAGCAACTTTGTGCACTTTGATGCGTGCACCTATATCTTGCACGAGAGTTTTATGCACGGGATAGCGAGCAAACGTGCGCCGGGTTACACATCAATGTCATCTCTTTTTTTCCCGTGGTATGAGCAAACTTTAGTTTCAGGCGAGTTTGTTAAGGTATCTACGTGTTCATAATAACAAAGCAAGATTACAACACCACACGTAGCCCAATTATAGACAAAGCTAAGACGACACGTATCTCGATACAATTGCAAAAGGGACCCTGCTAAAATTCATAATACAATAAAGTTTTAGTGGGTCACTTCGCAAAGAACAACCATCAAGCTTCTGGCGGTTTTCTTTGGTGGCTCCTATATCAAAATAGTAAAGTGAACGAAGCGTGCCATGTTCGGTTTTCAAGCTATTTTCAATTTAATTTGTACATATTTTTTTCTTTTGTAGACTAAAAAATATCTCATGAATATATAAATATTTCTCATGAATAAAAGATATTTTTCAGATATTTGTAAAGGGTTCACAAATTTTTTAAAAATATTCATTAATTTAAAAAAGTTCATAAATTTAAGAAAACGCTCAATAATTAAAAAAAGGACAATAAAATAAAATTTTCACAAATAAAAAAAGATCAAGAATTTAAAAATATTAATTTAGAAAATGTTGGAGGATTAAAAAATTCACGTGTTTGCAAAATGTTCAGGAATTAAAACAAACATTTAAGAATTTGAAACGTCCTTGCCATTTTTTTTAAACATTTGTAAGTTCTAGAATTGTTCACAAAATGTAATAGGTGCTCAGAAATTTTATAGAACGTTCACCAATATTAAAACTGTTCAATAATATTAAAACAATCATGAAGTTAATTGTTTTTCTAAGATTTTAGTATGTTCACAAATTTATAAAAAATATTCATCAACTTAAAAAATCTTCCTGATTTATATTTAAAATCATTAGTTCCTGTAAAATATATAAAATAATAAACACACGAAAATAGAAAATAGTGATTGCATGACAAAATAGGAAAAAAATGGAAAAGTAAGAAGAAATGAAAAACCGAGACAAACAAAAAGAAAACAGAAGGAAAGAAATTTGGAGCGAACGACTAACGGGCAGGTCCACGAGTGTATCGGTGGCGGAGGAGGCATTTCCTATTCAGCTCTTTGACCGCCCGTTACAGGCATTCCTGCAAACGGGCACCCCCCTCCTTTCCTTCCACCGCGCCATCTAGCCCGTTGTGATAAGTTACATCTTTCTATTGTTTCTTCTTTCGTCTTTCGTCTTTCCTTTTTCCATTTTTTATTTTTTATCTTCTTCCTTTTTCGAATTGATTAATGTTTTTATTTTTTGATGAACTTTTTTCAAATTTGATGAATGATTATTGGAAATTGATGAACTTTTTTCAAGTTTGGTGAACTTTTTTCAAAATTAATGAACTTTTTTCAAAATTGATGAACATTTTAAAAATTGAATTACTTTTTTTTAATTTTTTGATGATTTTTTTAGAAATTTATGAATTTTCCTCAAATTTGATGAACTTTTTTTTCAAAATCGATGAATTTTTCAAATTTGATGAACTTTTTTTTTCAAATTTGACGAATTATTCTCAAAATTCATTGAATTGTTTTTCAAAATTGATGAACTTTTTTCAAATTTGTGAACTTTTTCCAAATCCATGATCTTTTTTGAATTCATGGTTTTTTTTATTTTCTTTTGGATTTTTGTTTTTCTATCTTTTTCTGAAATTCATGAATTGACCGGACCATGGTTGACCAATGAAACCGTTACCAGTGACTAGAGAACCAACAACGAAACAACGTGCGACTGAGTGACCGTAGAAAAAACACGTGCGAGCAAGCGAGCACCCGCCTTGGGCTGGCCCAAGTTAGCAGCTGCGTTAGCGGCACTTCCCCATGCTAATCAAGAGGCCCTGATCATGACCACCATTATAGTCAAGCTTGTAGGTGGAGGGGCTTTTGATGTGGATTCAGAAGGATCGATGTTTTATATTGTAATGCATTGTTGAATAATATAATTAAAATGTCCGTGTGCATTGATCAATTTAGAGGCCAGGGGTTCAACCTTCTTTTCAAAAAAAAAGTAATGATCTGATTACGTGAATAAAAAAATACTAATTAGATGATATAATTAAGATAAACAATACAAAGGAATTGGGTGATATAGATAAGAGTGGCACAAGATTAGAACCACCGTGCTTTTGAATCAAACTTATCTATACGCCTGCTTTGCTATTGATTTCAATCGCAACCTATTTGCAAAAATAATAATATCGACCGCAAGTATTTATTAATCAATAGATCCTCTGTGGGGAGTGAACCTAGCTTAACTAGTTGAGGGAGTGGATGTACAAACCCAACACTTGGGTTTAAATCCTCACAGAGGCGAATTTAGGTTCCTATTTATTCTTGAGGAACATGCTTCCTGGTATTCATGCATTTATTGAGGACTAGGCTTGGTGCATAGCCGAGATTAAAAATCCTAGTACTCATACTTAAAACGCCGTATGCATCTCGATCTCCCCCGCCTCTAGTTTTGGGTAGTTTCCTTCGCTAGGCCCTGTAACGAGGGCGTCCCTATGTCTCGCCTTCAGCGTGTCCAGCTTCGGCCTCGCTGAACGGGCGATCGAGATGGTCCAGCCCACCCGCGGGATAAGCCACAGGCTTCTTTCTCTGTTTTTTTGTTATCCGTTTTCTTTTTTTCTTTATTTTGTATTTTTGTTTATACTTTCAAATATTCTATATATATATATAATAAAAACACTACAAAAAATTTTGAAAAAATATTGAACAAATTATTCGAAAAATGTTGAACAAGTATTTAAAAAATGTTAATCAAACATTCGAAAAAAATGTTGAATATAAATAGAATTTTCTATCATGCATTTGAAAATGACAAAAAATATTGATCATGTATATGAAAATGTTAATCAAGCATTTTGAAAAAAAAGTTGAAAACGTATTTTAAAATGTTCATCAAGCATTTGGGAAATCTTAAATGCGTATAGAAAAAAATGCTGACCATGTATTTAAAAAATGATGAATTTTTTTATCATGAATATAAAAATGTAAATCAAACATTTGAAAAATGTTGGCAAAGTATTTGAAAAACGTTAATCAAGCATTTGGAAAATTATAATGTGTACAGAAAATGTTGATCATGTATTTAAAATGATGAATTTTTTTGATCATTTATATAAAAATGTTAATCAAGCATTTAATAAACATGTTGAACAAGTGTTTCAAAATTGTTAATCAAGCATTTGAAAAATATTAAATGGGTATAGAAAAAATGTAGAAAATCTATTAAAAAATGTTAATGTTTTTATTTTAAAACTGCTAATTAAGAATTAAAAATGTTGAAAATATATAGAAAAAGTATTGAACATGTATTAAAAATGTTAATCTTGTATTTGAAAACTGTTAATCAAGCATTAATTTTTAATGTGTATAGAAAAAAGTGTTGATCATATATTACAATTTTTTTAATGTGTACAGGGGAAATGTTAGATGTCTATTAGAAAAATATTTTTGACATATACAAAAAACTGTAGCATGATAACCCGAAAGAACAAAGAAATACAAAAAAAGAAAACCATAAAAAAAGAAAAAAGAAATAAATGAAGAAAGAAAATGCTTAACAATAATGAAAAAAGAGAAGAAAAAAGAAAAGAAATAAAAGAAAACGAAAAAAAGAAGAAAAAACATAGAAAACCGACTCGAATCGCCTCAAGTAGGACATACCCTTACTACTTACGACGAATGGGGGTTGGCGGAGTTCCTAGCAGCGCTAGCGATATCCCTGCAGGCCAGGATTCGAACCTTACTACCCCCTTTTCTCTGTTTTTTTACTTACTGTGTGCATGTTAATGAGACGGCCTAATGAGACGCGGACGGAGGGAAAATCTTCAGCGAGACCTTGCTAGTGCTTCATGCGAGATATAGCGCTCGCGTTGTATCGAAACAGTAGATGAAAAATCTGGAGTCTTTTTTTATATCATAAATTAAAAATGTCTCATGAATTTAGAAAAAGTGTTCAGGAATAAATATACATTTCAGATATTTCAAAAATGGTCCCCAAATTCTAAAAAATATATTCATCAATTTTAGAAAGTCATACATTATAGAAATGATCACAAATTTCGAACATACGCACAATTTTAAAAATGTTCATGAATCAAAAAAATATTTATGTTTTTTAGAAACTTTTATTAAACTAAAAAATTGTTCACGGATTCATTAATTTTCAGGAATGAAAGCAAAAATTCATTAGTAGTAAAAATCAATAACAAATGTTTTAAGTACTCATGATAATGTTCACCACATTTGAAAGGTGTTTGTGAATTATAAAAATTATTGACCAATTTAGAAATGTTTGAATAATTTTAAAACTGTACATGAATGTTAGAAATGACCAAAGATGATTTTTTTAAATGCTCATGCATTAAAAAATTTCATGATTTTATTTAAAAATTATTTATTCCTTATACCATATACAAAAAAGTAACCACACAAAAAGAGTTAGCCAAGGTGCGAGACACGGAATCCTACTTGCTGGTCCGCTCACATCTAAACTTCAACGGTGCACAGTTGGCGGGGCCCATTAAAGCAGGTACTTTTTCTCAGAATTTCTCTTAAAAGTTTAAATTTAAAAAAGACTCCTATTAAATTTGAATAACAGATTAAAATAATTCGCTTGATATATAATGGATTTGACGATGTGAATACAAAATTACTAATGAGAGAATATAACTAAGATAACGATGGACTTGTGTGAATTAGATACGAGTGGTATAAGAGTAGATCCATCGTACTTTTGAATCAAACTTATCTATTAGCTTGCTTTTCAATTAATATCAATTGCATCCTATTCGCAAAAGATAAAATTAAAAAGCAATCACAAACTGAGGGTCTCTAAACTATTTTTTAAACATTTTACCAAATCAATGATGATATTTATTAATTAATACACTGATAGCATTCCTCCAAAATCATGAGCTGTGCTAACATAAGATGCTTTCTAAGCAAAGTACACTGCAAGGCATATTAATTATGTTCATGGAGGGATCATGATCGTTCTAGATATGCTAGCGAATCGTGATATCATACGTAGTGGACTGGACTAGATGGACTAGAGACAACGGCTGATCTTTCTTCAGGAGGAATATTTCTCATAAGAAATAATTACTTTTTGCTAGCCGCATAGAAATGGGCTATGTATGTTTGTGAAAGTCACATGCACACCAACACATTTCTTGCAATATAAGATAGTGTTCGCTGGAAAACATGAGCACTAAGTGCCAACCAATATACACTGAATGATAAGGTCTACCAGGCTACGAAGCATAACGGCAATTGCTGGACTGAAAGAAATGTTATAGGATGGGGATAGCGTTATTGGAGAGATGATTCTGTCTCATCAGCTATAAGACCTTTCTAGCTGGCAGGAATTAGTGGCTAGCTAGAATTAGTGATGTGCGCGCCTTCATCCAAATCAATTCGGACACTTCACAAGCTGACAAGAATTGTTGATGTTGTTTGCTACCTTCATGGTTGCTGACACTCAGCCTGGCAGTACTTCAACAGGATAAACAAAGCGGCACGTAGCTAGGAAAATCATCCCGCCTACCCCTGAATAGCTAACACCACTAATAGACAAACCATCCTGGATCGCTCATCTTAGACCATGAATATATTCGGTGTACCCCTCACTGGTAATCTCCATCAGATTGTGTCATCATTGCATCATGAACTACCTGTGATGATCAACAATCTCCGTAAAAATTAAAGACGTCCTATCAATGTGTGTGTGTGGGTGCATGCGTGTGTGTATGTGTGTATTGAACTGTCTGAGGCAGTATATGAGCGCACACAGTTTGTAAATGAACCGCCTATGGTAATTTCTCTAGATATATAATGGAGGTTCAAGAGATAGATCTGATAGTTTGCCTCGAGTAGGGTTTTAGCGTAAGCATTTATCACTCTAAGCTATCTACACTTTATTCTTCGTTACCGGATACCACATAATATGTGCATATGTTAAAGGTTGGATTTTTTTCCTTCCATAGATTTGAAGATTGAATTTACATGCACAAGTAGTGTTCAAGTAACTTTACGGGATGTACAAAACGTTAAATTTAGGGATCATGATGTTATATATGCTATATTTCATAAGGGGAAAGTAAAGATCTACGACCGATGGTAATATATTCCCAGAAACTAGACTATGTCAGCAAATGATGATATATACCATATACAGTGGTGTACAATGAGACTACTTATCTTCTGAAATGTCTTCAAGACAACAAGAAATGCTTTCGCTTTTTGAGTAACGACGAATAAGTATATCTAGGTGTGCTACAACCATGATGACCAGTTGCCAATCATTTTGGAAATAGACTTAATTAACCAACCATATATGGTTTAAGAGCAAAAAGCAATTTAATTTTCACATATAACTATGTGCAGGAAAATGGAGAGATATACAAGGAATAAACAATATCTTCGGATAACCCTGACAAACTGAGGTGGTTGTTCGGTAAGAGCGCAATTGTATACCTTTCTTGTTATATCGGTTACAAGTTATGCATTCCACTTCAGCTTCCGCTGAACATGTCAAAGATAATTTGATTTTTGTCTATGATTACGATTCATGTAAAAGTTGCGCGTGCCGAACATCCATTATCCTATAGAAGAGATGGTAATATTTTTTTTTGTCAAGTTCTACCTTGAGCCTTCCTCCTATATATAGGTATGTTAACTGCACCGAGTATTACATACTTGCCAGCAGGGAGTTGCTTGAAACATGTAAGTTTTCATAATATTTTTCCCATATTTGATTTAATGTGTGTGCTCTGTAGTAGTTGTGTGATATAATAAATTAGAATTCATTTTTAGTAAGCTCCAACATTGGAATCTCGTGATTCCCAGTGAGAAAAAAGTGCATTGTCAGATTAGAAACAAATTAATACATGTGTGTTCGAGAAAATAAGTAGTTGTGAGAGATACTTTTGCTTATAACTATGACCAATGGCCAGAGTAATATCTTTGAAAATTGACCATGTGTTTTACTTAATTGTGTGTCAACACATGGCCTTTTAATAGACATAATCAATTAATAATATCTCCACTAGCACCTTAGGTTCAATATTTTTCATTGTATGCAAAATGTTTGATCTACTTCTTCTGAATAATAAACGAGAAACTACTAGAAACTTGCACAATTTAATGCCAACCAACATGCTTGAAATTTATATTGTTCGATCATATAGGATCTTTAGCCCCTTAGAGTTCTAGAATGCAGAAACAAATCTTTCATGAGATAATTTTGAAAACCACTTCATTACATCTATATAATCTCCAAATTAATGCATGACTAACCAACAACTAAGAAATTCATTCATTTACACTCTTAGTAAATTCTTAGTTGTAGTATGTGACACCTCTATAGATACATGTAATCTCATCTTAAAGTCTATAAATGCTCGTGATCTTCAACCTTTCCATTTGACTTTTTGTTGTCAATATTCTTGTCGCATATACGTAGTATATCTCATATTCATGAAATTACTACCTTGTTTCTAGCTTAATTGCATGCACGTATCAGACAATTCTGACAAAAATGTGTCAACTCATCCAGCAGGGAAATGGCGAAGAGAAAGACTGTTGTGCTACTACTTGCCCTTGCAATTGTGTTATCATACAGTGTCTTGGAGGGTGTTGCACAAAAGAGCCAAGTTGCATTCTCTCGCAAAGTGATGAATACAGAACAAAAAGCATCCTTTAGCAGGATGATTCCATTGCTTGGCGGGCAGGTTCTTGGTGCAACAAATGCAGGAGGTGTGAGCAATAATGCTGAAATAGCAAATGTTGAAACTACCACTACCGCAGATTCCCATCATGATGTCTCTGTGAAAGATTTTCATGGGATTAATCACAAACCACCACCTTATAATAGACCATAATGATGAACTAAGAAAGAGGACCATGGGCAGAAACTAGATATCCATGGATGAATTAATTACCAACTTGGTGATTTCAACACTAAGATGTAGTTCTTTGTTATGTGTGTAATGTAACTGTTTGTCATACCTGGATTGTGTGTTGGACTGTCAAGCTATTTACTGCTCTACTAATATTGTACAAGGTAGTATTGTACTAAAATGCAGAATAAACCAAGCTCATGGTCCATGGTAATGGCAACTATTTATATGTTCCATGCGATTCTTTGTCATTCTACAAGTAAACCAACTTTCAAAAACTGTTAGACAAATTAATATATATAGTAGCTGAAGCCTTTTCTGTCAATAATATATATGATTTTTATGGTTAGTCAGTCATGTTTTGTCTCATCAGGTATGATTTTTCTAGCTACGGTGGGAATTAATTAGTGGCCAGCTATCTTGATATAGAGCTAGAGATGAGCGTACCTTAGTCCAAACCAGGTAGGAAAGGGAACTTGACATGCTGACAAGCATAGTTGGTGTTGTTTCCTACCCTCATGATAGGTGAGCTGAGCCTGGTAGTACATGCACTTCAACAAGATGAGCAAAGAAGTATCAAGGAAAATGATTTTTATCCACCTTTAAAACTACTTCCTCAGATCCATAATAAGTGTCGCAGTTTTGAAGTAAGGTGAACTAACCTTAGTTCAAAATTACGACACTTATTTTGGATCGGAGCGAGTAATATTTTAATACAAAGCAGTCATCTTAGACTACATGTACAGTGAACCACTCCCTGATAATTAATCACCATCAGATACGGCTTTGAAAAATGTATTGTCTTCGTATCATGAACCAGTTGTGATGGTCAACAATTCCATATATAAGATTAGTTTTTCAACTCCCGCTTGTCCCTACACTCTATGAAAAATGAACCAAAAAAAATAGAAAACAAAAATCAATAGAATATGAAACTTTTCGACGTCAAATATGCTCAAACTTTGAAGGTGCTTGCAAGTTTTCTTGAAAAAAACATTCGAGGAGCTCTACACAAGAAAAATGATTTCAGTCCTCAAAGTTTTGAGCACTTTTAGCATTGATATATGTACACCTTTCTCTACATGATATTTCATTATGAAAATTTGCAAGCACCTAAAACATTTGAGCATATTTGATGTTGCAAAGTTTCAATTTATTTATTTATTTGAATTTACTGTTCATAGAGGGTATAGGGACACATGGGAGCTATCACACCTTTCTCTTCCATACATTGAACTAGATTTACTAATTATAAAGATGGTTTATGAAATATATCACATATATTTATTTATTTTTAAACTATATGATGCAATACATCGCCCCATACGGTTTGTAATTACTCCCTTGGTCCTGGTTTATTAGGCCCTCTTTTATTTTTAACCAAAGTTTGACCATGAATTCAACTAATAAAGCGTAAAGTATATGTCACAAAAATTATACCATAGAAAATCGGTTTCAATTACAAATCCTACAGTACACTTTTTATATATATATTTCAAATACATGGTCAAAGTTAGACCCAAAATACAATGGGGCCTAATAAACCCGGACATAGCTAGTAATTGCGTATGTCAATTTATCTAAGTATATATGGGCACTCTCAATGCATTATGTCCTAGACTATATCATATTCATTTGATATGCACTTAGATATAACCCCTCCAATGCATTGTATATTATTGTTGTATCTAAAATGGCTCTCATATAATGTGTTCTGTGTGGGAGTTATCTTTGTTTTGGTGCTAAGAACTATATCTTGATTAAGATACGATAACTCTATTTTTTCTTCATTAAATAGGGTGACACATTAGGATATGAATTAGGTGTCATAACTAAGATATATAACAAGGTGGAGCACTGAGACTGCCATAATGAAAGTTTCCTAAGACAGATCTGCTAGCCAGTAGCGGGTAGATTTTTAGGGTACGTATATGGTGAACATTCAATACATTAAAACTCCCTCCTTTTCGGTTTGTTATTCATATATCAAAAAATAATTTAACAAGGAGGGCTCAGTTAATCGCTGGACCACATACTTGTCGGGCATGCATTGCCCTCTCGCCTTGATGCATTTGTTGGTTCCACAAGAAGAGTAAAAAAGCAAGGGGAATCAGTTTTCACCCGATTCTCCATACATTAACTGGCCAATTATCTTATGCCTAATTAATTGATGCGGCGAATCTTATGCTTCCATTTTGGGAGAAAAAAGGAGCCTATTCCCATTGCATTGGCCCTTACGGACTGAAATTATGTTATTTAGACGAGCCTAATAAACTGAAAACGAGGGAGTAACATTTCCTCTTTGTCACTGGATGCAACACACACACACACACACACACACACACACACACACACACACACAGAGAGAGAGAGAGAGAGAGAGAGAGAGAGAGAGAGAAATTATGTATTTTCTTTTCAGAGATTGGTAGGTTGAACTTGCATGCACAAGTAATTAGAATGATAATCTAGTAAAACATTTCCATATGATATAATCTAGTGTTGGTGTTAAATTATGTTTTGGTTTGTGGGTTGTAGAAAACATTAAATTTAGAGATTATGGTGTACAATGGTGTGAACATCTATGATCAAGGACGGCATATTACAAGAACCTAGACTATGTTATAAAAATCATGATATCTATCATATCTAGTGCTATAGAATGAAACTACTTTTTTATTGAAAGCTGTTTAATACAACAACAAAGTCTTTACCTTTTGAGTGACGCAAAATAGGTGCATATAGGTGTGCCAAAAACATGATGATCATTTCCCCATCCCTTTGGATAGACTTAGTTAACCAAACATATATGGGTTATAGTAAAATGCAATTTACTTTTCAAATATATATGTGTGTGGGGAAATGTAAAACCATACAAGGAATATAAACTATCTTGGGATAACCCCGACAAACCAAAGTGGTTCTTCGGTAAGAGCACCATTATATCACTTTGTTGTTATATTGGCCACAAATTATGCTTTCCACTTCAGCTTCAGTTAGACATGTTGGAAATGACACAACTTGTGTTTATGATTATTAGTCATGTAAAAGTTGCGCATGCTCGACATCCACTATCGAATATGAGAGATGTTTATGTTTATTTTTAAGTTATATCATTGAGTCTTTCCCCTATATATAGGCACGTTAGTTGTTTTGAGCATTACATACTTGCCATCAGGGAGATGCTTGAAACATGTAAGTTTGTATGATATTTTCCCATATTCCATATAGATGCATGTTCTCTATAAAGTGGTGTCCAATCCCTTGTAATCCATTATCAGTATGTTAGGATATGAGACATTCTATTTACAAATATATAGATTCTTCTGATTGTCAAAACCATTCAGTGAGCCAAACATAATTATGTTGCCGGTTAGAAACAAAGTAATACATGCATGTGTGCACACCAAAACTCTTAGAGAAGTATTTACAACTTTGCATAAAATTGTGCGCATCAACAACATGTAAATCAATGACAGGGTAATATGTTTGAAACTGACAATGTATTCTACTCCCTCCTTTAAAAAATATAAGATGTTATAACTTTTTTTTCTGGATCGGATGTAAATGGACACGTATTAATGTGTTTGCATTTCAGTTTGTATATAGTCCATATAGAAATATCAAAAACATCTTATATTTGTGAATGGGGGAGTACTTAATTGTATGTCAGCACATGGGATTTTGAATAAATAGCATTTATTGACAGTATTCCCACTAGCACCTTATGTCAAATAGTTGTCACAGGTTAAAAATGCTTGATCTACCGTTTTGGAGTAATATGTAGCACAACAATTTGTCGTGTGCGATCCATTGCCAACCAACATGCCCCAAATTTCTTTTGTTAGATCTTATCGGATCCTTTGTGAGATCATTTTCACTTGTTACTGCCCTAGAAAATATGTCGTTTTCTCCGCTAGGTGCTAGATCAGAACAAAATATATTAAAAAGTAATTTTGAAAATCTTATTAGAATTGTCCCAAATATTTTGTACAAGATATGTTACAGTTGGTGATGGAGTTGTACTATATGTAGGCAGGGCATGGAGTCTTGTTCAAATAGCACACTTGTATCCTAGACCTCTTATAAAATGTGAGGGTAGACACACAATGTAACATATGCCAATATAATAGCACATGCGCATAGGGGGAGTTGGCAGCATGTGTCAGCGCCCGGGTGGTCAGTTTGCAATATTTTAGCGGTGTCACGGGAGGAGCACCCGAAGTCATGCCCCAGGAGGGTAGCCGAGCTCGGTGATCCTCATTAACAAATCTTGGTGTCTTTGCTTGGTTCTCAGTAGATCGACTATGTGCCTCGGATTACTCTAATAAACATCTATGTTGTATCAGTTATCCAAATTGAGAATTATTTCACAACAACTAAGCAGTTCATCCGCCTGCACTCCTGTTAATCTATTTGTTGTATATGTAATCTCTTACACCACTATGTGCACACGTATAATCTGACCATGAAGGTTTAAAATCCTTTTATTTTCTCCTTCTACCCTATCTAGTATTGTAGCATACCTAGTATCACTTACAAAATTTAAAATTCTCATTGGATTCTAGCTTCGTTACATGTACATATATTATATTCATATAAAATTTGTGTCAATTCATTCAGCGAAGAAAATGGTGAAGAGACATACCGTTCTCCTACTACTTGTCTTTGTAATTATGTTCTCCTACAATGTCCTGGAGGGTGGTGCATACCAGAACCAAGTGGCATTCTCTCGCAAAGAGCTGAAAGCAGAGCAGGAAGTATCCTTTACTGGAATGGATCCATCGCTTGGCGGGCAGGTTTCCGGCGCGACCGATGCAGGAGGTGCAAGCAATAATGCTGAAATATCAAATGCTAAAACTACTGCTGCCACGGAGTCCCACCGTGACGTCTCATGGGATCAGTTCCGTGGTATCATCATCCACACCCACCAGGTCAAGAAACCATAATGATGAACTAAGACAAACGACCATGGGCACCAATCTGATATATATCCATGGATGAACAAATTATCAAGTTGGCAATTTCTACACTAAGATGTGGGTTCTCTGTTATATATGTGTGTGTAATATAATATGGAACTGATATATTGTAAGACTTGGATGGTATGTTTGGATTATCAAGCTACTTATTGCTGTACTAATTATTGTACATGGTATTGTACTATACACTGCAGAATAAACATGCCCACGGTCCATGGTAATGCCCACTATTTATAATTATATCTTCCATGTGATTCCATGTCGTTCTACAAGTAGAACTACTTTCCAGTACTAGTAGACAAATCTATATAGTGTCTCAAGCTTGTTTTTATCAGTAATATCTGAATTTTAAGGTTAAAGTTGGTCTCTATTATCTGTACATGTATAGTACAGAAATGTTACATATTTTCCAAGACGAAGGAGAGTGGGGTACACAAACTGACCATGGCCCTCCCCAGCACGACCAACCACAAATTAGATGCCCACAAAAAAAATTCAACCTAGCAATCAGGCCCATTATTAGTAGTCTGTTAGCCTAAAAATTGTAGTTTCATGATGAGAACATGTGGTGACAGCAGGGGGTCGTGGCTGCTCCTGGTGCACAGCTATTATTAGGTAGTTGCACATATAGGTGTGAGATGCTCATGTCGTGCGGAATTATGCATTTGCTTGCATGTCATCAGCGTTGTGTGGTCGTGCACATACAAGCCTGTTATTAGTATGTTCCATATATTGATCCGAGATGTTCCTGTGGTGCTGAATTATGCATCACCATGTATATGTGATTGCGGCTGCGCGCGTATATAAGCATGTCTCAAGCATCGATCCTAACTTGTCATTCAGAGTTTTGCAATCCAAGATAAGTGTACATTTTACAGGGCGCGTTTTGGCAGATACAAATAAGGAAGAATGGAGTCATCACACAAGCTTTTCCCGGCCGTTGCCATCCTCCTCCTGCTCGTCGTCGCCACCGGTAAGTACCATTTCGCTCCTGTTGCGAGAACAAAACAATGTAAACATGCATATGATATTAGTGTCCTCCAATTCTTGGGTTGGTTTATTATTGTTGATTAGTGTTCAAAAAACTAACCATGTGCGCTTATTCATGTTTGTCTTCAGAGGTGGTGCCAGCCCAGGCACGAGAGTGTGAGACAGAGAGCGAGCGGTTCAACGGGCTGTGCTTCGTGTCCGAAAACTGCGCCGGCGTGTGCGGTGCGGAGGGGTTCACCGGCGGCAAGTGCTCCGGCTTGAAGAGGAGCTGCATGTGCACGAAGGAGTGCTAGACGATATCATGATATATTTAGGTGGTTGGATGGCGACAATTATGAACTTATTCTTTGCATGGTTTGAATTACCTTTGTTCGTATGTTTGATAAAGTTCCAGGTTCACCGCGATGTTATCCTTGTGTTCGAATGAAGGAAAATGTTTTGTTTCTTTAAAGAAAAGAAAATGTGTGGCCCCTGAGAGTGTTCATGGGATCACATGTATCTCCTTTTTTCCGTATGTTTCTCTTCTTTCTGGGTGTGCCTAGCTCTTATCTAGATGAGACATAACTAAGTATCATCTAACTCCTATGCCATTTGATTTTACATAGAGATTCGTGAAGATTTTTTCCTTTCCTTTTTCTTTGATTAATCAAATGGGGTACAAGTTAGATGGACATTGTTAATTCTCATCTAGACGAGAATTAGCAAATCCGCTTCTTTATATATAGAAGTTTTTTTTGAGATAGATTTCACTGTAGCTGAACTATCAGAGTTTTGATTTTTTTTAGCGGAACCAGATTTCGGGTACGAATGTCCAACCAGTCAAGCCAATAATTGAGAAGATTTAGCCCAAGAATAGCTGGACAGGTCTACGAATGAAACATGATGTGAATAGTGTTGGGTTAAGTCCCTCCACATGGAGGTGTGTTGGAAGCCTAACATCAGCCCATAAGTCTAACACACGTCAGCCGTTGATCTTTGTTGGATCCAACAATTGTGAGTGCTTCCTAGTGAAGGGGGCAAAGAAGAAAACCCTAGCCACTCCACCCCTTCTGGTGGTGGCAGCCATTCGTGAGAGTGCGAGAAAACACACAAGAGAGAAACACAACCTGTGAGAGAGAGGAAGAAGAAGAAGTAGAGGTTTTGCCCAGATTTGCTACATCTGACTAGATAGTGTTCAAGCTGGTGATTGGAGGTTCAAACGTGCTTGGACTGGCATCAAAATTGGTGAGCTTATTCCTTACTTTGATTAGTTCGATCTAGTTAGCTGGTTCGAGAATTGGGTCAGTGGAGCATAAGATTTGAGGGTGTTTTTGTCAGCTTAGACTGTTGTAGTTTCAGAACAGAGTAGTTTTGGGAGACGAACAGTTTGCTAGGCAAAGGATGTTCGATGGAGCTGAAATTTTGAGAGGATCTCAGAAACTCGTGTGTCTACTTGTTTGCCAAATCTGGTGCTGTTTGGTTTAGAAGTTTAAGAGCAGTTTGCAAAACGCTAAAGGGGATAGAAGCTGTGTCAACTCTGCTTTGCTGAAATGTTGCCTCTTGTGGTTGTTATTGCTGTTGCCGGTTGGCAACATGGAGATTCTGTTGTAATATAAATCTCTCTAGAGGTTCTAGAGAGGACTTTGTACTCACCATTCTCATAGTGAATTTTTGTGGACCGATCGGTCCACAGCCGTGGTTTTTTAATCCTCAAGTTGTGGAGGTGTTTCCATGTTAAATCATATGTCACATGTGCATGTTGTTTGTGTTATTCCGCTGCTTGTTGGTTGAAATTATCCTCAAAATTCACTACAAGTGGAGGGGGTTGTTTAGTGTATAGATTTGCCATGTTGCTGAATTAGGGCAGTGCATTGTTGCTGTCCAGCCTCAACAACATGGTATTAGAGCTTTGGTTTGCTTGTGATAATTGATGAAATTCTTGTGGTGAAAGATGGAGGTGAATACCAGCAGTATGATATCTTTGAATGGTACAAATTATGAAGCATGGAAGGGCAAGATGGAGGACTTGTTATATGTCAAAGAATAATGGAAGCTAGGGTTCTCCACTGAGATGACGGAGGGCATTGATGAAGATTAGTGGAAGGTACTTCATCGTCAAGCTTGTGGGTTTATTCAGCAATGGGTCCATGACATCATTTTAAACCATATCATTGATGAGACACATGCACACACATTATGGCAGAAATTGGAAGAATTATTTGCACGAAAAGAAGGTACAAACAGGATGTTCTTGATCAAACAACTGATTTGTTTGAGGTGCAAAGAGGGCATTCTAATTGCAGATCATGTGAATACATTCCAAGGCATTATAATTCAACTTTATTCAATGTGAATTAGATTTTAAGATGAAGTGAGAGCCTTGCTACTACTAGGCTCATTACCGGACAGCTGGGAGACCTTTAAGGCCACTATTTGCAATTCAGCACCAAATGGAGTTGTCACTTGGAATGTTTTGAAAACCAGGGTACTAAATGAAGAGGCCAAAAAGGTGGCTGAAGCTAATTCTTCTTCAGATGTGTTGGTCACTCAGTCCAGGGGGATAAGCAGGAGCAGAGGTCCAGGTAAAGGGACAGGAAGAGGTAGGAGCAAATCAAGAGGCAAGTATGCTGATTATGAGTGCCTTCACTGCCATCAGAAGGGTCACATTAAGTGGCAATGTGGCAAGTGGAAGAAATACAAAAAAAGCAAGACTAGAACCAGCAGACAGTGATAGTGACATAGAGGGCAACCGAGTCACTTCATTAGTTGAGGACATCATGCTTTTTATGCATGAAGAAAATAAAGGCAGATTTGGTTCCACTATTGAGGAGAGATCACTACTGTTTCTGATGAAACCGTCAACCTTGTGGATGGTGACAAGGTGATTTGGATATCGGACAACGGTGCTATCATTCATGCTACATCTCACAGAGAGATCTTCACCAACTATACATCGGGTGATTTTGGTGTTGTGAAGATGGGAAACAATGATATGGCAACCATCACTGGAAAAAGGGCATGTACATTTTGAGACCACAAATGGTACAAAGTTAGTCCTCAAATCTTAGAATGCTTCGTGTGCTTCACTTATAATTTATGAGGCATGTTGAGGCACCAAATCTCAATATTACCTCCATTGGTTTGCTTGATGGAGATGATTACTTGTGCAGTTTTCTACAAGCCCACTAAAGGAAACATGGTTGTTGCAAGAGGAAAGATGGTCTGAATTTTGTATCATGTTCATTATAAGATCTTTAGTTCTCCTATCAATGGACTAGAGAATTATGATCATTGTGCTCTATGGCACAAGAAACTAGGGAACATGAGTGAGAAGGAGATGACAGTGCTAGTGAAAAAAAAATGTTGAAAGGTGTTCACATCAAGAAATGTTCAGATTGTTTAGCAGGGAAGCAATACAGAGTTGCCTTCAAGATTCTACCTCCTCACAAGAAACCTGAGATGTTGGACTTGATACTTTCTGATGTTTGCAAAATGTAGGTAAGATCTCATGGTGGTGCTAACTACTCTGTGATTTTTATTGATGACTTTTCCAGGACAGTTTGGGCCTACACTTTGAGGACTAAGGATCAAGTACTAGGCATATTCAAGCAATTTAAAGCCCTAGTAGATAGAGAAACTAAGAAGAAGATCAAGTGCATTCACACTGATAATGAAGGAGAGTACACTGGGCCATTTGATGCATATTTCAAGCAGCAAGGGGTTAGGCATCAATTTACTCCCTTGAAGACACACATCTGAATGGTCTTGCTGACAGGATGACATGCCAATTGTTGAGAGAGTTAGATGCTTTTTTTTGAATGCAAAATTACGTAAACACTTTTGGGGTGAGGCTTTAAGAACTATAGTTTATATTATTAATCTCTCACCAAGTTATCCTTTGTAGGGAGATGTTCCTAACACGGTGTGGTATGACAAGACGTCTCATATGACCACCTGAATGTTTTTGGGTGCAAGGCCTTTGTTCATATTCCTCGAGATGAAAGGACAAAGCTTGATTCAAGGACACGACAATGCATCTTTCTTGATTATGGAGGTGATGAGTTTGGCTACAAGCTGTTTGGACCTATAGCAAGGAAAGTTGTGAGAAGCCATGATACATCTCCAACGTATCTATAATTTATGAACTATTCATGCTATTATATTATCAACCTTGGATGTTTTATATGCATTTATATGCTATTTTATATGATTTTTGGGACTAACCTATTAACCTAGTGCCCAGTGCCAGTTTCTGTTTTTTCCTTATTTTTGAGTTTTACAGAAAAGGAATATCAAACGGAGTCCAATTGACGTGCCAATTTTTGACGATTTTTTATGGACCAAAAGAAGACCCCGGAGTAAAAGAGTTGGGTCAGGAGAGTCCCGGGGTGTCCACGAGGGTGGGGGGCACCCCCAACCCCTAGGCGCGTGGGCCTACCTCGTGGACGCCTCGGGCACCTCCTTGACGTGAGACCGACGCCAAAAAATCCTATAAATACAGAAACCTCGGAAAATTAACCTAGATCGGAAGTTTCGCCGCCGCAAGCCTCTGTAGCCACGAGAAATCAATCTAGGCCCTCTTCGGCACCCTGCCGGAGGGGGCCATCATCACCGGTGGCCATGGAGGAGTATCCCGGAGAGGCCATTGAAGGAAATATGCCCTAGAGGCAATAATAAAGTTATTATTTATTTCCTTATATCATGATAAATGTTTATTATTCATGCTAGAATTGTATTAACCGGAAACATAATACATGTGTGAATACATAGACAAACAGAGTGTCACTAGTATGCCTCTACTAGACTAGCTTGTTAATAGAAGATGGTTATGTTTCCTAACCATAGACATGAGTTATCATTTGATTAAACGGGATCACATCATTAGGAGAATGATGTGATTGACATGACCCATTCCGTTAGCTTAGCACATGATCGTTTAGTATGTTGCTATTGCTTTCTTCATGACTTATACATGTTCCTATGACTATGAGATTATGCAACTCCCGTTTACCGGAGGAACACTTTGTGTGCTACCAAACGTCGCAACGTAACTGGGTGATTATAAAGGTTCTCTACAGGTGTATCCGAAGGTATTTGTTGGGTTGGCGTATTTCGAGATTAGGATTTGTCACTCCGATTGTTGGAAAGGCATCTCTGGGCCCTCTCAGTAATGCACACCACTTAAGCCTTGCAAGCATTGCAACTAATGAGTTAGTTGCGGGATGATGTATTACAGAACGAGTAAAGAGACTTGCCAGTAACGAGATTGAACTAGGTATTGAGATACCGACGATCGAATCTCGGGCAAGTAACATACCGATGACAAAGGGAAAAACGTATGTTGTTATGCGGTTTGACCGATAAAGATCTTCGTCGAATATGTAGGAGCCAATATGAGCATCCAGGTTCCGCTATTGGTTATTGACCGGAGACGTGTCTCGGTCATGTCTACATAGTTCTCGAACCCGTAGGGTCCGCACGCTTAACGTTACGATGACAGTTATATTATGAGTTTATATGTTTTGATGTACCGAAGGTTGTTCGGAGTCCCAGATGTGATCACGGACATGACGAGGAGTCTCGAGATGGTCGAGACATGAAGATTGATATATTGGAAGCCTATGTTTGGATATCGGAAGTGTTCCAGGTGAAATCAGGTTTTACCAGAGTACCCGAGGGGTAACCAGAACCCCCTGGAGGCTATTGGGCCTTATGGGCCCAAGTGGAGGAAGAGGAAAGGCGGCCAAGGGGCAGCCGCGCGCCCCTCCCCCCAAGTCCGAATTGGACAAGGAGGGGGGGGGGGGGCGCCCCCCCTTTCCTTTCCCCTCTCTCCTCCTTCCCCCCAAGTCCTAATCCAACAAGGAAAAAGGAGGGGAGTCCTACTCCCGGTGGGAGTAGGACTCCTCCAGCGCGCCCTCTCCCCTGGCTGGCCGCACCCCCCTTGCTCCTTTATATACGGGGGCAGGGGGGCACCCCAGAGACACAACAATTGATCAAGTTGATCTTTTAGCCGTGTGCGGTGCCCCCCTCCACCATAGTCCACCTCGATAATACTGTAGCGGTGCTTAGGCGAAGCCCTGCGTCGGTAGAACATCAACATCGTCACCATGCCGCCGTGCTAACGAAACTCTCCCTCAACACTTGGCTGGATCGGAGTTCGAGGGACGTCATCGGGCTGAACGTGTGCTGAACTTGGAGGTGCCGTACGTTCAGTATTTGATCGGCCGGATCGTGAAGACGTACGACTACGTCAACCACGTTGTGCTAACGCTTCCGCTTTCGGTCTACGAGGGTATGTAGACAACACTCTCCCCTCTCGTTGCTATGCATCACCATGATCTTGCGTGTGCGTAGGATTTTTTTTAAATTACTACGTTCCCCAACAGCCATCATCGCCATGACGGCCAAGGACCAGAGGGAGAACCTTTCCCCATCTAGGGGGGAGGCCATGGAGGAAGAAGCACAAGGGGGAGAACCTCTCCTCCTCTCTCTTGGTGGCACCGGAGTGCCATTGAGAGGGGAATCATCGCCGCGGTGATCGTCTTCATCAACATCACCATCATCATCACCATCCTCATCTATTTTACGCGGTCCACTCTCCGGCACCCCGCTGTAATCCCTACTTGAACATGGTGCTTTATGCCACATATTATGATCCAATGATGTGTTGCCATCCTATGATGTTTTCAGTAGATATCCTTTGTCTTTGGGTTGATTGATGATCAAGATTGGTATGAGTTGTATGTTTTACTTTGACGCTGTCCTATGGTGCCCTCCGTGTCGCGCAAGCATGAGGGGTTCCCGCTGTAGGGTGTTGCAATGCGTTCATGATCTGCTTATAGTGGGTTGGTGAGTGACTGAAACACAAACCCGAGTAAGGGGGTTGTTGCGTATGGGAATAAAGAGGACTTGATGCTTTAATGCTATGGTTGAGTTTTACCTTAATGATCTTTAGTAGTTGCGGATGCTTGCTAGAGTTCCAATCATAATTGCATATGATCCAAGTAGAGAAAGTATGTTAGCTTATGCCTCTCCCTAATATGAAACTGCAATAGTGATTACCGGTCTTGTTAATGATTGCCTAGGACAATTCCGCACACCGATCCACCATTATTCCACACTTGCTATTTATAATATTTTGTAATATATTCTAAATTTATGATAACAACACCTACTTTTATATTTTAGCTCTCCGATACCATACAAAGTTATCCTCTTCATATCCACAACATAGTTTTATTTCTCGTTGCTAGTTGGAAGCAAACGTTCGGTGTACGTAGAGTCGTATCAGTAGCAGATAGGGCTTGAGAGAATATTGATCTTACCTTTAGCTCCTTGTGGGTTCGACACTCCATACTTATCACTTCCACGTTTGGAAATTGCCACGATGATTCCCTACACTTGGGGATTATCAAGCCATCATGTTGTGTTGTAGAAGAACAAACAATTGAGGATATTGTGAAGACAAAGCGGTAGGTTCCTCCTAAGCTGCAACAAGACATGATTGATTCTGTGTTAGGGATCGTAGTAGAAATTAAAATTTTCCTACGCATCACCAAGATCTATCCATGGAGTATTCTAGCAACGAGGGGATAGGAGAGCATCTACATACCACTTGTAGATCGCAACGGAAGCGTTCAAGGAGAACGTGGATGATGGAGTCGTACTCGTCGTGATCCAAATCACCGATGACCAGCGCCGAACGGACGGCACCTCCGCGTTCAACACACGTACGGTCGGGATGACGTCTCCTCCTTCTTGATCCAGCAAGGGGGAAGGAGAGGTTAATGAAGATCCAGTAGCACGACGGCGTGGTGGTGGATGCAGCAGAGTTCCAGCAGGGCTTCGCCAAGCTTCTATGGAGAGAGGGAGAGGTGTAACGGGGAGAGGGAGGCGCCAATGCAGCAGGGGTGCGGCTGCCCTCCCTCCCCCCTTTATATAGGCCCCCTAGGGGGGGGGGGCGCAGCCCTGGAGATGGATCTCCAGGGGGGGCGGCGGCCAAGGGGGGGTGCTTGCCCCCCAAGGCAAGTGGGGCGCCCCCTGCCCTAGGGTTTCCAACCCTAGGCGCAGGGGGGAGGCCCATGGGGAGGCGCACCAGCCCACTATGGGCTGGTTCCTCCCCCTTTTCAGCCCACGGGGCCCTCCGGGATGGGTGGCCCCACCCGGTGGACCCCCGGGACCCATCCGGTGGTCCCGGTACAATACCGGGTACCCCCGAATCCTTCCCGATGGCCGAAACGACACTTCCTATATATAATTCTTTACCTCCGAACCATTCCGGAACCTCTCGTGACGTCCGGGATCTCATGCGGGACTCCGAACAACCTTCAGCTTGCTGCATACTAATATCTTTACAACCCTAGCGTCACCGAACCTTAAGTGTGTAGACCCTACGGGTTCGGGAGACATGCAGACATGACCGAGACGATCTCCGGTCAATAACCAACAGCGGGATCTGGATACCCATGTTGGCTCCCACATGCTCCTCGATGATCTCATCGGATGAACCACGATGTCGAGGACTTAATCAATCCCGTACTCAATTCCCTTTGTCCATCGGTACTATACTTGCCCGAGATTCGATCGTCGGTATACCGATACCTTGTTCAATCTCGTTACCGGCAAGTCTCTTTACTCGTTCCCGCAACACATCATCCCGTGAACAACACCTTGATCACATTGAGCTCATTATGATGATGTCTTACCGAGTGGGCCCAGAGATACCTCTCCGTCATACAGAGTGACAAATCCGAGTCTCGATTCATGCCAACCCAACAAACACTTTCGGAGATACCTGTAGTGCACCTTTATAGTCACCCAGTTATGTTGTGACGTTTGATACACCCAAAGCACTCCTACGGTATCCGGGAGTTGCATAATCTCATGGTCTAAGGAATGATACTTGACATTCACAAAAGCTCTAGCAAACAAACTACACGATCTTTGTGCTATGCTTAGGTTTGGGTCTTGTCCATCACATCATTCTCCTAATGATGTGATCCCGTTATCAATGACATCCCCATATCCATAGTCAGGAAACCATGACTATCTATTGATCAACGAGCTAGTCAACTAGAGGCTTACTAGGGACATATTGTGGTCTATGTATTCACACATGTATTATGATTTCCGAACAATACAATTATAGCATGAACAATAGACAATTATCATGAACAAGGAAATATAACAATCCTTTTATTATTGCCTCTAGGGCATATTTCCAACAGTCTCCCACTTGCACTAGAGACAATAGTCTAGTTACATTGTGATGAATCGCACACCCATGGAATTTTGGTGTTGATCATGCTTTGCTCTAGGGAGAGGTTTAGTCAACGGATCTGCTACATTTAGGTCCGTATGTACTTTACAAATCTCTATGTCTCCATTTTGAACACTTTCACGAATGGAGTTGAAGCGACGCTTGATATGCCTTGTCTTCTTGTGAAACCTGGGCTCCTTCGCAAGGGCAATTGCTCCAGTGTTGTCACAGAAGAGAGTCATCGGGTCCGACGCATTGGGTATGACTCCTAGGTCGGTTATGAACTCCTTCACCCAGACTGCTTCTTGTGCTGCCTCCGAGGCTGCCATATACTCTGCTTCACATGTAGATCCCGCCACGACGCTTTGCTTGCAACTGCACCAGCTTACTGCCCCTCCATTCAATATATACACGTATCCGGTTTGTGACTTGGAGTCATCCAGATCTGTGCCGAAGCGGGCGTCGACGTAACCCTTTACGACGAGTTCTTCGGCACCTCCATAAACGAGAAACATATCCTTAGTCCTCTTCAGGTACTTCAGGATATTTTTGACCGCTGTCCAGTGTTCCCTGCCGGGATTACTTTGGTACCTACCTACCAAACTTACGGCAAGGTTTACATCGGGTCTGGTACACAACATGGCATACATAATAGATCCTATGGCTGATGCATAGGGGATGACACTCATCTCTTCTATATCTTTTGCCGTGGTCGGGCATTGAGCCGTGCTCAATCGCACACCTTGCAATACAGGCAAGAACCCCTTCTTGGACTGATCCATTTTGAACTTCTTCAAAATCTTGTCAAGGTACGTACTTTGTGGAAGACCGATGAGGCGTCTCGATCTATCTCTATAGATCTTGATGCCTAATATATAAGCAGCTTCTCCAAGGTCCTTCATTGAAAAACACTTGTTCAAATAGGCCTTTATGGTCTCCAAGAATTCTATATCATTTCCCATCAATAGTATGTCATCCACATATAATATGAGAAATGCTACAGAGCTCCCACTCACTTTCTTGTAAACGCAGGCTTCTCCATAAGTCTGCATAAACCCAAACGCTTTGATCATCTCATCAAAGCGAATGTTCCAACTCCGAGATGCTTGCACCAGCCCATAGATAGAGCGCTGGAGCTTGCACACTTTGTTAGCATTCTTAGGATCGACAAAACCTTCCAGCTGCATCATATACAATTCTTCCTTAAGGAAGCCGTTAAGGAATGCCGTTTTGACGCCCATTTGCCATATCTCATAATCATAGAATGCGGCAATTGCTAACATGATTCAGACGGACTTCAGCTTCGCTACGGGTGAGAAAGTTTCATCGTAGTCAATCCCTTGAACTTGTCGATAACCCTTAGCGACAAGTCGAGCTTTATAGATGGTAACATTACCATCCGCGTCTGTCTTCTTCTTAAAGATCCATTTATTTTCTATGGCTCGCCGACCATCGGGCAAGTCATTCAAAGTCCACACTTTGTTTTCATACATGGATTCTATCTCGGATTTCATGGCTTCTAGCCATTTGTCGGAATCTGGGCCCGCCATCGCTTCTTCATAGTTCGAAGGTTCACCGTTGTCCAACAACATGATTTCCAGGACAGGGTTGCCGTACCACTCTGGTGCGGAACGTGTCCTTGTGGACCTACGAAGTTCAGTAGGAGCTTGATCAGAAGTATTTTGATCATCATCGTTAACCTCCTCTCTTATCGGTGCAGGCACCACAGGAACATTTTCTTGAGCTGCGCTACTCTGATTTTCAAGAGGTAGTACTTCATCAAGCTCTACTTTCCTCCCACTTACTTCTTTCGCGAGAAACTCTTTCTTTAGAAAGGACCCGTTCTTGGCAACAAAGATCTTGCCTTCGGATCTGAGGTAGAAGGTATACCCAACTGTCTCTTTGGGATATCCTATGAAGACGCATTTTTCCGATTTGGGTTTGAGCTTTTCAGGTTGAAGTTTCTTGACATAAGCATCGCAACCCCAAACTTTCAGAAACGACAGCTTAGGTTTCTTTCCAAACCATAATTCATACGGTGTCGTCTCAACGGATTTTGACGGAGCCCTATTTAAAGTGAATGCGGCAGTCTCTAAAGCATAGCCCCAAAATGAGAGCGGTAGATCGGAGACATCATAGATCGCACCATATCCAATAGAGTGCGATTACGACGTTCGGACACACCGTTACGCTGAGGTGTTCCAGGCGGCGTGAGTTGTGAAACGATTCCACATTTTCTTAAGTGTGTGCCAAATTCGTGACTTAAATATTCTCCCCCACGATCTGATCGTAAGAACTTTATTTTTCTGTCACGTTGATTCTCAACCTCACTCTGAAACTCCTTGAACTTTTCAAAGGTCTCAGACTTATGTTTCATTAAGTAGACATAGCCATATCTACTCAAATCATCAGTGAGGGTGAGAACATAACGATAGCCTCCGCGAGCCTCAACGCTCATTGGACCACACACATCTGTATGTATGATTTCCAACAAGTTGGTTGCTTGCTCCATTGTTCCTGAGAATGGAGTCTTGGTCATTTTTCCCATGAGGCATGGTTCGCATGTGTCAAATGATTCATAATCGAGAGACTCTAAAAGTCCATCAGCATGGAGCTTCTTCATGCGCTTTACACCAATGTGACCAAGGCGGCAGTGCCACAAGTATGTGGGACTACCGTTACTAACTTTGCATCTTTTGGTATTCACACTATGAATATGTGTAACATCACGTACGAGATTCATTAAGAATAAACCATTAACCATCGGAGCATGACCATAAAACATATCACTCATATAAATAGAACAACCATTATTCTCGGATTTAAATGAGTAGCCATCTTGAATTAATCGAGATCTAGATACAATGTTCATGCTCAAACTTGGCACTAAATAACAATTATTGAGGTTTAAAACTAATCCCGTAGGTAAATGTAGAGGTAGCGTGCCGACGGCGATCACATCGACTCTGGAACCATTCCCGACGCGCATCGTCACCTCGTCCTTCGCCTGTCTCCGTTTATTCCGCAACTCCTATTTTGAGTTACAAATATGAGCAACGGCACCGGTATCAAATACCCAGGAGCTACTACGAGCACTGGTAAGGTACACATCAATTACATGTATATCACATATACCTTTAGTGTTGCCGGCCTTCTTATCCGCTAAGTACTGCGGGCAATTCCGCTTCCAGTGACCACTTCCCTTGCAATAAAAGCACTCAGTTTCAGGTTTGGGTCCATTCTTTGACTTCTTCCTGGCAACTGATTTACCAGGCGCGGCAACCTCCTTACCGTCCTTCTTGAAGTTCTTCTTACCCTTGCCTTTCTTGAACTTAGTGGTTTTATTCACCATCAACACTTGATGTTCCTTTTTGATCTCCACCTCCGCAGATTTTAGCATTGAATACAACTCGGGAATGGTCTTTTCCATCCCCTGCATATTGTAATTCATCACGAAGCTCTTGTAGCTAGGTGGGAGCGACTGAAGGATTCTGTCAATGACCGCCTCATCCGGGAGATTAACTTCCAGCTGAGTCAAGCGGTTGTGCAACCCAGACATCTTGAGTATGTGTTCACTAACAGAGCTATTTTCCTCCATCTTGCAGCTAAAGAACTTGTCGGAGACATCATATCTCTCGACCCGGGCATGAGCTTGGAAAATCAATTTCAGCTCCTCGAACATCTCATATGCTCCGTGCTTCTCAAAACGCTTTTGGAGCCCCGGTTCTAAGCTGTAAAGCATGCCGCACTGAACGAGGGAGTAATCATCAGCACGTGACTGATGGGCGTTCATAACATCCTGGTTTTCTGGGAATGGTGCTTCACCTAGCGGTGCTTCTAGGACATAATCTTTCTTGGCAGCTATGAGGATGATCCTCAGATTCCGGACCCAGTCCGCATAGTTGCTGCCATCATCTTTCAGCTTGGTTTTCTCTAGGAACGCGTTGAAGTTGAGGGAGACATTAGCGTGGGCCATTTGATCTACAAGACATATTGTAAAGATTTAGAATAAGTTCATGATAATTAAGTTCATCTAATCAAATTAATGAATGAACTCCCACTCAGATTTGACATCCCTCTAGTCATCTAAGTGATACATGATCCGAGTCAACTAGGCCGTGTCCGATCATCACGTGAGACAGACTAGTCATCGTCGGTGAACATCTCCATGTTGATCGTATCTTCTATACGACTCATGTTCGACCTTTCGGTCCTCCGTGTTCCGAGGCCATGTCTATACATGCTAGGCTCGTCAATCCAACCTAAGTGTATTGCGTGTGTAAATCTGGCTTACACCCGTTGTATGCGAACGTAAGGACCTATCACACCCGATCATCACGTGGTGCTTCGGAACGACGAACCTTAGCAACGGTGCACAGTTAGGGAGAACACATTTTTGATATTTTAATGAGGGATCATCTTATTTATGCTACCGTCGTTCTAAGCAAATAAGATGTAAAAACATGATAAACATCACATGCAATCAAATAGTGACATGATATGGCCAACATCATTTCGCTCCTTTGATCTCCATCTTCGGCGCGCCATGTTCATCGTCGTCACCGGCATGATACCATGATCTCCATCATCATGATCTCCATCATCGTGTCCTCTTGAAGTTGTCACGTCAACTATTACTTCTACTACTATGGCTAACGCTTTAGCAATAAAGTAAAGTAATTACATGACGATTTAAGTTGACACGCATGTCATAAATAAATAAAGACAACTCCTATGGCTCCTGCCGGTTGTCATACTCATCGACATGCAAGTCGTGATTCCTATTACAATAACAAGATCATCTCATACATCACATACATGATTCATCACAACTTTTGGCCATATCACATCATAAAGCACTTGCTGCAAAAACAAGTTAGACGTCCTCTAATTGTTGTTGCAAGTTTTTACGTGGCTGTTATAGGTTGCTAGCAAGAACGTTTCTTACCTACGTTGAAACCCCAACGTGAATTGTCAATCTCTATTTACCCTTCATAAGGACCCTGTTCATCGAATCCGATCCAACTAAAGTGGGAGAGACAGACACCCGCCAGCCACCTTATGCAACTAGTGCAGGTCAGTCGGTGGAACCGGTCTCACGTAAGCGTACGTGTAAGGTTGGTCCGGGCCGCTTCATCCCACAATACCGCTGAATCAAGATAGGACTAGTAACGGCAAGAAGAATTGACAATTCGATGCCCACAACTACTTTGTGTTCTACTCGTGCATAGAAACTACGCATAGACCTAGCTCATGATGCCACTGTTAGGGATCGTAGTAGAAATTAAAATTTTCCTACGCATCACCAAGATCTATCCATGGAGTATTCTAGCAACGAGGGGATAGGAGAGCATCTACATACCACTTGTAGATCGCAACGGAAGAGTTCAAGGAGAACGTGGATGATGGAGTCGTACTCGTCGTGATCCAAATCACCGATGACCAGCGCTGAACGGACGGCACCTCCGCGTTCAACACACGTACGGTCGGGATGACGTCTCCTCCTTCTTGATCCAGCAAGGGGGAAGGAGAGGTTGATGAAGATCCAGCAGCACGACGGCGTGGTGGTGGATGCAGCAGAGTTCCAGCAGGGCTTCGCCAAGCTTCTATGGAGAGAGGGAGAGGTGTAACGGGGAGAGGGAGGCGCCAATGCAGCAGGGGTGCGGCTGCCCTCCCTCCCCCCCTTTATATAGGCCCCCTAGGGGGGGGGGGCGCAGCCCTGGAGATGGATCTCCAGGGGGGGGGGGCGGCGGCCAAGGGGGGGTGCTTGCCCCCCAAGGCAAGTGGGGCGCCCCCTGCCCTAGGGTTTCCAACCCTAAGTGCACGGGGGAGGTCCATGGGGAGGCGCACCAGCCCACTATGGGCTGGTTCCTCCCCCTTTTCAGCCCACGGGGCCCTCCGGGATGGGTGGCCCCACCCGGTGGACCCCCGGGACCCATCCGGTGGTCCCGGTACAATACCGGGTACCCCCGAATCCTTCCCGATGGCCGAAACGACACTTCCTATATATAATTCTTTACCTCCGAACCATTCCGGAACCTCTCGTGACCTCCGGGATCTCATGCGGGACTCCGAACAACCTTCGGCTTGCTACATACTAATATCTTTACAACCCTAGCGTCATCGAACCTTAAGTTTGTAGACCCTACGGGTTTGGGAGACATGCAGACATGACCGAGACGATCTCCGGTCAATAACCAACAGCGGGATCTGGATACCCATGTTGGCTCCCACATGCTCCTCAATGATCTCATCGGATGAACCACGATGTCGAGGACTTAATCAATCCCGTACTCAATTCCCTTTGTCCATCGGTACTATACTTGCCCGAGATTCGATCGTCGGTATACCGATACCTTGTTCAATCTCGTTACCGGCAAGTCTCTTTACTCGTTCCCGCAACACATCATCCCGTGAACAACACCTTGATCACATTGAGCTCATTATGATGATGTCTTATCGAGTGGGCCCAGAGATACCTCTCCGTCATACGGAGTGACAAATCCCAGTCTCGATTCATGCCAACCCAACAAACACTTTCGGAGATACCTGTAGTGCACCTTTATAGTCACCCAGTTACGTTGTGACGTTTGATACACCCAAAGCACTCCTACGGTATCCGGGAGTTGCATAATCTCATGGTCTAAGGAATGATACTTGACATTCACAAAAGCTCTAGCAAACGAACTACACGATCTTTGTGCTATGCTTAGGTTTGGGTCTTGTCCATCACATCATTCTCCTAATGATGTGATCCCGTTATCAATGACATCCCCATATCCATAGTCAGGAAACCATGACTATCTATTGATCAACGAGCTAGTCAACTAGAGGCTTACTAGGGACATATTGTGGTCTATGTATTCACACATGTATTATGATTTCTGAACAATACAATTATAGCATGAACAATAGACAATTATCATGAACAAGGAAATATAATAATCCTTTTATTATTGCCTCTAGGGCATATTTCCAACAGTCTCCCACTTGCACTAGAGACAATAGTCTAGTTACATTGTGATGAATCGCATATTTCCAACATTCTGACCTAGTTCCTGCAGCTCCAGATCCAGTAGAAGTCGAAGCAGATGTAAAAGATGTATTGGATGATATGCATTGTGGTGCACGTGAAGAAGATGCTCCCCAACTGCAGCAAGAGTATGATGCTGAAGTTGATGATCCAGATTAGCAGGAAGCACCGGCACCAAAAAGTCCACCAGTTGATCCAGTCAGAAGATCCAACAGGGGTCAAATTCCTTCCAGCAGGTATCCCTGAGATTAGTACACGGTGTTATTATCAAACAGTTCAGAACGTGAGTGATTTGCGTATGCAATAGAGTATGGGCACAAGAAGGAGTGGAAAAAGGCTATGCAAAAAGAGATGGATTCCTTGCATAAGAATCATACTTATGAGTTGGTGAAGTTACCCAATGGCAAGAAATTTTTGAAGAACAAACGGGTCTATAGAATCAAGCGAGAAGAGAACACAACACATCCAAGGTACAAGGGCATAGTAGTTGTAAAAGGATTCGCCAAAGAAAAGGAATTGACTATATGATGAGATATTTTCTTCTGGTTATGAAGATGGCATCCATTAGATTAATCCTTATCATGGCAACAAGTCTAAAATTGGAGGTTGAGCAAATGGATGTGAAGACGACATTTCTTCATGGTAAGTTGGAGGAAGAAATATGCATGGAGCAGCCTGAGGGGTTTCTTGTGAAAGGCAAAGAAGACTATGTGTGCAAGCTGAAGAAAAGTCTCTATGGCCTGAAACAAGCACCAAGATAATGGTATATGAAGTATGAAACTGTCATGGGGGAGCAAGGCTACAAGAAGTGTAGATCAGACCATTATGTGTTTATTCAGGTGTTCTCAGGTGATGATTTTATCATATTGTTGCTCTATGTTGATGATATCCTAATTGTTGGCAAGAATGTCTTTAGAATTGCTAAGGTGAAAGAGTTGAGAAATTTTTTTTCTATAAAAGACTTAGGTCCAACAAAGAATATTCTCAGGATGAGAATTAAGAGAGACATAAATTCCGTCAATTTGTACTTGTCTCAAGAGAAGTATATTGAGAAGTTACTTCAAAGGTTCTAGATGGACAATGTAAAGTTGTGAGTTTTCTACTAGCAGCCCATTTCAAGTTGAGCATCAAGCATTTTCCTACCAATTATGAGAAGAAAAAGTAAATGCAGATTGTTCCTTATGCTTCAGTGGTTGCGAGTTTGATGTATGCTACGGTGTGTACAAGGCCTGGCATTGCTCATGCGGTTAGTATTGTGAGTAGATTATGTCTAATCCAAAAAGAGCTCATTGTGAAACAATGAAGTGGATTTTGAGATATCTCCAGGGAAGCACTAATATGAGGCTTTGCTTTGGTGGTGGTGAGCCCAAGCTCATTGCCTTTTCAGATTCTGACATGGCTGGAGGTGTTGACAAAAGAAAGTCTACTTCAACTTACTTTGTTACCTATGCAGCGGGGAGTGGTGTCACGACAAAATAGGTTGCAAAAGTCTACGACATTGAATACAACTGAAAATTAATTCATTGCAGTAACAGAGGTGAGTAAAGAGTTATTGTGGCTGAAACGGTCGGCTTGTGAGCTTGGTTATATGTTCTATTATGTGACAACCAGAGTGCCATTCACTTGAGTAAGAATGCAAACTTTTATTCAAGGCTTAAGCATATTGAAGTCCACTATCATTGTATTCAAGATGTGTTATATTGCAAGCAAATGCAACTTGAGAAGGTTCACACTGATGACAATGGGGTTAATAAGTTGAACAAGGTGGTGACAAGTCGCTGGCATGGCTGCCGAAAGATAGTGAGACCCTCCTTGTTGTCGGGATGGGGAGTTTTTTAGGATAAGTCCATGCACATGAAGATGTGGCAGCCCAACATCACCCCATAAGTCCAACACATGTCAGCCGTTGATCTTCGTTGCATCCAGCAGTTGTGAGGGCTTCCTAGTGAAGGGAGTAGAGAAGAAAACCCTGGGCACTTCACCCTTGCTGGTGGTGGCTGTCATTCGTGAGAGTGTGAGGGAACACACAAGAGAGAAACCCAACATGTGAGAGAGAGAGAAAGAAGAAGTAGAGGTTCTGTCCAGATTTGTTGCATCTAACTAGAACGTGTTCAAGATGGTGATTGGAGGCTCAAACATGCTGATTTGAGAATTGGGTTAGTGGAGCATTGGATTTGAAAGTGGTTTTGTCATCTCGGACTGCTGTAGTTTCAGAACGGAGTAGTTTTTGGAAAAAAATAGTTTGGGTAGGAAAACCATGTCCGATTGAGCTGGAATTTTACGGGCATCTCAGGAACTCGTGTGTCTACTTGTGTGCCAAATTTGGTGCTATTTGGTTCAGCGACTTAAGAGCAGTTTGCAGAACACTGAAGGGGACAAAAGCATGTGGAAACTCTACTTTGTTGAAATCTTGCCTCTTGTGGCCAGTTGGCAACACATAGGGTGTGTTATAAATCTCTCTAGAGGTTCTATATAATATTTTGTCCTCACCCTTTTCATAGTGAATTTGTGTGGACCATTTGGTCCACAACTGTTGTTTTTTTACTCCTCAAGTTGAGGAGGTTTTTCCATGTTAAATTCTGTGTCACATGTGCATGTTTTTTGTGTTATTGCCCTTCTTCCTTGTTGATTGAACATGTCCTCAAAGTTTAGCAAAGGTGGAAGGGGTTGTTTATTGTGCATATTTGCCATGTCGATGAATTTGTGTAGCGCATTATTGCTATCCAGCCCCAACAAATAAACCAATGAGGAAGATTGAAAGCCATGGAAATGAGCTTTGATGGGATGTAATAAGGAGGCATGGTTGTAATGTCCGGCCATCTCCTATGTAAAGTTCAGTCCCACTTTCTTTCAAGGTGACAAATAGGACACTGTATGTGCAAATCTTTTCTCAACTTGGGAGTTTTGTGCTTTTACCATGGATCTAATTTTTTCAAAACATTTTTTCTCCTCGAACCGTGTGTCCAAATCACAAACCGTTTCAATTGTTGGATTTTCTTGTTTACATATTAGAAATTAGATCCCATGTTAAAAGGTTTGGACAAACTCCCCCCCCCCCCATGTTAAAAAACCCAGAAGAAAATTAAAAATAGGAAATACACATGAAAACTGAAAAAAGGAACCCAATAAAAACTGGAAACCAGAAGCACAATTGTGCTTTTGACATTTTTTGAAAGCACACCTATGCTTTTACTTTTCCAGGAAGCACAATTATGTCTTCCTAAAAGCACAACCGTTTTTTGATGGGAGGCACAATTGTGCTTTTTTTACTTTTTGAGAAGCACAACTATGCTTTTCACTTTTTTAAAAACACAATGTGCTTCACGTCGAAGCACAACTATTCTTTTTCACACGATGTGCTTCATGAGAAAAAAAAATAAAAAGTAAAAGAAATCATGAAAACATAAGAAAAATCAAGAAAAATCCAAAAACTCGCAAAAACCTAAAAACCCCAAAAATAAGGCCAAAAATAATAGTAATAAAAAATCATGTGGGTGGTCCCAGCGCATGACATGTGGCAGCATTGGGGAGCACCACGTGGTGCGCTGGGGTGCTCCACACGCTGCCCGTTGGGATCCGCACAAAGGAGCGCCCTCTAACTAGTCGCTCCCAAGATACATGGGATACTAAATTCCATTGCTTTTATCAATAAAATATATCTCGAAAAATATTTATCAATACAATATGATAAACCACTTGGTCGCCGTGGTACAAAGAAAAACAATATGAGTTTTTTTCTTTTGAAATGAATAAAATCAGAGGACTTCTTCTATGATTTTCTGATTTTTTTTGCACAAAAAGCAAGTCAATGGTTCTAATTAGAGGGATTAATCCTCTAGCCTGGTTTAAGGAGAGTGTATTTTTGTCTCTTTGTAATCCATGTCCACGGGCCTGTGTTCAGCCCACACCTGGTTAGCTGCTCATAAATCCTTTGTCAAAACTACCATCTTGTGCATCATGCTCGCTTGCTTGGTGATGCGGCTAGAGCTACGTCGTTTTTTCCCCAAAGAGGAAGGGATGATGCAGCACAACGACGGTAGGTATTTCCCTCAGTGATGAGACCAAGGTTATCGAACCAGTAGGAGAACCACGCAACACTACGTAAACGACATCTGCACACAAAGAACAAATACTTGCAACCCGATGTGTTAAAGGGGTTGTCAATCCCTTTCAGGTAACGGCGCTAGAAATTGGCAAGTGGACGGGAGAAATTTGTAATATATTGATAGATGCAAATAGAAGTAAATAAAATTCGGCGAGGTATTTTTGGTTTTTTTGATAGTATAGATCTAAAAAAATGCAAATAAATAAAAAGGAAAATAGCAAAATAAATCTGAAAGTATATGATGAGAAGATAGACTCGGGGACCGTATATTTCACTTGTGGCTTCTTTCAAGAAAAATAGCATACGGTGGGTAAAAAAATTACTGTTGGGCAATTGATAGAACTTCAAATAATCATGACGATATCCAGACAATGATCATTATATAGGCATCACGTCCAAGATTAGTAGACCGACTCCTGCCTGCATCTACTACTATTACTCCACACATCGACTGCTATCCAGCATGCATCTAGTGTATTAAGTTCTTGGAGATACAGAGTAATGCAATAAGAACGATGACATGATGTAGATAAGATCTATTTATGTAGAAATAGACCTAGTGCAGAATTCGGCTTTAGTACCGGTTGGTGAGGCCCTTTTGTGTCGGTTCTGGAACCTGCACTAAGGGTGGGGACTAAAGCCCCCCTTTAGTCCCGGTTCAACACGAACCAGGACCAAAGGCCCACCACGTGGCACGAGCACGCGCTTGGGGCTGGGGGCTTTCAGTCCCGGTTGGTTACACCAATCGAGACTAAAAGGTTTAGGGGTTTTGGTTTTATGATTTATTTTTCCTTTAATTTTGTGTTTTCCATTTAATTTTTCCGTTTGCTGGTATTTTACAATACTACATATTGTACATTTTATGCATATATATATAATATATATATATATATACATATATATATATATATATATATATATATATATATATATATATATCATCGAATGTCGCGCACCACCATTCACACATACACATGTATATATACAATTTCTCCTACATTTTGCAGATCATTACATGGAGGCATTACTGCGGTAGCGGGTAATGGAATTCTCCTTTGGGATCTATGACCTCGTCGAGCAAAAATCCCGCTATTTCCTCTTGATGTGCTCGTATGCTAGCCTGTGGTAGGAGCCGATCCCGCATCTCCTTCATCTTTAAAGAAGAGATCAAAATATGCATGTATTATTAGTTGTGTGTGTATATATATTAGATAATGATGTAAAAATTGTGAATAGTGTTCTGGCAAACGTACCCATTGGTCTCTATCAGTTCTGGTCCTTTCGGACGTCATCATGCGAATGTTCTCGCAAACGTAGTACGCACATAAATCAGTCCCCGATGCCTGCTTCAGGGCCTTTACGAGCAGAATTCAATCAGATAATAATTAGTCAAGCATGATAATGGTATTGAAAAACTAGAATTAAAGAGATGGTAGCTAGTTGGTACTAGCTACTTAATTAATTACCTTGGGTCGACACCATTTCAGCTCTTTTTTCCATGTGCCATCCACTTGTTTGATGAACTTTTGCCAAGCCCTGCCCGCCAGCAAAGAAAATGAATAAAGGAGTTATTAATTAGTTGATATCAGGAAATGACGAACTAAAGAGGCCGACATATAGTTCAATAATGATTGAAATTACCTGTTGACCATCCCCTTCACGATTTCGTAGTCAGTAGCTTGTTTAAGTAGTGAGTCTAGCACTTGAACTTTTCCCTCGTTAACTTCAATGATTAACGAGATCTAGTGGAAACTGCATGCGCACACATTTGCAAGTATAATTAAGCGGGCATGTGCATAACTCATCAACTACGCTAAACCCCTATACACTTATTAACATCTAGCTAGTAAGCAAAAAGAGAATTTGTAGTACAAGACATTGTGACTCACCCGAAGTTGTAAGGAAGTAGTATTTCTGGACAGGTGTTTAGGCGCTTCAAGAACTCTAGCAAGCTTTTCTCTGTGTATGGTTGATACCCTCAACCGTAAGGGATCGAGATAGTCTTCGCGGGTAAGAATAACCCAATTTATTGATTCGACACAAGGGGAGCCAAAGAGTATTTATGAGCTTTGACAGTTGAGTTGTCAATTCAACCGAACCTGAAATATACTTACTCGCAACAAAAGTAAAGTGGCAATAGTAGTATGGAAGTGGTGAAAGTGAAAGTAAACAACAAAAGTAAACATCAAAAGTAGCAACTAGTAACCAGTAGTATTAAAACACTGTAGGCTAGGGAGATGGATGGTTGGGCGCTGCATGGATGAGATATATCATGATTCTAACTTGGGGCAAGGCACACAGAAAAGTAATGATCATCTAGGAAAATATCAAACATTAGGCATGTATCCCGTAGGTAGTTGTACGTGCTTGCAATAAGAACTTGCACAACATCTTTTGTCCTACCATCCCGCTACGAACGGGGCCAAAAGGAACTTATGGAGATTAAGGTGCTCCTGTCAAAGAGCACCGGAACAAAGCAATAAACTCAATGGATACATGTAATCCTCAAACTACGGTCCATCCCCTTTGGTGTCCCAAGCTGTCACTTTTGGGATCGCCGGTTCCAAACCGTAATAGGTGCAAACAACTCATAGATAGGATCAAGAACACAAATATATTCACTCAAACATATAAGGTTCAGATCTGAATTCATGGCACTCGGGCCCTAGTGTCAAGCATTAAGAATAACGAGTTGAAGCAAAGATGATAAACACCATAGTAGATGATATGCAACATGCCCCCAACGATCTGACATATTATTACATGATCTAACTCATCCAATCCCTACCATCCCCTTCGCCTACAGCAGGGGAATTACTCACACATGGAGGGAGGAGTCATGGAGTGGTGATGGGGTGGTGATGATGATGACGATGGCGACGATCTCCCCTCTCCGGAGGCCAAATCAGCCTCCAGATTAGCCCTCCCGAGGAAGAACAGAGGGTGGCGGCGGCTCCGCGACGGAAACTCGGAGGATAACTTCTGTTCTGGAATTTCTCCGTCACGGGATAAAATGTGAGTCGAGGTAGGGCAGCAGAAGAGGTGGGGCCCACCCAGGCGACCCCCCGGCGCGGCCAGGGGCTGGGCCGCGCCACCAGGGTGCCTGGGCCCCCCTTGGCTCCCCTCTGGCCCTTCTTATGGTACTGGTTTCCTTCGGGTGCGTGGATTTTCTGTGATTTTTCGTAGAATTTTCCGAGATACCTAAAAATCCATTTTCCTGCACACAATAAAACCATACAGACAGCTCTGTTGAAAACAGCGTCAGTCCGGGTTAGTTTAGCTCAAATCGTGCAAGAATGAGACCAAAACAATATAAAAAGTGTTTGAAAAAGTAGATACGTTTGAGACGTATCAACTCCCCCAAGCTTAGCATATTGCTTGTCCTCAAGCAATTCAGTTCAACGAACTGGACGCGACAAAGAAAACTTTGACAAACTCTTTTGCTTCATTAGATGTATATAAGCATGTACTACGAAAAGAGTCTAGCAAGTATCAAAACAGTACTAGGAGGACAATGCATGGAGCAATCCTTCTTTCAAGTGACCAATCGCAAACATCTAACAGTAAATAATATACTACGGAAAATCAAAACAAGATCACACTGCACATAGCTTGAGCATATTAGGGTGGTATCTCGCTAGCCTCCAAAAGTGAAGCAAAACATAAATGCAGAGACTCCTCCAGAGTTTTAAAGGAGACTAGAACTAAGTGTTTCGGAATGAGTAATATCAAAATCACGCAGAAGACAATGTAATACTTTGGGACAATGCACATTACACTCAGAATGACAATTATGCTCCCATAGTCGGTGCTTGAAGAAAGAAGGTGGAGACTCTCGAACCGTGGAATTTTATGGTGAGGTTGAAAACCCGTGGTCGGAAACAAAAACTAAACATGTACCAGAGCTCTTGGTTTTTAAAAACAGAGGTAAAAATTATGTTTTTGAGAGGTGCATGTTTCGTCAACGAATGCTAGCAGGTAACTCAATCATTTCTTGAGCTAGACAAGTTTCGAGGAACGGCTCCCGTATGAGGACCATAACATCCTCTTAATCCCCTTTGTTTATCACTGCCAAAGTTTTCTGATTTCTCATGAACAGAGCGTGAAGGAAGATTCGTTTGTTATATTAATTTTTAACGAGCCGGGCGCACTCGATGCCAGTTCCTAATCATGTTAAGGGTTGCATATTATACATGCAATCCCAGTGTGAAGCTTGTCTAACTCAAAAAATATCATGAACTAACTACTACTTCCTCATGAGCTAAAACAGAGGCACAAAAAGAGAAATCTTTTGATTAATTTCGAGATGGTACACGAAAGTCTTCGTTAGGAATGGCAGGTAAATACCATGTATAGGCAGGTATGGTGGACTCATGTGGAATAACTGGTTTTAAAGATTTTGGATGCACAAGCAGTCAGTCCGCTTAGTATAGGTGGTGGCTAGCAAAAGACTGGGAGCGACCGACTAGACAGCAATAACGGTCATAATCATGCAGAGCGACAAAGCAACATTGAATCGGGCATGAAAGTGATATAACTATTCTGAAACTCAAAGATCATCAAGGCAAAACAGACTTTTTAGTCTTAAACATGTGTAAACATGTGCCAAGTCAATCCAAGAATTCTCCAAAGGGAAATACCACCTTAGTATACCAGACTATGAACAATGCAATGCATGTAAATCATTTCAATAACACATTATATACTCTAGCTGTTTGAGACTAGCCACAAGAAAAGCATGAACTACTAGGAGAGCATTGTAAGCATAGCACTATGTCGCTACAAGCTGGTCTCTAGATCATAAGTACAGGCATATGTACAAAAGTAGAAACAAGAAGAGTTCATACCGGTCTTCCTTGTTGCTTCCCTTCAGTCGATCTTCATCATTACTGCCTTGTCACTTGCACGATCGAACTTAGGAAATATAAGTAAATGTCATCACGGACTCGAGCTGAACTCTGAAAACAAAGCAAACTAGAGAGAAAAAGGAAATCTTTTTGTTGTTTTTGCAAAGAGAGAAATAAAGAAGAACGGTCGAAAACTTCGAAAAGATCAAAGCAAATAAAACGGATAATACAATGGAGAAGTGAGAGGGGAACGTACTCCCCCAAGCTTAGGCTTTTGGCCTAAGTTGGTAGCAACTACTTCCCCCAGGAGCCACCTGCTCCGGAGGAATAGTGGTGAGTCCAAGGATCGTAGAAGGATGCTGGCGCGTACACCGAACTCCTCGGAGTCTCCCACGAGGAAGGGTCCGTGCGCCAAGCAGAGGAAGGCCCTTCACCAAACTCGGTGGCGGCTTCTGCCTGAAAAGGTGGTAACTCACCGTGCTCCTCCTCGTCAGGCACAACCCCCTCCACTGGGTTATGAAACTGATGTAGAACCATGAACTCATCGAACTGGATAACATCAAAGGACCATCCGTTCCTGCTAGAAAAATCAAACAAAAGAGGTGCAGGTAGACGGATCTTGTGTTCCGCGGTAGTTCCGAAACGCAAGATGTAAACAAGATTATTGAGCTCAGAATCCATGGTAACAAATTTATGCCTTCTCATAGCAACAAGATCAAAGCTTGAATAAGTAAAAGGAATATCATCAGGGTGTGGGGTGCCTCCAAAATGCTCTAAGATAAGTGTGGCATAAATGCCGCCATATAAGTCTCCCTTGTTACCATTCATAGCAAGGCGTCGAGCAATTAAGACACCCAAATTATAATCAGACCTCCCTGAAAGGGCTGCTGCCAGGATAGCGATATCCGGTGCAGAAATGTTGCTTGTGTTGTCACTAGCTAACACCCCTCTAGCAATATAATATGCAAAATACCTGAGGTGAGGGAATAAGATGCTGGAGATCTTTGACCAACGAATGTGCCTCGTATCAATGTTGCAGATAGAGTTGAAGACGGTTTTCAGCTCGGAGGGCTGAGAGGCCATCCTTCCCGTTCTCCCAACGTTCGGCACACCTATTATTTCACAAAACTTCTCTAAGGTCATGGTGATAAGATCATTGTAAAATTTAAACTCAATAGCACCTGAAGTGGAATTATATCTAAAACTGTTAATGAAACTGGAGGTGAGTTTTTCATACTGAGTAACACGGCATGTGAGTAGCCGTGTCAAACCTGCATTAGCACAAAGATTATAAAACTCATCCTTAATTCCTGCAGCTTCAAGGAATTCATCGCATGGAAACGTCATTGCACGTGCTGGACTTGTGTCTTCCAACAACTCCAGGGGCACATGATCTTCATTATAGCTCACCCTAGCAGTCGATGGTGAAGCTGCAGCTCTAGTAACTCGATCGGAGTGTGTGGGCTTCCTCTTCTCAAGCCACCCCTTTTGCCTTTCCTAACAAACTCATTTCTGAAATTTTTGACAAATTACCAAAAACAAGGATTAAACAAGGGGAGTTGAGGCAAACTACTCAACTTACTTGCCCAAGGCATAAACTTGCATCAAAACTTGGAAAATAACTTTCTACACATACATGCAAGCTCATCTATACAGCACCAAGAACTACTAAATACTCACAAATGAAGCCACCAATCAGAAATCTAATTGGAGGGGTGGAGGAGTCACATACCAGGGAATATTTGCTCAAAATCTCAGCCCAACTGATAGGCTGTAGAGAGAGATCGAAGAATCGCTTCCAAGAACAGCAAGAACGCAAGAACAGGTGCAGAACTCGTGTTTTCGGGGGAAATGAGAGAGAGAGGAAGAAGACTTACCTGGAGAGGGGCTATGTGGGCCCCAGGTGCCCTGTGGGCGCGACCAGGGGCTGGGCCGCGCCAGCTGGCCGCCTGGGCCACTGGTGGCTCCCCCTGGCCAGTCCCAGGTGCCTCTGGTTCACTCCTGACGTGGAAATTTTTATTTTCATTTTTCTGGAATTTTTCTGAAAACTTCACTGTTGAAAATTTCTCGAAGTTCAAAAAGCTGCATGACTTTCTGAAAACTCAAAGCAATGATTAGTATTGTGAAGCTTCAAAACATAAACATCTCGGTACAGCAAAGAGAGTAAAGACTAAAATAAATGACAATATAACAAGCTCAACTTTTTTATCTACATAACACATGTTTATTAGTAAGGTTGATCAAGTCTTACCGACAAACAAGTGATATATAGAACAAAAAGCTTCACTTCTTACAAAGTAATTACTGAACCTTTACTTTGATGGCCATTGTCCCCACCATAATAGTTTTGTATTTGTGGTGCACATGTAGTGGACAATCCCATTCTCCAATCTTCACGGTCTCAATATTTTCTATAGAGTTGAGGCCATGCCTCCTGTCGGTCTTCTTTGGAAAATACATCGTGTGTTCTTTATCATTCACGTGGAAGGTGACTTTTCCTTTATTGCAATCAATAATAGCACCTGCAGTATTAAGAAAAGGTCTACCAAGAATAATGGACATGCTCCCATCCTCGGGCATGTCAAGCACAACGAAATCAGTAAGAATCAAACAATTAGCAACTTTTACGGGAACATCCTCACAAATACCTATCGGTACAGCAGTTGACTTATCAGCCATCTGAAGAGAGATATCTGTAGGAATTAGTTTCTCCAAACAAAGCCTCTTGTAAAGAGAGAAAGGCATAACACTCACTCCTGCCCCGAGATCACACAAAGCAGTCTTGACATAATTATTCATTATGGAACAAGGAATGGTGGGTATACCTGGATCACCGAGCTTCTCAGGAATCTTTCCACTGAAAGAGTAGTTAGCAAGCATAGTAGATATTGCTTCACTAGGAATTTTTCTCTTATTAGTAACAATATCTTTCATATATTTCGAATAAGGAGGTAACTTAATAGCATCAGCCAAAGGGATTTGAAGAAAAAGAGGCTTAATCCACTCACAAAACTTATTGTAATGCTCTTCTTCTTTAGATTTGACGGACTTACCTGGAAAGGGCATGGGTTTCTGTACCCATGGTTCTCTTTCCTTCCCATGTTTTCTTGCGATGAAGTCTTCTTTAGTGTACCTCTTACGTTTGTCAGGTGCTTCTTCTTCTCGAACTTCAGGCGGATCATTCTTCTCATTATTTTTATCTTCAGGTTCAGCACCATCTTCAGTCTCAGCATCGGAGATAGATACACTATTTGGATCAACAGCTGGCTCTTCGTCTATAACAGGATCATTGGAATTTTCAGTCTCCTTATGTTTCTTTTTCTTCTTTTTGGAGAGCCAACAGTTCCTTCTTCCTGCATTTGAGAATCTTGCTCAATTCTCCTCGGGTGCCCCTCTGGATAGAGAGGATCTTGAGTGCTAGTGCCTCCTCGGGTTTGAATCCCGAAAGCCTGCAAATCATCTTGTTTGGCTTTGTTAGCAAGCAAATCTTTTTGTACATCAGAAATCTGCTCAAGCTGAGTTTGCACCATATGAAAATGTTTCACAAGACATTGAACATCATTAACTGTCCTACCAAGAACATCTAGCAAACTTTTGATAGCAAGGGAATTATCATGCAACTGACTTTGTATCCTCTCATTAAAATGATTCTGCTTCATAATAAAATTATCAAACTCATCTAAACATTGATCAGGAGGCTTACCATGAGGGATGTCACTTGCGTTAAAACCTAAAAGAGAGTGTACCTCTACCATAGGGTGGTGAGTGATAGGCTCACACAGCTTCTCAATAGGGGGTAGATTCTTTACATCTTCAGCTTTAATACCTTTCTCTTTAATAGACTTCTTTGCTTCTTGCATATCTTCTGGGCTTAGAACAAACATGCCCCTCTTCTTTTGTGGTGGAGGTGGTTCAGGGGCGGACCAATCTTCATGGTTTTTAGCAATCCTGCCCATCAATTCTTCTGCATCCTCCGGTGTTCTCTTCCTGAAAACACAACCAGCACAACTATCCAAATAGGACCTGGATTCATTAGTTAGACCAGCATAAAATATATCAATTAATTCATTCTTAGGAACTCCATGTCCTGGTCTAGCCCGAATTAAACTGCAGTACCTCCCCCAAGCTTTAGGGAGGGACTCATCCTGCAACTGTTTAAAGTTATAAATTCTTTCTAAAGCAGCATGTTGCATGTGAGCAGGAAAGTACTTATCAACAAAAGAGTGAGCTAAATCTTGAGGACTCCTAATAGAACCGTACGGAAGTGAATCATACCAGGCTTTAGCACCTTCCTTCAAGGAGAAAGGAAGAAGCTTGGTCACATAAAAGTATTGTTTCTTCTCATCTGTAGTAAACAGACCACCTAACTCACAGAGTTTGGTCAGGTGTGCTATAGCATCATCATTTTCTCTGCCATAAAAGGGGTCAGCTTCAACCATAGGTATAAGTGAAAGATCGACAGAGAAATCATAATCAGGATCATCGATGCATATAGGAGATGTAGCAAATTTAGGATCAAGAACAGCTTCGTTCTTCAATGAGTGTTTTTCAAACATTTTCTTAATCTCCGCAGGGTCAGAGCCGGAAAACTCTGTCAATTCCCTGCATAAATCTTCATCAAGCACATAGTAATCATCATCAAGGATACTTTCCTTGAGTTTACTCAAATCAGGATAACCATATGTTTCACCAATAGGGTAGCAAGTAACAGGGGTTTCGATTTCAGACCTTTTTGTAGCAGCAGCAACCTGTTTCTCAAGAGCATAACCAGGTGAAGTAATTTCATCAATAGTAGTAGAGGCATCATCAATAGTATCATACATAATGATAGATTCAGCAGGAGCATCATGTGGTGGTGGTGAGGCAAACTTACTCATAACAGAAGGTGAATCAAGTGTAGCGCTAGTGCTCAGAACAGTACCTCTTCTTGTAGTGGATAGTAAGATCGGAACCTTGGGGTCTTCTTTCTTACCCATAGTGGATGAAGTGCAGCAGGTAGAATACTTCAAGTAGACTCGTAAATATTGCTATTCTCCCCGGCAACGGCGCCAGAAAACGGTGCTTGATACCCTCAACCGTAAGAGATCGAGATAGTCTTCGCGGGTAAGAATAACCCAATTTATTGATTCGACACAAGGGGAGCCAAAGAGTATTTATGAGCTTTGACAGTTGAGTTGTCAATTCAACCGCACCTGAAATATACTTACTCGCAACAAAAGTAAAGTGGCAACAGTAGTATGGAAGTGGTGAAAGTGAAAGTAAACAGCAAAAGTAAACAGCGAAAGTAGCAACTAGTAACCAGTAGTATTAAAACACTGTAGGCTAGGGAGATGGATGGTTGGGCGCTGCATGGATGAGGTATATCATGATTCTAACTTGGGGCAAGGCACACAGAAAAGTAATGATCATCTAGGCAAATATCAAACATTAGGCATGTATCCCGTAGGTAGTTGTACGTGCTTGCAATAAGAACTTGCACAACATCTTTTGTCCTACCATCCCGCTACGAACGGGGCCAAAAGGAACTTATGGAGATTAAGGTGCTCCTGTCAAAGAGCACCGGAACAAAGCAATAAACTCAATGGATACATGTAATCCTCAAACTACGGTCCATCCCCTTTGGTGTCCCAAGCTGTCACTTTTGGGATCGCCGGTTCCAAACCGTAATAGGTGCAAACAACTCATAGATAGGATCAAGAACACAAATATATTCACTCAAACATATAAGGTTCAGATCTGAATTCATGGCACTCGGGCCCTAGTGTCAAGCATTAAGAATAACGAGTTGAAGCAAAGATGATAAACACCATAGTAGATGATAGGCAACATGCCCCCAACGATCTGCCAGATTATTACATGATCTAACTCATCCAATCCCTACCATCCCCTTCGCCTACAGCAGGGGAATTACTCACACATGGAGGGAGGAGTCATGGAGTGGTGATGGGGTGGTGATGATGATGACGATGGCGACGATCTCCCCTCTCCGGAGGCCAAATCAGCCTCCAGATTAGCCCTCCCGAGGAAGAACAGAGGGTGGCGGCGGCTCCGCGACGGAAACTCGGAGGATAACTTCTGTTCTGGAATTTCTCCGTCACGGGATAAAATATGAGTCGAGGTAGGGCAGCAGAAGAGGTGGGGCCCACCCAGGCGACCCCCCGGCGCGGCCAGGGGCTGGGCCACGCCACCAGGGCGCCTGGGCCCCCCTTGGCTCCCCTCTGGCCCTTCTTCTGGTACTGGTTTCCTTCGGGTGCGTGGATTTTCTGTGATTTTTCGTAGAATTTTCCGAGATACCTAAAAATCCATTTTCCTGCACACAATAAAACCATACAGACAGCTCTGCTGAAAACAGCGTCAGTCCGGGTTAGTTTAGCTCAAATCGTGCAAGAATGAGACCAAAACTATATCAAAAGTGTTTGGAAAAGTAGATACGTTTGAGACATATCAATGGTCGATCATATTCTTGTGACCATGTCTCTTAATTAATGATATTTGGGTCAATGAACCCAATGCCATAGCGTCCAGCTTTTTTCATTTCAAACATCTTCATTCTGCATAATACCACATAAGAATATAGTGAGGATAATTACATGTAATGAATAGAATGAGCACTACAGCTAGCTAGAGAATTAAATTAATTACCGTACAAACAATAGCAATTGACGATAGTTTTGTCGAGTGCGTCTTGATTGAATAACTGAAACATTTCTTGAAACTCAACCCACATATCTTTTTCATGGTAGTAATACTCTTCAACGTCTTTCATCATGAGGGACTCTCGATTGGTAGTCTTGGCTTCTTTCATGTACCATTGATGCAATTGATACATTCTCGTTGATAGAAGCTTGACCTCCTCAGGCTTCACCAGAGGCTGGCCGCGGGCATATTCCCATTTTATTTCCTCCTCTTTAAGCGTATCCATGGGCTCGATCCGTAGGAGTTGATAAACAGTGACACCGGCCTCTTCATCCATCCTTATAAGATCATCGGTTATTACCAGCTGATCGGCACCAGTACTCACATGTGTTGGTACAATGAGCGGGGGGATCGATTGCACCGCCTGTTCTCCTAGCTGGGGAACAATTTTCCTGCTTTTTTGGCACCTGCTTGGCTGGAGCTCAAGCTCGACTCATTATTTTGTGCTTGATATGACTTCTTGATTTGGCGATCATACTCTGAGTCCCTCTTCTTGGGAGCTGGTGGTTCATCCATACGAATAAAGTGGTCAACGACATGCTCAGGTACTTTCTCCTTTGGCGGCGGTGGCGGTTTCAGTCCAAAATGGGCCCCCAATTGGGCTTGCACTTCGGCTTCATTTTCCTCCGGCATCAGGTCGTAAGGCCTCTTCGGAAGAGGCGTGAGGCTTGGACCAAATTGGTATCTCTTGCCTCTTGTACCTGTAGTTGTACCGCTAGCCGCCATAGCTGCGGCAGCTTTCTTCCGCTGTTGCTGAGGTAGGGGAGATGGCTGACGCGGTGCCTGACTTGGAGGAGGAGGAGTGGGCTGACGCATTGCCGGACTTGGAGGAGGAGTGGGCCAACGCTGTGCCAGACTTGGAGGAGGAGTGGCCTGACGCGTTGGCGGACTTGGAGGAGCAGGACTCTGCTGAGGTGGTGGCTGATGACTTGGAGGAGCGGGAGTCTACTGACCCGGTGACGGACTTCGAGGATGAGTCAGTTGACACGGTGTCGGTGGCCTTGGAAAGATGATGAAATCCTTTCTCCATAGAATGACACAATGTATGGCCTCTCCCAGTGTGTGCTCGTCGTCACCTCCAGGAATGTCAAGCTCTTGCCCCGAATATTGTGCCACCACTTCATCAACCACGACACGAGCATAGCCAACTGGAATCGGGTTGCAATGGAAGGTTGCTTCAGGGGGATTTGTATAAGCAACGACGTCCGCCACCTTCATGGATATGTTCTTCATTTTGAAGTGTATCTCATAATTAGTGTTATCCATGATGTCATCCACAGGGTATCTATCCAAGAGTGCCTGATTGCCCGGGGAGGAACCCACGCTGCTTCTCGGCATGGATGGGATGGTGCTATCCAATGCTGGATTCGCTAGCTGCTGCCGCTGCTGAGACCCCCTTTCCTAGCTAAGCGAGTCGATGTGCGTCTGCTACCGCTGGAATTGGAGTGAAAACTCCGTGTGCATTGATTCTACCATGCGAAGACGTTCTGCTTCCTGTTTCCTCTCCTCCTCCCCCAGCTTCCTCTTCTTCTCCTCCCGCATCTTCTTTCTCGCACGACTTCTGTAGTCGGTGTTCCAGTCCGCAAACCCCTCATACCATGGAACAACGCCTTTGCCTTGTGTTCTTCCCGGCTGTTCAAGATTTCCCAGGGCGCGCGTAAGCTTGCAATTCTCTCTATTGGGCATGAACACCCCCATTCAAGGCTCTTCTGTTGCAACAAGTATTTTGAGGTCGGCTCCTTTAAGACTTGCCCGCTTGAAAACCTGGCCCGTCTTTGGGTCCAACGTCCCCCCATGTGCATAGAACCAAGTCCAGGACCTGGGGGGCCAGCTCAATGTAACTGGAATGACCCCTGCATCCACCATCTCTTGCTCAACCTTATCCCACTTAGGCCCGGCCACCACGTAGCCACCTGGCCCCAGCTTATGGTAATGCTCCTTTTTCACGGCATTGATCTTGTTTATTCTCGACCATTCCTGAGCTAATTCAGATTCCTTGAATTTCACGAAATCGGCCCAGTGATCTCTTTGCTTCTACAGTGTTCCCTTGAATTCTGGAGTCTTCTTTCCTCCTTCGACGTACTTGGCCCATATAGTTTTCATGTGGTTGTTGAATGCTACCGCCATCTTCCTAAGAGCAGTATTCTTGACTTTATCTACATCTGCATCTGTGAAATGATCTGGCAGGGTGAAATGTGACATGAGAGATTCCTAAAGCAGATCTTTTGCTCTTTGGTCGACAAAAGTAAGATCTGGTCATTCCTTTGCTAGTTTTTTCCATTCTTGAATGAAGATCGGGATTTGGTCCTTCACAAGAACTCCGCACTGATGAACGAACTGGCCCGCATTCTTCTTATGCTCGCTTGGTTCGCCATTAGGTTAAATGGCATCGATGTTGTACTTTAGCCATCTTTCAACTTTTTGGCCGGGCCTCGCACTGTCCTGCTACCTATAGAAGATTTGCTCAACCCGGAGGGCTGAAAGAAGAAAGATCGATTCATTAATATATATACAAATCATTTCAAACATGTGATGATCACCAGATGTCCGCTTATATAAGTATACCTCGCCGGTCTTTGTTATTTCAAGATCAAAATTTTCTTCGTCATCATAATCATAGTTCTAGACTTCATCTATTCGTTCGTCTTCATCATATATCATACCCTCACCGGTAGGATTCAGATATTGCGAGCCGTCATCTTCTTCAAACTCATCTAGGCAAGGGGATGAGCATATGATGTTTAACATGGCCTCGACTCCTTCTCTGCTGATATTGTCCATAGCTTTTATTTAATTAATCCAGAAGAAATATAAAACAATTTAGTATTCAAATTAGAATGCATGCATGCAATCAATAAGGAAAAACTGAAACATAGTACATAATATGCATCATCGCATATAATCTCGAATACATCATCTTGAATATTATGGAATAATATATATAATCTCGAATACATCGTCTCGAATATTATCAAATAATATATATAAGCTCGAATACATCGTCTCGAATATTACCAAATAATATATATAATCTCTAATACATCGTCTCGAATATTATCGAATACATCACTCGCTAGCTAATATAGATTGAATACTATCGAATAATCTAGTTCACCCGCGGGCACAGGCGGTGGACACCCAAAGAGAAGGAACCACCACATGATCATAGCTCGGGTGAGATCCCCGAAGAACCTGCCAGGTATTGGAGAACCTGACGTCCAACGCAGCCATGTAGCGACGGACGTGCTCGTCCTCCTCCCTGACACGACGACGTACCACCCCCGATGGGGTCGGCTCCCTCCGCACCGAAAGTGGCCCATGCAAACGCCACCAAAGGAGCTTCGGGTCAACGATGGGACCCGGGCCGGGTTCCTCACCGGCGCGCCCCTGAAGGTAGCACCTCCCAGTGCGAGCCCAGCGGAGCCCAGTCCGGACATGGCTCCTCTGAAGCAGGATGTCGTCGCAAATGGGTTGACAGCGAGGATGCGGGCCGGGCATCGTTGACGTCGAGAACAATTTCTATATGTAAATGTAACAATTTTAAATGATTGGATAGTGATTTCTTATATACAAATTCTATATGCAAATGTAACATAACGGATTCTCTTAACCTTTAAGGGATTTAACAAAATGGCGCCATTCTGGATGTGCAAAAAATGGTCCATATTTTTTCTGATCTCATCTACCCTTCTATATGCCACGTTGTCTAGTGTCAAAGGATTCAAGAAAACCATGGCTTCATCATTAGCCGGAAGTAATTGCTGCATAATGGTACGAAGCTCTCCGAAATTGTTTTGGAACGTAGTCCCGGATAGGATAATTAGCTTTTTGGTACGAAGTTCAGCAAGAGCCTTCCGAATATCGCTATTTGGAAGGCCTTTGTCGAAATTCGTACCAAAAGGCGAATTATTCTATCTGGAACTCCATTCCAAAATAACTTCGAAGAGCTTCGTACCATCATACGCCTGTTACTTCCGGCTAATGATGAAGCCATGGATTTATTCAATACTTTGACAGACAATGTGACAGACAATGGGATCAGAAAAAAATTGGATCAACTTGTGCACATCCATAATGGGGGCATTCTTGATAAATCTATCTCAAAAGTTAAACTTTGACATATGATCAAATATTGTTGCATATGTCAAAATTCAAACTTTGACATATGATCAAATGTTGCATATGTCAAAATTCAAACTTTTACATATGATCAAACTTTGATATATGATCAAATATTGCATATGTCAAAATTCAAAATTTGACATATGATATCTACCTAGCTAATTCATCTAACATTAATATATCTAGCTAATTCATCTAACATTTGACAAACGTATAAAAAACTAATTCATCTAATTAACATCAGTATATATAATTCATCTATAACTAAAAGTATAAAAAACTAATTCATCTAACATTTCTATGTAATTCATCTAAAATTTGACATTGATCTAACATTTGACATTAATATATCTAATTCGATCATCAAACATTTGCCATTAATCTAATTCATCTAGCTAAAACTTTGACATTAATCTAACATTTACATATATCTAATTCATATAACAATTCTATAACTAAAAGTATAAAAAACTAAAAAACAGAAAATAATTAAGAAAAATATGTGTGTGTGTATGTGTGTGTGTACTGTGTGTATGTGTGTGTGCGGGCGGGCTCGATCAGATGATCGAGGGCGCGGCCATGGCGCAGGGGGTCTCACAGCGGGGTTACCAGGGTGGCGACGGGCGTAGTGACGGGGCGGCGAGACGGCGACGGCGGCGGGGACGGGCCGGGCCGACGATGGGGACGGGGGCGGCGACGGGGGGCCGGCAGCGATGTCGAAGTAGAGAGGAAGAGGGAGATGAAACTGCAAAATTTCGAAGTGCTAGTATATACAGGAGGGACCTTTAGTCCCGGTTGGAGCCACCAACCGCTACTAAAGCTCTGTTTTGGCCAGGCCAAGCGGCAGGAAGCGCGGGCCTTTATTACCAGTTAGTGACTCCAACTCGTACTAAAGACCCCCCTTAAGTACCGGTTGGAGCCACTAGCCGGTACAAAAGGTGGTGCGCTACCACCCATGGTACACAAAGTTTAGTCCCACCTCGCTAGTTGAGAGGAGCTCGCACCGGTTTATAAGCCCCGCCGCGGCTACCGTGTTGAGCTCCTCTCTAAGTAGGCCTTGGTGGGCCTATTGCAACTCTTCTTCCCTGTGGGTTCTACTGGGCCGTACGGGCCCGCATCCTGGCCCAACTAGAGGTTGGGTTTTTAGTCGTATGTAGGCCGTGGTAGCCCAATAGTCGGGCTTTTTATAATTTTGTTTTCTTTTTTTCTTTTCTGCTTTATTTATTTTCTTTTATTTCTGAGTTGTTTTTTGCTTTGTTTAGAGTTTCTTTGTGAATCTTTTTGCTTTAGGTAAAAAAAATAAAAACTTTTGTTAGTGCGAGTGTTTTTTAAATTTGAATTATTTGAATTTTGTGTGAATCACTAGTATGTGAATAACTTTACTTTAAAAATAGATTTTCAGTAACTCTTTTTTCCGTTGTTTAATATCAGTGTGTTTTATCATTATATTCAATTTGGTAATACTTAGGTTCTTTTACAACATGAAATTCCTTTGTAAAAGATGTGTTTTCGTCCGAAACCCTGATACTTCGAAAGAGATTGTCCATTTTGTACATGAAGTGCATCAAGTTTTTGCCTTAACCCTCTCAACTCTTTTGCACATGCTATGTGGGTGAAATGATGATACCATGCCAACTTTCAACCTTTTCAGAGTTCATTTGTAGTGCTTTTCAATTTCAGGGTCATTTAGCTAAAAAAATCAGTAAATGCATGAAAAATAGCAAATAAAGTCAGAAAGGGTTGAAAGTTGGTAACGTGCCTTTGAATGGTGCATACTGAACGCAGAAAAAGTCTAGAGTTGAAGTAAGTTTAAAAAAATGAAATGCCTTTGTAACGGATGAGTTTTCGTCCGAAAACCTGATACTTTGAAAGAGATTGTCCATTTTGTACAAGAAGTGCATCCAGTTTTTGCCGTAACCCTCTCAACGTTTTAGCACATGCTATGTGGGTGAAATGATGATACCATGCCAACTTTCAACCTTTTTAGAGTTATTTCTGTAGTGCTTTACAATTTCAGGGTCTTTTAGCTAAAATTTTTTAGTAAATGAGCTGAAAAATAGAAAATGAAGTTAGAAAGGGTTGGAAATTGATGACATTTGTTCGAAGCACAAAAGTACACGTTTCAAATGCGAAAACACATAAGCACCCTAACTATTACAAAGATTCCCTACGGTTTGTCCAAAGTGGGACTTTCGAGATATATAAGCCCAAAACTCACTAGAGAAGAAAGTGATGACAGTGAAGCCGGTCACATCCCAGAGTGGGATCTTTGGTTGTGCAACTTTTTCTTCGCGTGTGTCCCTTTGCGCAGTAACCATGGACAATATTCATCATTTAACTGGATGCTCAGGGCAAACTGTGAATGGAGCAATTTCATGAAACTTTTCATAATCTTCTGACATGTCTGTCTTATCATCCACTCCCACGATGTTTCTTTTCCCTGAAAGAACTATGTGGTGCTTTGGCTCATCGTATGATGTATTCGCTTCCTCATCTTTCCTTTTTCTCGGCTTGGTAGACATGTCCTTCACGTAGAAAGTTTGCGCCACATCATTGGCTAGGACGAATGGTTCGTCTGCGTACGCAAGCTTGTTGAGATACACTATTGTCATTCCGTACTATGGGTCTTCTGTTACCCCGCCTCGTGTCATATTGACCCATTTGCACTGAAACAAAGGGACCTTCAAACCACATCCATATTCAAGTTCCTATATCTCCTCTATGTAACCATAATATGCGTGCTACCTCTTGAGCACTGCGTTGGTTTTCCCTTGAAGAGGAAAGGGTGATGCAGCATAGTAGCGTAAGTATTTCCCTCAGTTTTAGAGAACCAAGGTATCAATCCAGTAGGAGGCTACGCGCGAGTCCCTCGCACCTACACAACACAAATAAATCCTCGCAACCAACGCGATAAGGGGTTGTCAATCCCTACACAGTCACTTACGAGAGTGAGATCTGATAGATATGATAAGATAATATTTTTGGTATTTTTATGATAAAGATGCAAAGTAAAATAAAAGCAAAGTAAAATAGCTAAGTGTTATAAGATTAATATGATAGAAAATAGACCTGGGGGCCATAGATTTCACTAGTGGCTTCTCTCAATGTAAGTGCATCTAGTGCCTCTTAGTGATTTTGGTGTATTGAAGACTTATAGGTTAAGTATCTAATGCGTTTATGAGTGTACATAGGTCTATAAGTCTATGAGGAGTTTGATATTTACAGACAAAGTCGACCCCTAAAAATGAAGTTCTTCAAGCGAAGACTTTGATATTTTGAAGACTTTCTGAAGACTTTGAAAGTGAAGAAATTGGTGTGACCTTGAAGACTTGGTATTCATTTGAGGAACAAGAAGCGTGAAGACTTTTGTTTTTATAGTTTCATTTTCTCTTTCTTGAGTCATATGAAACACCGTACTGTTAAAGGGGATCGAGGAAATACTAAGGAGAAAATTTCCATGTGATGCACAACTCAAATCCTACACCTACCAATCCCTTCGAGTGAAGCCATTGGAAATGTCATACAGTTCAGTCAATTTCTTTAGTGATAGAGACACAGTTCTTCTGGTCACTGAGGACTTTGCTCTGATTGAGGAGATAGGAATTCGCCAGTGCGAATTGCCTACACCGTGAGGAACATGATAGCCCTGAGGAATTTGTACCTCAAATTTCCGACCGTTGCTGTGCTACGCGCGAGCTGTCCCAAAATATCATATCCATCCAACGGTCATATCATTGAAGGGCATTTATGTCTTATCATGTCGGGCTGCTCCCTAGGCTATAAATAGCCACCCCCTACAACCACTAGCTGGTTGGCTGCTCCGCGATAACTTGACACTTGTCATTTGAGAGCAACCCATCCTCCGAGGACTTTGAGCGAAAATCATTAAGTGAGGAAAATCCAAACCCAAACCCAAAACACCTACAAACCCAAAGTGATTGAGCATCGCTGAAGAGATTGATCCTGCGTGGATCCGACGCTTGTTACCTTTGAAGACTGTGTTTCTTCCAGACGGTTAGGCGTCATGGTCTAGAGCATCCAAGAGGAATTGTGGATCGCCTAGTGACCTGGTCTGTGAAGGTTTCGAAGTCACCTAAAGACTTACCACGAGTGATTGGGCGAGGACTGTGTGTCCTTAGCTCAAGGAGAATACGGTGAGGACTGTGTGTTCAGGACTAAGTGTCCTCGAGTTTAAATACTCAGCCACTCCAACCAGATGTACAACTGAGACAGCAGTTGGAACTGGTCTACCAAATCATTGTCTTCACCAAGCTTACTGGTTCTATTTCCTCAACACTTTCATTTCCTCATTACTGTGTTGTGTGTCTGTTCATATCTGTGCTTGAAGACTTTGACTGAAGACTTTCTCAATTTCCTCAGTTCAATTTCTTCAGTCTGTTTGTCTTCATCTTGTGCTATCCTGTGTTTACGCTTTCTGTACTCTGTGTTTTTCTTCATTTCATCATGATGACCATGCATGTATTCTGCTATGTTTACTTCTGAGTTCTTATTCCGCTGCTAGTAGTTCTTCGCTAAGAAATTTCCTCACGAGCAAATTCCTCAGTGAAGAATTTCATAAAAATCGCCTATTCACCCCCTCTCTAGTCGATATAACGCACTTTCAATTGGTATCAGAGCAAGGTACTCCCTTGTTCTGTGTGATATTGGTTTAACCGCCTGGAGTTTTAGTTATGTCGACCGCAGGTATGATCAAGGTCTCTGCTGGGTGTCCTACCTTTGATGGGACAGACTACCCCTAGTGGAAGAACAAGATGCGCATGCATCTTAAGGCAATTGATAACGATCTCTGGTACGTTGTGGAAAATGGTGTTCCCTCCGTCTCACCCTGACTGAACGCTACCGATGTGAAGAGATTCAAGCAACTCGATTCCCAAGCAAAGAATATCATATGTGGCCATCTGAGTAAAGAACAGTATGGTAGAGTGAGTGCTTTGGAAACTGCTAAGATTATCTGGGATAGGCTGTCCAAGGTCAATGAAGGAGTTTCAACTCAGCATGACTCTCGAGTTGATGTTCTTCGCAATCTCTTCAACCGCTTCAAAAGACTCAACAATGAAAATGTTCAGCAAACCTTCGATCGCCTCACTGACATCTCAAATGAGCTTCAAGCACTTGGCGCCACTTACATCACCGACCATGAAGTGGTGAAGAAATTGCTGAGATCGCTTGATTCCTCATTTGTCACTCTGGCACTGATGATTCAAGAGCGTGCTGATTGCAAGTCACTTGACCCCGCTGATATCCTCGAGAGGCTTAACACTCATGAGTTCCAGCTTGCTGAAAAGAGAGATCTCTACGGTTCGAGCTATGGCAGATCACGTGCACTGAAGGCCAAGGCAGTATCAGAATCCAAAGATGAAGATTCTGGTAGCAGCCTTGGTGATCCTAAATAACTGAGCCATGATCTAGCACTGCTTGTGAAGAAATTCCAAAAGTTCTCAAGACGTGGTCGTTTTGGAAAACCCTCAAGGAGCAATGATTCCTCATCCGGTGACTACAAGAAGAGGCTTTGTCACAAGTGCAAGAAACCAGGACATTACATTCAAGATTGTCCTCAGTGGGAAAAGGAATCAAAGAAGAAGAAATACAAGGATTACAGTTCTGATGATGCGAAGAAAAAGAAGAAGTCTTCAAAATCTTCATCGTCAAAATCCTCAAAGTCCTCATCTCACAAGAAGAGCAACTCCAAGAAGGCTCGGGCATTCATTGGCAAGGAAATGGACTCTGAAGCTGAATCTGAGGAACAAGAGGAAGAGGAGGCTTCTAAGGACTCTGAATCTGGTGTGGCGAGCCTAGCCCTCGCTACTGCATTCGTCAGCAAGTCTATCTTCAACACTAAAGAAAGTGATCTCTCCAACAAGGCTGATGAAGGCAGTGATGACTACGCTCCCACCTATTGCTTCATGGCAAAGGGTGCCAAGGATGATCAACCCAAAGCCACTGAATGGGTACTTGATAGTGGATGTACAAATCACATGACCGGTGACAGGAATCTGTTGATGGATGCTCCCTTATCATCGTCACCTATGAAGCATATCATCTTCGCTGATAAAAGCAAAAGTCAGGTATTGGGTCTAGGTAAGGTTGCTATCACAAAGGATCGACACATGGACAAAGTCATGCTTGTTGAGTCCTTAGGATACAATCTTATGTCTGTCTCAATGCTTTGTGATCTTGATATGGTTGTTGTCTTTGGCAAGTATCATTGTGTTGTGATTATGGAAGCTGACAAATCCAAAGTCTTCGAAGGCTTTAGGAGAGGAGACTTGTATATTGTTGATTTCTCTGCAGATTCACAAACTGCCGTGTGCCTACTTGCAAAAGCTTCCGAAGGATGGCTATGGCATCGACGACTTGGTCATGCAGGCATGAGGAATTTGCACACACTTGCGAAGAAGAAGCATGTCATTGGCATTGAGAATGTCAAATTCCTCAAGAATCACTTATGCAGTGCCTGTGAAGCTGGAAAGATGACCAAGGCCAAGCATCCAGCGAAGACTATCATGACCACTACTCGTCCATTCGAATTGCTTCACATGGATCTCTTCGATCCTAATCATTATTCCTCTGTTTCAAATGAAGCATCTCAATATGCTGTTATTGTTGATGATTACTCTCGTTACACATGGGTACACCTAGTCTCTTACAAAACTGAAGTGCAGGAAGTCTTCAAACGATTTTTCTTCGAGGGCTTCAACCAACTTTGGTGGGAAGATCAAGCACATCAGAAGTGACAATGGGACTGAGTTCAAGAATTCGGGTCTCGATGACTATCTTGATGAACTTGGTATTACTCATGAGTTATCTGCTCCTTATACTCCTCAACAGAATGGCGTCGTGGAGCGCAAGAACAGGACTCTTGCTGAGATGGCTCACACTATGCTTGACGAATACAAAACCCCTCGTCGTTTCTGGGTTGATGCAATTGATACTGCGTGCCATATCATCAACAGAGTATATCTTCACAAATTCTTCAAGAAGACTGCCTATGAACTCCTCACTGGCAAGAGACCCAATGTGAGTTATTTCAAAGTCTTCGGTGCTAAATGCTGGATTAGAGATCCTCATCACAACTCTAAATTTGCACCGAAAGCACATGAAGGTTTTATGCTTGGTTGCGGAAAGGACTCGCACACCTACAGAGTCTTCAACAATGTTCTTCACAAGATTGTTGAAACTGTAGATGTGCGGTTCGATGAAACTAATGGCTCGCAAAGAGAGCACCTACCTTCTGTGTTAGATGAACCAGCACCTGAGGATTCTATCAAGCACAAGGCTACTGAAGATGTCATTCATACTGAAGAATCTGCTGAAGAATTCATTCCAGAACGTGAAGAACGTCGAGCTAATGCACCTAAAGAAAATGCTGAGGAAATTGATGCTGAAGAAAATGCTGATCAAATTCCTCAACGACAACCAACTCACCCTCGCGTTGCAAAAGAAGTGCAAGTGGAGAAGATCGTCGATGACATTAGAGCACCAGGTCCTCTCACCCGCTAAAAAGCTTCACATCTATCTAACTTTTGTGGGCACTTTGCTTTTGTCTCTATCATAGAGCCAACAAAGGTAGATGAAGCATTTCTAGAGCCTGAGTGGATTCAGGCCATGCAAGAAGAATTACATCTGTTCAAGCTCAACAATGTTTGGGAACTAGTCAATCGTCCCAATCCTCTGAAGCATAACATCATTGGCACAAAGTGGATCTACCGCAACAAGCAAGATGAAAATGGTGTTGTGGTGAGGAATAAGGCACGACTAGTAGCTCAAGGCTACACACAGGTTGAAGGAATTGATTTCGATGAAACTTTTGCACCTGTTGCTAGACTTGAGGCTATTCGCATATTACTTGCTTATGCTAACCATCATGATATCATCTTATACCAAATGGATGTGAAAAGTGCATTCCTCAATGGTAAGATTGAGGAAGAAGTATATGTTGCTCAACCCCCAGGTTTTGAAGATCCAAAACATCCTGACAAAGTCTTTAGACTTAACAAGGCCTTCTATGGCCTCAAGCAGGCCCCACGGGCGTGGTACGATACATTGAAGGAACTCTTCATGAAGAAAGGCTTCACACCCGGTTCACTCGATCCCACTCTTTTTACTAAATCATATTATGGTGAACTATTTGTGTGCCAAATATATGTTGATGATATCATCTTTGGCTGTACTGACCAACGTTATAGTGATGAATTTTCCTATATGGTGAGTGAAGAATATCAAATGTCTATGATGGGAGAGTTGAAATTCTTCTTAGGTCTTCAAATTCGTCAACAGCGCAATGGCATATTCATATCTCAGGAGAAATACCTCAAGGATGTCCTGAAGAAATTCGGCATGCAAGACTGCAAAGGCATCAAAATTCCTATGCCCACAAATGGTCATCTATACACTGATGAAAATGGTACTGACTTCGATCATAAGGTATACCGTTCCATCATTGGTTCTTTATTGTACCTATGTGCATCTAGGCCAGATATAATGCTTAGTGTTTGCATGTGTGCACGATTTCAAGCTGCACCGAAGGAATCACACCATAAGGCTGTGAAGCATATTCTTCGATATCTAGCTCACACACCAACACTAGGATTATGGTACCCCAAGGGCTCGGATTTTGATCTCATTGGATATTCTGATTCTAACTATATATGATGGTGACCATGTGGATCGCAAGTCAACATCTGGTATTTGTCATTTCCTCGGACGATCCTTGGTCTGTTATTCCTCGAAGAAACAGAACTGCGTATCACTATCTACTGCTGAAGCTGAGTACATTGATGCTGGTTCTTGCTGTGCTCAACTGCTATGGATGAAGCAAACACTCAAGAACTATGGCATCAACGTGAAGAATGTGCCTCTCCTCTGTGACAATGAGAGTGCCATCAAGATTGCTCGCAACCCAGTTCAGCACTCGAAGACAAAGCACATTCAGATTCGTCATCATTTTCTTCGTGATCATGTGTTGAAGGGCGACATTTCTATTGAGCATGTGAAGACTGAAGAACAGCTAGCCGATATCTTCACTAAGCCCTTGGATGAGAAGAGATTTAGCAAGTTGCGGTGTGAGCTAAATATCTTAGAATCTTCGAATGTACTTTGAAAAAGCACTCATCCTAACACTTATGCAAAATTCATGACTTAGATGTGCAACACATGAAGAAACGTTTTTCTTCAGTCAATGAAGAATAACACTCTAAGTGTGAAGAAATTAACAAAGAATTTGATTCTCAGAACCCTACGACAAATCGTACGCGGTGTCTGAAATCATTATTCTTATACGGTGGGTCACACCACCACAAAAGTTGAAAATCTTCAATTTGAGTTTTCCTCATTTTTGAAATTCCTCAGTTTTTCAAATTCTTCAACCTCGCAAAATCTTCACTTGTGCCGTCGTTTTTCCTCATTGGCTGTATATATATATATATATATATATATATATATATATATATATGAGTTTATGTCCTCTACAGCATTCACTTATAGCTAATTCTTCAAGTTGGATTTTTTTAAGTGAATGTGATCGGACCCTTCCCCTCTATGCTTTACTCAATACAATCTATTCACAAATTCTTCATATGCGTTCTATTTGAAACTCGTTCAAATTCTTCACTGTGTCCTTGTCAGCTGAAGAAATTGCGAACGGAACGTTAAAACTGATCTTATCCAAACTTTCGATTTTGCCGCTCAAACCATTCCGCATCCCATGATGCATTATTTTACTCACCCACGATCTTACACGATCTCCACTACACAGTACGTGGGTGACACATGTCAAGAGAAGGAGAACGGCCAGGGGCACGTTCGTCCTAAATCTTCGGGCGAACTGTTTTTCACCGTGGCTATAAATAACCCTGTCGCCATCCTCACTTCTTTTACCCCGCTCGATATCACTCTCCCGCTCGAGCTTCCAAACCCTAGCGCCGCCGCTACTCCATCGTCACCGGTGAGGAAGAGCTTCACTGCCTCGACCTCGTCGCCGTTGTACTCGCGCCGACTGCGGAAATCTTCACCTTCACCGCCGCCGTAGACGTCTTCATCTGCCAAGTTAGGGCGTGGAAGATCTGCATCGACGAACTTCCCTGTTTCATCTCACAGTTCGTTGTGTTCTTCGTTCAGGGTAATTAAAAGCTATTTTTACTGCCCTCTTTGATTTGAAACTTTTCTACAAAATCTTCAAAGGTGTTTTATTCTTCAAATCCGCACACACAAAACACCTCACATGTTATGTGTTCTTGATTCATTTCCCTTAGCCTCATTTTCTTCAAGATTCCTCAATTGTGTGGATCCTCGATCTATACAACTCTGGAACCTAAGATATATAGCGCTTAGTGAAATTCCTCAAGACGAATCTGGTCAAATTCCACAAACTTGTTCTTTATGAAAACCCCTCTGAGAACGCATATGACCTCTCCAAATCCTCGCAACTATACTCTATTCACAGGTACACATGTCCGCTGCTGAATCATTAGGTTCTCATCAACTTAACTCATTTGCAGCGTTCCTCGAAGAAAAGTTGCATACTTCTTCAGAGAATTCCATTGTTCAAATTCCTCATCTGAAGAAAATGGCTGAAGGTAAAAGGCCACAGAAAGGGGGAAAGAAGCCTGAGGTCATGACTGCCTTTGAAATCCCTGAGGACATTTATGCTGGGTACTGCACACCTCCTGAGGAAGATAAAAATCAGCGCAAGGTGCGCATACAGAAGATTGAACGGAGATGGGCACGTGAATGGAGGGAGTACAGATACGTCACTCCTAAGTATATGAAGAAATTCGCACTAAACCCTCCATGCCCAAGAGCCCCATTGGCACCTGGCCAAGAGGCTGATCCCACCAGCATCAAACGCGGTGAGGATTTTCCTAAGGAATGGGCCAAGCGCCAAGCTAAACTGGAAAGGCAAGCCAGAGAAGCAGTGAGGAAATTCAATGAAGACTCTGCTGCTGCTGCTGCTGCCACTGAGGCCTCTGCCAAGCCGAGGAAAGCAATGATCAAGAAGCCCGCTCGAAAGCCAAGTGCTTCCACATCAATACCCTCACGGCCAAGTTCCTCAGCTGCGCCCTCACGGCCAGAAACTTCAAAATCTTCAAAGCAAATTCCTCATGCTTCTCCTGCTCCACCAAAGTCCTTAGCACCTCCTCCACAGTCCTCAGCTGTCCCGACAAAGTCCTCAGCACCTGTGCATCTGGCCTCATGCCAAAGGACTACAGGCATCTCGCCTCTGGTGTCTCAGCCAGTTCCTCAGCGCTGCACCAAATTCCTCAGCTGGACCCTCTCTGCTGAAGAAAAAGGCTACTGCTGGACGCGGCACTCGCCCAAGTCCTCAGAAGAAGCAAGTAGTCTTCACTGTTCCATCTGATGATGATGAAGATGATGAAGAAGAACTTGCTGAAATCATCAGGGACCGCCAAGAAAGGGCTGCTAAAGCCAAAGGCACACCTGTGCCCCTGCTATTGGATCCAAGGGCGATCCTTGATTATATTGATCTCTGGCATAAGGATCCCAAAACACCTATGCCCGACTTCTAGCTGACACCTGGTCAAAGTCACATGCTGACTCACTTCATCCAAGAGGAGAAGTGGAAATATGATACGGCCAGAGAGATCAAGAAATCACAGTACCGCAAAGAAAAGTTGCTGAAGAAAAATGTTGTCAAGATGACTCCTGAAGAACTTGTCAAGATGCAGGCTGAGATCAAAGCCCTCAACGACAACTTTGACTCTTATTATGCTGATTGGCAAGGAGCCAAGGTCAGATTTGTAAAGCTGACTGATACCTTCACCAAGGGTGCAGCCTCAATACAACAAGAAGTTCCTCACGCTGAAGCATCTGTTCAGCAAACTGAAGAACATGCCAGCACCGCTGATGAATTTCAGGCTGCTGATGAAAATGCCAGTTCCAGGGCTGATGTCACTACTCCAGCCGCTGAAGAAATTGCCAGGGCATCCACTAGTGGTGCGCCAGAAGAAATTGAAGAAATCAGGGCAACTGCATCAGTTACGCCTAAGGAAAATCAACCAGATTCCACAGCTCCACCTGCACCTACTCCAACTCCTATTCTTCCATCTGCGTCAGATGTGAAGAAGACCAAGGCTGCAGAGCGAGCTGCGGTGAAGAAAAGGAAGGCATCAAATGCTTCAGAATCTTCAGCTCCCAAGAAGATGAAGCCGATGACCAGCTCATTTGCAAATCCCATCAATGCCATTCCTATCTCATCCATGCCATCAAAGGACATTGTTCCTTATGGTGAAGATTATGAGATCCCAAGTGGATCAGATGAAGAAACTCAGTCTGCTGCTTCCTCAGAGCAGATTGGTGAAGAAATTGAAGTGGATGCAATCCCTTCAACCCCAATAGTCTCATCACCAATGCCTCAGTTTGATGCTGAAGAGGCTGGTGTTGAAGAAATTGACAATGAAGATGTGGATATTGGAAGCACAACTCCGTTGATGAATGACGACTTCTAGGAAAGTCAGCATCCCAATTCCCCACTCTTCACTCCCCTGCAGCAAATTCCTCACTCTCCTTCACCAACAGTAAAATTGGGCTCTGAAGAAACTCATCCCACTGCATCTGTGAATGAAGAAATACCAGCCACTAGTGCTGAAGAAACTGCTGCTGAAACTGAAAAGGTGACTGCACCTGAGGAAAATCCTGAAATTCCTCAGCCTGATGAACCTGAGATCGTGATTCCTGAGGTAGTGATGCAACTCACTGACACTCCTCTGCCAAGGCCAAAGGATCCGTTCTCAAGGAAACAGAAATTCAAGGCTGAAGACTTCTATGGTGAGCACGTGTTCTTCACTGAATACAATCCATATGACTTTGCTCGCATAAGGAAGAGGCGTTTCTGGACTGCAAGCCAAGCCAATTTCTATTCCTCAGGGCTTTTCAACAAGGACAAAGTCTTTGACCATGCACATATTCCTCACGTGGATATTGAGTATTTGCCGTGCTTCACGCCAGTCCTCAGTGTTCTTCACGATGCTGGGCTGCTCAATTTCTGCGCTGACATATGCGATTGGAATGAAGAACTCATTCTTCAGTTTTATGCAACACTGCACATCACCGGCAACTCTGAAGATGTGAATTCATGGGTTTTGGACTGGCTGACTAAAAATACTCACTACAAGGCCCCAGCATCTGAATTGCTTCGTGCCCTACCTCTGAGTCCGCCCAATGAAGATGCACGTTGTGTGTATAATGAACCTGAGCTCTGAAATCACTATATGCAAGTGCTGATGAAGCCTTTGAAGCTAGGGCAGGCACCTCGAACCAAATTCCTCGTCAAGGAATTGTTGTATGTGCCAAGGACTGTCTATCGCATTCTGAGGAAGACAATGAGTCCTATCAAAGGCCACGACTCAACTGATGAAGAAGTCGTTGGCATCATGAAGAACATGCTTTTCAACATCTGTCATGGCGTTCCCATCAACTTCCATGATTTCTTCATGAGGACTCTGGCCAACATTGCTATGTCACCATTTGAGCTGAAGCCTTATGCACCTTGGATTATGAGATTCATCAGGACAAGGTCTTCACTCAACTACAAAGCTGAAACTCTCAACCACTGCAGCTACTTGTCCCCAATTGAAGTCCTCAAAAGGACATTTTCCTCAGCTGAAGAAAAGGGCAAGGCCACTGCTGTGATAGATGAAGGCATTCGTCCATTGGATGGTCAATTTCGCAAGGCTGCTTCTTATTCCACCAATGATGACTCTGCCACACATGACTCTGCTGCTAACACTGCCAAGCCAAATCCTCAAGCCACAGCACCTAGGGTGATGACTGATCGTGAGTTACTCCTCAGTCTTCATCAAAATGTTGATCGCAATCACAAATGGGTCAAGCGTCAGTTTGGTTCAATTCTTCACAACATGACTGCCACATATAATGCAGTGAAGAAAAACCAAGAAGATGAAGCCAATGACAAGCTCTGTTACAAATCCCATTGATGCTATTCCTATCTCATCCGTGCCATCAAAGGACCTTGTTCCTTTTGATGAAGAATATGTGATCCCAAGCGGATCTGATGAAGAAACTCAGTCTGCTGCTTCTTCCGAGCAGATTGATGAAGAAATTGAAGTGGATACCATCCCTTGAACCCCGATGGTTTCATCACCAATGCCTCAGTTTGATGCTGAAGAGGCTGGTGTTGAAGAAATTGATGAAGACGTGGACATTGGAAGCACCACTCCAGTAATGAATGATGACTTTTGGGAAAGTCAGCATCCCAATTCACCACTCTTCACTCCTCTGCAGCAAATTCCTCATTCGCCTTCAACAACAGTGAAATTGGGCTCTGAAGACACTCATCCCACTGCTTCTGTGAATGAAGAAATTCCAGCCACCAGCGCTGAAGAAACTGCTGGTGAAACAGAAAAGGTGACTGCACCTGAGGAAAATCCTGAAATTCCTCAGCCTGAAGAAACTGAGTTTGTGATTCCTGAGTTTGTGATGCAACTCACTGACACCCCTCTGCCAAGGCCAAAGGATCCATTCTCAAGGAAGCAGAAATTCAAGGCTGAAGATTTCTATGGCGAGCATGTGTTCTTCACTGAATACAATCCATATGACTCTGCTCGCATAAGGAAGAGACGCTTCTGGACAGCCAGCCAAGCAAATTTCTATTCCTCAGTGCTGTACAACAAAGACAAAGTCTTCGACCATGCACATATTCCTCACGTGGATATGGAGTCTTTGTCGTGCTTCATGCCAGTCCTCAGTGTTCTTCACGACGCTGGGCTGCTCAACTTCTACACAGATATATGCGATTGGAATGAAGAGCTTATTCTTCAGTTCTATGCAACACTGCACATCACGGGCAACCCTGCCGATGTGAATTCATGGGTTCTGGACTGGATGACAGAGAACACACATTACAAGGCCCCAGCAACTGAATTGCTTCGCTACCTTTCTCTTAGTCCACCCACTGAAGATGCGCGTTGCGTGTATGATGAACCTGAACTGTCAAATCACTATATGGAAGTGCTCATGAAGCCGCTGAAGCCAGGGCAAGCACCCAGGACCAAATTCCTCGTCAAGGAATTGCTATATGTGCCAAGGACTATCTATCGCATTCTCACGAAGACTATGAGTCCAATCAATGGACACGATTCTTCAGATGAAGAAATTGTTGGCATCATGAAGAATATGCTTTTCAACATCATTCATGGCGTTCCCATAAACTTCCATGGTTTCTTCATGAGGACTCTTGCCAACGTTGCTATGTCACCATTTGAGCTGAAGCCTTATGCATCTTGGATTATGAGATTCATCAGGACAAGGTCTTCACTCAACTACAAAGCTGAAACTCTCAACCACTGCAGCTACTTGCCTCCTATTGAAGTCCTCAAACGGACATTTTCCTCAGCTGAAGAAAAGGGCAAGGCCACTGCTGTGATAGATGAAGGCATTCGTCCATTGGATGGTCAATTTCGCAAAGCTGCTTCTTATTCCACCAATGATAACTCTGCCACACATGACTCTGCTGCTAACACTGCCAAGCAAAATCCTCAAGCCACAGCACCCAGGGTGATGACTGATCGTGAGTTACTCCTCAGTCTTCATCAAAAGGTTGATCGCAATCACAAATGGGTCAAGCGTCCGTTTGGTTCAATTCTTCACAACATAACTTCCACCCATAATGCAGTGAAGAAAAACCATTAATACCTTCATGAAACCCTCAACCGCACCTGGGCTGTTCTGTCCCACGTTTATAGTGCTGAAGATATGGAGAAAATGGGTCTCAAAGAAGAATTTGCCTGCTCTGCACCTCCTCTGAAGAAATTCAAGAAGGTCCAGGTTCCTTCTTTGGTGGCCAATTCATAGTCTTCATCGCGTGAGACTGATGAATATGAAGACTTGTGTCGGTGTACTAAAGTAGGGGTACCTTAGTACCCCGGACTTGTGCACGGGCAGTTGTAGCACCGTGCGACAAGGCTTGCCAGGGGAGCGCCAAGGGTCTCCACGGCTCCCCTTGGGACCGAGCAAGGACCAAGCATTCAAGACAAGGCCCCGGCAAGAGGAGCTTGCCGGGCCAAGGAGGCAAGGCCCCGGCAAGAGGAGCTTGCCGGGACGGCCGAGCCAAAGCATCGAGACCCCGGCAAGAGGAGCTTGCCGGGAAGGCCGTTCCAGGCTCAATATTATTTCAAGAACACGAGACCCCGGCAAGAGGGCCTTACCAGGAAGACTAGAAGATCACATCGCAGGAGACACGCCTCGGCGCTATACGCGCCCCGGCAGGGCCCGGGGAACGACAAGCTTCAGAGCCCGGCAAGTTCCCGGGCCCGGCAAGGTCAAGACCCCGGCAAGGCACTTGCCGGGGAGAGCTGTGCTGTGTGCCCGCGCTCCAGCTCATCGAACCACGCGTCGCGCTGGGGGCCGTTCCTGGGACGCGTGGCGGGTGGCTGTGCAGCCTGGGGGACACGTTAGCACTCCACGGTGGTGAAGCCATCGCCGTGGCAAACGGAGACGCAAGGGCAGGCGCTTTTGGGGTCGACGGCGACGGGCATTAAATGCTCTTGTCCCCCACTGTCAAAGTAGGTAGCGACCACTGTTCGCACACTGTAGCTCCACTATTCCCGCACTGTTACAACTACCACCCCTTTTACATTTTTACCCTTTCTCCTACGTTGACACCTGTCGGTGACCCCTTGCACTATAAAAGGAGGCCCGAGCACAACGTAGAGGGGGTTCGAAGGCTGATACGCTCGGGGGTAGCTAGTTTTTCAAGCTCCCAAGCACTCCAACTCAATCCAGACAAGCAGCAGTAGGGTTTTACGCATCCGTGCGGCCCGAAGCTGGGTAAAATCTCTGCGTGTTTGCGTGTGTGCCTCGCCTCGATCTGCTCTTCGTGCAGTCCCCGCTCCCCGCCGAACCGAAAAGGGGCTCCGGCCCCATAGGTGTTCGTGAAGGCCAGTCCCCCAACGACATCTTTGGCGCGCCAGGTAGGGGGTGCGTCGAGGTTGTGCGAACCTGATCCGGCGTTCGCGCAGTCGCATTCTTCATCAACCTCTCCGAATTCGTCGGCTTCATCAACAACAGCACCATGGCCCCGAAGAAGAAGGCTTCGGAGGTCGGAGGCCCGTCTGCGTCTCATCCGCCGCTGCCAGAGCCAACGGTGGGCGGGGGAGACGCCGTCGGAAGGGTGGTCGCTGGCGAGGACGCTCGTGGCGCCACCAAATCCAAGGACAGGACGGACGATCGAGCCTCGGTCTCCGTGGACGAGCCGCGTCCGTCCCAGCAAACGACAACCCAGCAGCGCCATGTCACAGGAGGTGGCATCCGCTTGCTGGGCCAAGGGCAATCCGGAGGTTCGCGGGACGCCCCAGACCACCGTCCGGGCACAAGCAAAGCGAAGACGCCAGGGGGGACCCTGCTCCTTCTAACGCTGTTAGGAGTCTGAGCATATCCCGCTCCTCGCGCCGCTCGCCCCCGCTCCCCTCCACTCCAGCAGAAGCGCTCGCAAGAGCGCAACTGCTCCTCGACTTCCCTCCGGCGGCAGACAAGGCCGAAGGCTGGAGGGCCACCATCCAGAGCCTGATCGCCTTCGCCAATAACGATATGCCGCAGCGGCCGACGACCTCGCGGCCGCGGCAAGTCGAGAAGACGAAGGCCGACGGCAACAAGACCGCCGGGGGTGCACTCCCCGACGCAGAAGCAGAAGACCGCCGGGGGAACAACGCCGACGACGGCTCCACGGCGTCGTCGGACCCGCGGCTTAGTCGGGACCAGCGCCAGGTCCTTGACGACTGGCGACAAGAAGACGCTCGAACAACGATCGAGCGCCGCCGAGAAGTTCGGCGACGATCAGACCAGAGAGCTGGGGACGCTGTCGATGCGCGCGCGCCCGGTGAACCAGGCGACTTGCCGTACGCGGCAGGCTGCCCTGCGTTCACCCGTGAGCTGCGGCGCGCCCAGTGGCCCAACACGAAGAACTTCAGGCCCGACGTACCGGAGAAGTACGACGGCAAGACGCACCCCTCGGAGTTCCTCAGCATCTACACTATCGTTGTGCAAGCTGCCGGGGGGCGCGACGAAAAGATATTGGCGAATTACTTCCCGCTCGTGCTTAAGCCGAACGTTCGTTCATGGCTTATGCACTTGCCGGAAGGCTCCATTTCTTCTTGGGCAGATCTTTGCCATCAGTTTGTCGGCGCCTTCACAGGCGGCCACAAACCCCACGGCCAGGAGAGCGATCTCCACATTCTGGCCCAGAAGGAAGGAGAATCCCTGCGCAAGTACACTCAACGCTTCAGCCGTGTGCACCACAACATCCCCGACGTCCGCCCTGCCGCGGTTATCAGCGCGTTCCACCAGAACGTGGGTAACCGCCGCATGCGAGAAGAAATGGCCATGACCAAGATTCGGGATGTCAGCGAGCTCTATGCTCTGGCTGATAAGTGCGCACGCGCAGAAGAGGGGAGGAAACTCCCCGGGGACGATGCTGGCGCAGGAGGAAGTGACAGCGACGACTCCGCCCCGGCAAAGAAGAGCCGACGGCGGAGTAGCAGGAGAAAGAACAAGAAGGAAGTGCTTGCCGTCGAGAAGCCCGGCAAGGAGGCTCCCGCCAAGCAAACACAGGCTGGCGACTCCGCCGAGGAGCCTGCCCCTGTGGCGGCAGCCGACAAGCAGAGCGGCTCCGACAAGCAATACTGCAAGATCCACCGCACCAAGGGCCAGGACCTCTCCAACTGCAAACGCGTCGAGTACCTCGTCGAGCAGCAGAAAGCTGAGTACGAAAGGCGCGACAAGGAGAAGGCCCAAGGTGGTGGTGGGGAACCAAGCAAGAAGCGGCCACTCATCGGCCGGGGAGGACGCCGCGACAAGACCAAGCAGCGGCAAGGCGATCGACCTCCCCGGGGCCGCGACGAGGATGAAGCAGACGACGACGAAGACATGGAGGATGAGGATAACAGCAAGCAGGAGTTCCAGAGGGCCACAGAGGTCCTGTGCGTCGACGGTGGCGCCTCTCTGCACACCTCCCACCGCCAGCTCAAGCAGTGGGTGCGCGAGGTGAACGCAGCAGAGCCGCCCATGGAATCGCGCAGGCTCCTCAAATGGTCCAGCACGCCCATCATTTTTGATCTTGAGGATCACCCTGACCGCACAACCGCGGTCGGGTGCTTGCCGATGCTGGTCTCACCCACCATCCGCAACCTCAAGGTTACTAGAATGTTGGTTGACGGCGGGGCCGGGCTGAACTTGATCTCATCCGCCGTGATCAAGAAACTCCAAATCCCAGATGGCGAGCTCGAAGAGACCGGTTCTTTCCAAGGAATCAACCCGGGGAGGAGCAAGCCCAAGGGGAAGATCACTCTGCCGGTGACCTTTGGCGAGGAGCTCAACTTCAGAACTGAGCGCGTCACGTTCGACGTCGCCGATATCCCGTTGCCATACAACGGGATACTCGGCCGTCCCGCCCTCGCCAAGTTCATGGCAGCTTCCCACCACGCCTACAACGTACTCAAGATGCCGGGGCCGATAAGCGTCATCACTGTCCACGGCGACAAGAAGGATGCGCTTGTCTGCGCCGACAAGATCTACCGGGATGCAGCAGCTGCGGCAGAAAAGGACACACTTGCCGCTGAAGCTCCCGGGATGAAGAAGACGAAGACCAAGTCCGGCAAATGCTCTGGAGCCCACTCCGGCAACCGCACCTCTTCAGAGTGCTGCGCTGCCGTCGAGGACGTTCCATCGAGCTCCACCGGCAAGTGTAAGAAGGGGATGGCCGCTCCTCCGGCAACCAAGAAGGTGTCCGCCAAGGAGGACGGCGCTGATGGTACCTTCACCATCAGTGCCACACTTGACAGCAAATAGGAAAGCGCGCTCGTTGCCTTCTTGCGGGCGAATGTCGATGTGTTTGCATGGCAACCATCTGACATCCCCGGTGTTCCCAGGAAGGTAATTGAGCGCAAGGTTGCCGTTTGTCCTCATGCGCGGCCTGTCAAGAAGAAGGTGAGGAAGCAAGCCGTGGAGCGCCAAGAATTCATCAACGAAGAAATCAAGAAGCTAGAGGCAGCAGGCCTAGTGAGAGGTGTGATCCATCCGACGTGGTTGGCAAACCCAGTCGTCGTGCGCAAGGCCAATGGGAAGTGGAGACTGTGCATAGACTTCACCGATGTGAATAAAGCATGTCCCAAGGATCCATTCCCCTTGCCGCGCATTGACCAGATCGTTGACTCCACTGCCGGATGTGAGCTACTCTCCTTTCTTGATGCATATTCAGGCTACCACCAGATCTTTATGGCCAAAGAAGACGAAGAGAAGACCGCATTTATCACTCCATGTGGCACTTATTGCTTCATACGCATGCCATTTGGACTGAAGAATGCGGGATCAACATTTGCAAGAGTAGTGCACGCTGCTTTCGAGCCATAGATCCACAGAAATGTAGAAGCGTACATGGATGACATCGTGGTGAAGAGCAGGAGCAAGGAAACCCTGGTCCAAGATTTGGAAGAGACATTTCAGAACCTGCGCAAGATACAGCTCAAGTTGAACCCCGAGAAGTGCCTCTTCGGAGTCCCCTCCGGCAAGCTTCTCGGGTTCTTTGTGTCACAGAGGGGGATTGAAGCTAACCCCGACAAGATTAGAGCCATCGAGCAGATCGAGGCCCCGAAGCGCGTCAAAGACGTCAGAAGGATTGCAGGCTGTGTGGCTTCCCTCAGTAGGTTCATTTCGAAGTCTGCAGAACGCGCCCTACCTTTCTTCAAAATTTTGAAGAAGGCAGGTCCCATGAAGTGGACTCCAGAAGCGGAGGCAGCGCTGCAAGATTTGAAACGGTACCTATCCTCCACTCCAATACTTGTCGCACCCAGACCACAGGAAAAGTTGTTGCTATACCTAGCGGCAACCAACCAGGTGGTTAGTGCTGCGTTAGTAGCGGAGAGGGAGGCCGACGAGGAGTCTACGCCACCGGCAAGCGAATCCAGCGACAAGCAGGGGGCTGCTCCGACAAGCTCTGGCCCCGACAAGGACAACTCTGCGCAGGGACAGGATGAAGTGCGGAAGAAGATGGTGCAGCGCCCGGTGTATTTTGTGAGTTCCCTCTTGCAGGGGGCTAGATCAAGATACTCCGGGGTGCAGAAGTTGCTTTTCGGCCTCCTCATGGCCTCGAGAAAGCTGCGCCATTACTTCCAGGCACATGAGATAACGGTGGTCACTCGCTTTCCGCTGAAGAGGATATTGCACAATCCAGAGGCAACGGGCAGGATCGTCGAGTGGGCACTGGAGCTGTCAAGCTTTGGACTCAAGTTTGAAAGTACTTCAACCATACAGAGCCGAGCTTTGGCAGAATTCATAGCTGAGTGGACCCCAACACCTGATGAAGAAGTCCAAGAAACAAGTGCACCCGTACAAGAAGCGACAAGTGAATGGGTAATGTATTTCGACGGTGCCTTCTCGCTGCAAGGCGCCGGTGCCAGCGTGGTACTCATCGCGCCCACCGGGGAGCACCTCAAGTATGTTATCCAGATGCACTTCCCGAGAGAGCAAGCGACAAACAATACTGCTGAGTATGAGGGCTTGCTTGCCGGCCTCAGGATTGCGGCCGAACTTGGGATCAGAAAGCTAATCGTGCGGGCAGATTCTCAGTTGGTGGTCCGGCAAGTTAACAAGAGCTACCAGAGCCCTTTGATGGAAGCTTATGTAGATGAAGTGAGGAAGCTGGAGGAGCACTTTGAAGGCCTGCAAATGGAGCACGTCCCGAGAGCTCAGAATGAGATAGCAGATGGCCTTTCAAAGTGCGCTTCGATGAAGCTACCTGTGGAACCAGGGACCTTCGTGCTCAAGCTGACTCAACCATCCGTTACACCATCAATTGGGCAGTCCAAGAAAAGAAAGTTGGTCTCCGGCGATTGCTTGCCGGCGGATCTTCCTGAAACCGCCGCAAAGGTCCCCAAGATCAACAATCAGAACGCTGAGGAACAGTCTGCTCCCGCAGATCCAAGGATCTGTGCAGTCGAAGCAGGTGTTCCCGACAAGCTTCGCTCCGGCAAGCTTGCCGGGGGATCACCAGCTCCGGCGGAACCGGAGGTTCTTGCCGTAGAAGCCGAGGTCCTCGCAGCGGCCCTCATGCCTTTAGTACTTGCCGTTGAGCCCCGTGTTGGGGAACGTAGTAATTTCAAAAATTTTCCTACGCGCACGCAAGATCATGGTGATGCATAGCAACGAGAGGGAGAGTGTTGTCTACATACCCTTGTAGACCTGAAGCGGAAGCGATCACAACGTAGAGGAAGTAGTCGTACGTTCTCCTCGCGATCCGACCGATCCCGGCGCCGTTACTCCGGCACCCCCGAGTTCTTGACACACGTACAGCTCGATGACGCTCCTCGGGCTCCGATCCAGCAAAGCTCCGGAGAGAGAGTTCCGTCAGCACGATGGCGTGGTGACGATCTTGATGTTCTACCGGCGCAGGGCTTCGCCTAAGCACTGCAACGATATATTCGAGGTCTAATATGGTGGAGGGGGGCACCGCACACGGCTAAGGAACGATCACGAAGATCAACTTGTGTCTATGGGGTGCCCCCTGCCCCCGTATATAAAGGAGCAAGGGAGGGAGGAGGCCGGCCATAGGTTTGGCGCGCCAAGTGTGGAGTCCTACTAGGACTCCAAGTCCTAGTAGGAGTCCACCAAGAGGGGAGGAAGGGAGAAGGAAGTGGAGGAGTAGGAAAGGTGGCCGGCCCCCTTTTCCCTAGTCCAATTCGGACTAGAGGGAAGGGGGGGCGCAGCAGCCTTTTCTACTTCCCACTAAAGCCCATCAAGGCCCAATACTCTTCCCCGTATTCCCGTAACTCCCCGGTACCTCCGAAAATACCCGAATCACTCGGAACCTTTCCGATGTCCGAATATAGTCGTCCAATATATCGATCTTTACGTCTCGACCATTTCGAGACTCCTCGTCATGTCCCCGATCTCATCCGGGACTCCGAACACCTTCGGTACATCAAAACTCATAAACTCATAATATAACTGTCATCGAAACCTTAAGCGTGCGGACCCTACGGTTCGAGAACAATGTAGACATGACCGAGACACGTCTCCAGTCAATAACCAATAGCGGGACCTGGATGCCCATATTGGCTCCTACATATTCTACGAAGATCTTTATCGGTCAGACCGCATAACAACATACGTTGTTCCCTTTGTCATCGGTATGTTACTTGCCCGAGATTCGATCGTTGGTATCCAATACCTAGTTCAATCTCGTTACCGGCAAGTCTCTTTACTCGTTCCGTAATACATCATCTCACAACTAACACATTAGTTGCAATGCTTGCAAGGCTTATGTGATGTGCATTACCGAGAGGGCCCAGAGATACCTCTCCGACAATCGGAGTGACAAATCCTAATCTCGAAATACGCCAACCCAACATCTACCTTTGGAGACACCTGTAGTACTCCTTTATAATCACCCAGTTACGTTGTGACGTTTGGTAGTACCCAAAGTGTTCCTCCGGTAAACGGGAGTTGCATAATCTCATAGTCATAGGAACATGTATAAGTCATGGATGAAAGCAATAGCAACACACTAAACGATCAGGTGCTAAGCTAATGGAAATGGGTCATGTCAATCAGATCATTCAACCAATGATGTGACCTCGTTAATCAAATAACAACTCTTTGTCCATGGTTAGGAAACATAACCATCTTTGATTAACGAGCTAGTCAAGTAGAGGCATACTAGTGACACTCTGTTTGTCTATGTATTCACACATGTATTATGTTTCCGGTTAATACAATTCTAGCATGAATAATAAACATTTATCATGAAATAAGGAAATAAATAATAACTTTATTATTGCCTCTAGGGCATATTTCCTTCAGTCTCCCACTTGCACTAGAGTCAATAATCTAGATCACATCACCATGTGATTAACATCGATAGTTCACATCATCATGTGATTAACACCCATAGTTCACATCGACATGTGACCAACACCCAAAGGGTTAACCAGATTCAGTAATCTAGTTCACATCGCTATGTGATTAACACCCAAAGAGTACTAAGGTGTGATCATGTTTTGCTTCTGAGAGAATCTTAGTCAACGGGTCTGTCACATACAGATCCGTAAGTATTTTGCGAATTCTATGTCTACAATGCTCCGCACAGAGCTACTCTAGCTAATTGCTCCCACTTTCAATATGTATCTAGATCGAGACTTAGAGTCATCCAGATCAGTGTCACAACTTGCATCGACGTAACCCTTTACGGCGAACCTTTCTGTCACATCCATAATCGAGAAACATATCCTTATTCCACTAAGGATAATTTTTGACCGCTGTCCAGTGATCTACTCCTAGATCACCATTGTACTCCCTTGCTTAACTCAGTGTAGGGTATACAATAGATCTGGTACACAGCATGGCATACTTTATAGAACCTATGGCCAAGGCATAGGGAATGACTTTCATTCTCTTTCTATCTTATGTCGTGGTCGGGTTTTGAGTCTTACTCAACTTCACACCTTGTAACACAGGCAAGAACTCTTTCTTTGACTGTTCCATTTTGAACTACTTCAAAATCTTGTCAAGGTATGTACTCATTGAAAAAACTTATCAAGCGTCTTGATCTATCTCTATAGATCTTGATGCTCAATTTGTAAGCAGCTTTACCGAGGTCTTCCTTTGAAAAACTCCTTTCAAACACTCCTTTATGCTTTGAAGAATAATTCTACATTATTTCCGATCAACAATATGTCATTCACATATACTTATCAGAAATGTTGTAGTGCTCCCACTCACTTTCTTGTAAATACAGGCTTCACCGCAAGTCTGTATAAAACTATATGCTTTGATCAACTTATCAAAGCGTGTATTCCAACTCCGAGATGCTTGCACCAGTCCATAGATGGATCGCTGGAGCTTGCATATTTTGTTAGCACCTTTAGGATTGACAAAACTTTCTAGTTGCATCATATACAACTCTTCTTTAAAAAATCCATTAAGGAATGCAGTTTTGTTATCCATTTGCCAGATTTCATAAAATGCGGCAATTGCTAACATGATTCGGACAGACTTAAGCATAGATACGAGTGAGAAACTCTCATCGTAGTCAACACTTTGAACTTGTCGAAAACCTTTTGCGACAATTCCAACTTTGTAGATAGTAACACTACTATCAGCGTCCGTCTTCCTCTTGAAGATCCATTTAATCTCAATGGCTTGCCGATCATTGGGCTAGTCAATCAAAGTCCACACTTTGTTTTCATACATGGATCCCATCTCAGATTTCATGGCTTCCAAGCCATTTTGCGGAATCTGGGCTCACCATCGCTTCCTCATAGTTCGCAAGTTCGTCATGGTCTAGTAACATGACTTCCAGAACAGGATTACCGTACCACTCTGGTGCGGATCTTACTCTGGTTTACCTAAGAGATTCAGTAGTAACTTGATCTGAAGTTACATGATCATCATTATTAGCTTCCTCACTAATTGGTGTAGTAGTCACAAGAACAGATTTCTGTGATGAACTACTTTCCAATAAGGGAGATGGTACAATTACCTTATCAAGTTTTCTACTTTCCTCCCACTCACTTCTTTCGAGAGAAACTCCTTCTGTAGAAAGGATCCATCTTTAGCAACGATTTTGCCTTCGGATCTGTGATAGAAGGTGTACCCAAAAATCTCCTTTGGGTGTCCTATGAAGACGCATTTCTCCGATTTGGTTCGAGCTTATCATGATGAAACCTTTTCACATAAGCATCGCAACTCCAAATTTTAAGAAACGACAACTTTGGTTTCTTGCCAAACCATAGTTCATATTGTGTCGTCTCAACGGACTTAGATGGTGCCCCTTTTAACGTGAATGCAGTTGTCTCTAATACATGATCCCAAAACGATATCGGTAAGAAACATCATAGATTGTACTATATCCAATAAAGTACGGTTATGACGTTCGGACACACCATTATGCTGTGGTGTTCCAGGTGGCATGAGTTTGTGAAACTATTCCACATTGTTTTAATTGAAGACCAAACTCGTAACTCAAATATTTGTCTCCGCGATCAGATCATAGAAACCTTATCTTCTTGTCACGATGATTCTCCACTTCACTCTGAAATTCTTTGAACTTTTCAAATGTTTCAGACTTATGTTTCATCAAGCAGATATACCCATATCTGCTCAAATCATCTGTGAAGGTCAGAAAATAATGATACTTGTCGCGAGCCTTAATATTCATCGGACCACATACATCAGTATGTATGATTTCCACAAATCTGTTGCTCGCTCCATTGTTCCGGAGAACGACGTTTTAGTCATCTTGCCCATGAGGCATGGTTCGCAAGCATCAAGTGATTCATAATCAAGTGATTCCAAAATTCCATCTGCATGGAGTTTCTTTATGCGCTTTACACCATTATGACTTAAACAGTAGTGCCACAAACAATTTGCACTATCATTATTAACTTTGCATCCTTTTGGCTTCAATATTATGAATATGTGTATCACTACGATCGAGATTCAACGAACCATTTCGTTGGTGTGTATAACCATAGAAGGTTTTATTCATGTAAACAGAACAACAATTGTTCTCTAACTTAAATGAATAACTCTATTGCAATAAACATGATCAAATCATATTCATGCTCAACGCAAACACCAAATAACACTTATTTAGTTTTAACACTAATCCCGAAAGTATAGGGAGAGTGTGATGATGATCATATCAATCTTGGAACCACTTCCAACACACATCGTCACTTCACCCTTAACTAGTCTCTGTTTATTCTGCAACTCCCGTTTCGAGTTACTACTCTTAGCAACTGAACCAGTATCAAATACTGAGGGGTTGCTATAAACACTAGTAAAGTACACATCAATAATCATGTATATCAAATATACTTATGTTCACTTTGCCATCCTTCATATCCGCCAATCACTTGGGGTAGTTCCGCTTCCAGTGACCAGTCCCTTTGCAGTAGAAGCACTTAGTCTCAGGCTTAGGACCAGACTTGAGCTTCTTCACTTGAGCAGCAACTCGCTTGCCGTTCTTCTTGAAGTTCCTCTTCTTCCCTTTGCCCTTTTCTTGAAACTAGTGGTCTCGTTAACCATCAACACTTGATGTTTTTCTTGATTTCTACCTTCGTCGATTTCAGCATCACGAAGTGCTTGGGAATTGTTTTCGTCATCCCTTGCATACTATAGTTTATCACAAAGTTCTACTAACTTGGTAATGGTGACTAGAGAATTCTGTCAATCACTATCTTATCTGGAAGATTAACTCCCACTTGATTCAAGCGATTGTAGTACCCAGACAATCTGAGCACATGCTCACTAGTTGAGCGATTCTCCTCCATCTTTTAGCTATAGAACTTGTTGGAGACTTCATATCTCTCAACTCGGGTATTTGCTTGAAATATTAACTTCAACTCCTGGAACATCTCATATGGTCCATGACGTTCAAAACGTCTTTGAAGTCCCGATTCTAAGCCGTTAAGCATGGTGCACTTAAACTATCAAGTAGTCATCATATTGAGCTAGCCAAACGTTCATAACGTCTGCATCTGCTCCTGCAATAGGTCTGTCACCTGGCGGTGCATCAAGGACATAATTCTTCTGTGCAGCAATGAGGATAAACCTCAGATCACGGATCCAATCCGCATCATTGCTACTAACATCTTTCAACTTAATTTCCTCTAGGAACATATCAAAATAAACAGGGAGCAACAACGCGAGCTATTGATCTACAACATAGATATGCTAATACTACCAAGACTAAGTTCATGATAAATTTAAGTTCAATTAATCATATTACTTAAGAACTCCCACTTAGATAGACATCCCTCTAATCTTCTAAGTGATCACGTGATCCAAATCAAACTAAACCATAACCGATCATCACGTGAAATGGATTAGTTCTCAATGGTGAACATCATCATGTTGATCATATCTACTATATGATTCACGCTCGACCTTTCGGTCTCCGTGTTCCGAGGCCATATCTGCATATGCTAGGCTCGTCAAGTATAACCCGAGTATTCTGCGTGTGCAAAACTGGCTTGCACCCGTTGTAGATGGACGTAGAGCTTATCACACCCGATCATCACGTGGTGTCTGGGCACGACGAACTTTGGCAACGGTGCATACTCGGGGAGAACACTTCTTGATAATTTAGTGAGAGATCATCTTATAATGCTACCGTCAATCAAAGCAAGATAAGATGCATAAAAGATAAACATCACATGCAAATCAATATAAGTGATATGATATGGTCATCATCATCTTGTGCTTCATTATCTCCATCTCTGCAGCACCATCATGATCATCATCGTCACCGGCGCGACACCTTGATCTCCATCGTAGCATCGTTGTCGTCTCGCCAATCTTATGCTTCTACGACTATCGCTACCGCTTAGTGATAAAGTAAAGCATTACAGGGCGATTGCATTGCATACAATAAAGCGACAACCATATGGCTCCTGCCAGTTGCCGATAACTCGGTTACAAAACATGATCATCTCATACAATAAAATTTTAGCATCATGTCTTGACCATATCACATCACAACATGCCCTGCAAAAACAAGTTAGACGTCCTCTACTTTGTTTGTTGCAAGTTTTACGTGGCTGCTACGGGCTTAAGCAAGAACTCATCTTACCTACGCATCAAAACCACAACGATAGTTCGTCAAATAGACTCCGTTTTAACCTTCTCAAGGACCGGGCGTAGCCACACTTGATTCAACTAAAGTTGGTGAGATGTCTCCCGCAAGCCATCTGTGTGCAAAGCACGTCGAGGGAACCGGTCTCGCGTAAGCGTACGCGTAAGGTTGGTCCGGGTCATCTCATCCAACAATACCGCTGAACCAAAGTATGACATGCTGGTAGGCAGTATGACTTGTATCGTCCACAACTCACTTGTGTTCTACTCGTGCATATAACATCAAACCATAAAAACCTGGCTCTGATACCACTGTTGGGGAACGTAGTAATTTCAAAAATTTTCCTACGCGCACGCAAGATCATGGTGATGCATAGCAACGAGAGGGAGAGTGTTGTCTACATACCCTTGTAGACCTGAAGCGGAAGCGATCACAACGTAGAGGAAGTAGTTGTATATACAGGAGGGACCTTTAGTCCCGGTTGGAGCCACCAACCGCTACTAAAGCTCTGTTTTGGCCAGGCCAAGCGGCAGGAAGCGCGGGCCTTTATTACCAGTTAGTGACTCCAACTCGTACTAAAGACCCCCCTTAAGTACCGGTTGGAGCCACTAGCCGGTACAAAAGGTGGTGCGCTACCACCCATGGTACACAAAGTTTAGTCCCACCTCGCTAGTTGAGAGGAGCTCGCACCGGTTTATAAGCCCCGCCGCGGCTACCGTGTTGAGCTCCTCTCTAAGTAGGCCTTGGTGGGCCTATTGCAACTCTTCTTCCCTGTGGGTTCTACTGGGCCGTACGGGCCCGCATCCTGGCCCAACTAGAGGTTGGGTTTTTAGTCGTATGTAGGCCGTGGTAGCCCAATAGTCGGGCTTTTTTTAATTTTGTTTTCTTTTTTTCTTTTCTGCTTTATTTATTTTCTTTTATTTCTGAGTTGTTTTTTGCTTTGTTTAGAGTTTCTTTGTGAATCTTTTTGCTTTAGGTAAAAAAAATAAAAACTTTTGTTAGTGCGAGTGTTTTTTAAATTTGAATTATTTGAATTTTGTGTGAATCACTAGTATGTGAATAACTTTACTTTAAAAATAGATTTTCAGTAACTCTTTTTTCCGTTGTTTAATATCAGTGTGTTTTATCATTATATTCAATTTGGTAATACTTAGGTTCTTTTACAACATGAAATTCCTTTGTAAAAGATGTGTTTTCGTCCGAAACCCTGATACTTCGAAAGAGATTGTCCATTTTGTACATGAAGTGCATCAAGTTTTTGCCTTAACCCTCTCAACTCTTTTGCACATGCTATGTGGGTGAAATGATGATACCATGCCAACTTTCAACCTTTTCAGAGTTCATTTGTAGTGCTTTTCAATTTCAGGGTCATTTAGCTAAAAAAATCAGTAAATGCATGAAAAATAGCAAATAAAGTCAGAAAGGGTTGAAAGTTGGTAACGTGCCTTTGAATGGTGCATACTGAACGCAGAAAAAGTCTAGAGTTGAAGTAAGTTTAAAAAAATGAAATGCCTTTGTAACGGATGAGTTTTCGTCCGAAAACCTGATACTTTGAAAGAGATTGTCCATTTTGTACAAGAAGTGCATCCAGTTTTTGCCGTAACCCTCTCAACGTTTTAGCACATGCTATGTGGGTGAAATGATGATACCATGCCAACTTTCAACCTTTTTAGAGTTATTTCTGTAGTGCTTTACAATTTCAGGGTCTTTTAGCTAAAAATTTTTAGTAAATGAGCTGAAAAATAGAAAATGAAGTTAGAAAGGGTTGGAAATTGATGACATTTGTTCGAAGCACAAAAGTACACGTTTCAAATGCGAAAACACATAAGCACCCTAACTATTACAAAGATTCCCTACGGTTTGTCCAAAGTGGGACTTTCGAGATATATAAGCCCAAACTCACTAGAGAAGAAAGTGATGACAGTGAAGCCGGTCACATCCCAGAGTGGGATCTTTGGTTGTGCAACTTTTTCTTCGCGTGTGTCCCTTTGCGCAGTAACCATGGACAATATTCATCATTTAACTGGATGCTCAGGGCAAACTGTGAATGGAGCAATTTCATGAAACTTTTCATAATCTTCTGACATGTCTGTCTTATCATCCACTCCCACGATGTTTCTTTTCCCTGAAAGAACTATGTGGTGCTTTGGCTCATCGTATGATGTATTCGCTTCCTCATCTTTCCTTTTTCTCGGCTTGGTAGACATGTCCTTCACGTAGAAAGTTTGCGCCACATCATTGGCTAGGACGAATGGTTCGTCTGCGTACGCAAGCTTGTTGAGATACACTATTGTCATTCCGTACTATGGGTCTTCTGTTACCCCGCCTCGTGTCATATTGACCCATTTGCACTGAAACAAAGGGACCTTCAAACCACATCCATATTCAAGTTCCTATATCTCCTCTATGTAACCATAATATGCGTGCTACCTCTTGAGCACTGCGTTGGTTTTCCCTTGAAGAGGAAAGGGTGATGCAGCATAGTAGCGTAAGTATTTCCCTCAGTTTTAGAGAACCAAGGTATCAATCCAGTAGGAGGCTACGCGCGAGTCCCTCGCACCTACACAACACAAATAAATCCTCGCAACCAACGCGATAAGGGGTTGTCAATCCCTACACAGTCACTTACGAGAGTGAGATCTGATAGATATGATAAGATAATATTTTTGGTATTTTTATGATAAAGATGCAAAGTAAAATAAAAGCAAAGTAAAATAGCTAAGTGTTATAAGATTAATATGATAGAAAATAGACCTGGGGGCCATAGATTTCACTAGTGGCTTCTCTCAATGTAAGTGCATCTAGTGCCTCTTAGTGATTTTGGTGTATTGAAGACTTATAGGTTAAGTATCTAATGCGTTTATGAGTGTACATAGGTCTATAAGTCTATGAGGAGTTTGATATTTACAGACAAAGTCGACCCCTAAAAATGAAGTTCTTCAAGCGAAGACTTTGATATTTTGAAGACTTTCTGAAGACTTTGAAAGTGAAGAAATTGGTGTGACCTTGAAGACTTGGTATTCATTTGAGGAACAAGAAGCGTGAAGACTTTTGTTTTTATAGTTTCATTTTCTCTTTCTTGAGTCATATGAAACACCGTACTGTTAAAGGGGATCGAGGAAATACTAAGGAGAAAATTTCCATGTGATGCACAACTCAAATCCTACACCTACCAATCCCTTCGAGTGAAGCCATTGGAAATGTCATACAGTTCAGTCAATTTCTTTAGTGATAGAGACACAGTTCTTCTGGTCACTGAGGACTTTGCTCTGATTGAGGAGATAGGAATTCGCCAGTGCGAATTGCCTACACCGTGAGGAACATGATAGCCCTGAGGAATTTGTACCTCAAATTTCCGACCGTTGCTGTGCTACGCGCGAGCTGTCCCAAAATATCATATCCATCCAACGGTCATATCATTGAAGGGCATTTATGTCTTATCATGTCGGGCTGCTCCCTAGGCTATAAATAGCCACCCCCTACAACCACTAGCTGGTTGGCTGCTCCGCGAGAACTTGACACTTGTCATTTGAGAGCAACCCATCCTCCGAGGACTTTGAGCGAAAATCATTAAGTGAGGAAAATCCAAACCCAAACCCAAAACACCTACAAACCCAAAGTGATTGAGCATCGCTGAAGAGATTGATCCTGCGTGGATCCGACGCTTGTTACCTTTGAAGACTGTGTTTCTTCCAGACGGTTAGGCGTCATGGTCTAGAGCATCCAAGAGGAATTGTGGATCGCCTAGTGACCTGGTCTGTGAAGGTTTCGAAGTCACCTAAAGACTTACCACGAGTGATTGGGCGAGGACTGTGTGTCCTTAGCTCAAGGAGAATACGGTGAGGACTGTGTGTTCAGGACTAAGTGTCCTCGAGTTTAAATACTCAGCCACTCCAACCAGATGTACAACTGAGACAGCAGTTGGAACTGGTCTACCAAATCATTGTCTTCACCAAGCTTACTGGTTCTATTTCCTCAACACTTTCATTTCCTCATTACTGTGTTGTGTGTCTGTTCATGTCTGTGCTTGAAGACTTTGACTGAAGACTTTCTCAATTTCCTCAGTTCAATTTCTTCAGTCTGTTTGTCTTCATCTTGTGCTATCCTGTGTTTACGCTTTCTGTACTCTGTGTTTTTCTTCATTTCATCATGATGACCATGCATGTATTCTGCTATGTTTACTTCTGAGTTCTTATTCCGCTGCTAGTAGTTCTTCGCTAAGAAATTTCCTCACGAGCAAATTCCTCAGTGAAGAATTTCATAAAAATCGCCTATTCACCCCCTCTCTAGTCGATATAACGCACTTTCAATTGGTATCAGAGCAAGGTACTCCCTTGTTCTGTGTGATATTGGTTTAACCGCCTGGAGTTTTAGTTATGTCGACCGCAGGTATGATCAAGGTCTCTGCTGGGTGTCCTACCTTTGATGGGACAGACTACCCCTAGTGGAAGAACAAGATGCGCATGCATCTTAAGGCAATTGATAACGATCTCTGGTACGTTGTGGAAAATGGTGTTCCCTCCGTCTCACCCTGACTGAACGCTACCGATGTGAAGAGATTCAAGCAACTCGATTCCCAAGCAAAGAATATCATATGTGGCCATCTGAGTAAAGAACAGTATGGTAGAGTGAGTGCTTTGGAAACTGCTAAGATTATCTGGGATAGGCTGTCCAAGGTCAATGAAGGAGTTTCAACTCAGCATGACTCTCGAGTTGATGTTCTTCGCAATCTCTTCAACCGCTTCAAAAGACTCAACAATGAAAATGTTCAGCAAACCTTCGATCGCCTCACTGACATCTCAAATGAGCTTCAAGCACTTGGCGCCACTTACATCACCGACCATGAAGTGGTGAAGAAATTGCTGAGATCGCTTGATTCCTCATTTGTCACTCTGGCACTGATGATTCAAGAGCGTGCTGATTACAAGTCACTTTACCCCGCTGATATCCTCGAGAGGCTTAACACTCATGAGTTCCAGCTTGCTGAAAAGAGAGATCTCTACGGTTCGAGCTATGGCAGATCACGTGCACTGAAGGCCAAGGCAGTATCAGAATCCAAAGATGAAGATTCTGGTAGCAGCCTTGGTGATCCTAAATAACTGAGCCATGATCTAGCACTGCTTGTGAAGAAATTCCAAAAGTTCTCAAGACGTGGTCGTTTTGGAAAACCCTCAAGGAGCAATGATTCCTCATCCGGTGACTACAAGAAGAGGCTTTGTCACAAGTGCAAGAAACCAGGACATTACATTCAAGATTGTCCTCAGTGGGAAAAGGAATCAAAGAAGAAGAAATACAAGGATTACAGTTCTGATGATGCGAAGAAAAAGAAGAAGTCTTCAAAATCTTCATCGTCAAAATCCTCAAAGTCCTCATCTCACAAGAAGAGCAACTCCAAGAAGGCTCGGGCATTCATTGGCAAGGAAATGAACTCTGAAGCTGAATCTGAGGAACAAGAGGAAGAGGAGGCTTCTAAGGACTCTGAATCTGGTGTGGCGAGCCTAGCCCTCGCTACTGCATTCGTCAGCAAGTCTATCTTCAACACTAAAGAAAGTGATCTCTCCAACAAGGCTGATGAAGGCAGTGATGACTACGCTCCCACCTATTGCTTCATGGCAAAGGGTGCCAAGGATGATCAACCCAAAGCCACTCAATGGGTACTTGATAGTGGATGTACAAATCACATGACCGGTGACAGGAATCTGTTGATGGATGCTCCCTTATCATCGTCACCTATGAAGCATATCATCTTCGCTGATAAAAGCAAAAGTCAGGTATTGGGTCTAGGTAAGGTTGCTATCACAAAGGATCGACACATGGACAAAGTCATGCTTGTTGAGTCCTTAGGATACAATCTTATGTCTGTCTCAATGCTTTGTGATCTTGATATGGTTGTTGTCTTTGGCAAGTATCATTGTGTTGTGATTATGGAAGCTGACAAATCCAAAGTCTTCGAAGGCTTTAGGAGAGGAGACTTGTATATTGTTGATTTCTCTGCAGATTCACAAACTGCCGTGTGCCTACTTGCAAAAGCTTCCGAAGGATGGCTATGGCATCGACAACTTGGTCATGCAGGCATGAGGAATTTGCACACACTTGCGAAGAAGAAGCATGTCATTGGCATTGAGAATGTCAAATTCCTCAAGAATCACTTATGCAGTGCCTGTGAAGCTGGAAAGATGACCAAGGCCAAGCATCCAGCGAAGACTATCATGACCACTACTCGTCCATTCGAATTGCTTCACATGGATCTCTTCGATCCTAATCATTATTCCTCTGTTTCAAATGAAGCATCTCAATATGCTGTTATTGTTGATGATTACTCTCGTTACACATGGGTACACCTAGTCTCTTACAAAACTGAAGTGCAGGAAGTCTTCAAACGATTTTTCTTCGAGGGCTTCAACCAACTTTGGTGGGAAGATCAAGCACATCAGAAGTGACAATGGGACCGAGTTCAAGAATTCGGGTCTCGATGACTATCTTGATGAACTTGGTATTACTCATGAGTTATCTGCTCCTTATACTCCTCAACAGAATGGCGTCGTGGAGCGCAAGAACAGGACTCTTGCTGAGATGGCTCACACTATGCTTGACGAATACAAAACCCCTCGTCGTTTCTGGGTTGATGCAATTGATACTGCGTGCCATATCATCAACAGAGTATATCTTCACAAATTCTTCAAGAAGACTGCCTATGAACTCCTCACTGGCAAGAGACCCAATGTGAGTTATTTCAAAGTCTTCGGTGCTAAATGCTGGATTAGAGATCCTCATCACAACTCTAAATTTGCACCGAAAGCACATGAAGGTTTTATGCTTGGTTGCGGAAAGGACTCGCACACCTACAGAGTCTTCAACAATGTTCTTCACAAGATTGTTGAAACTGTAGATGTGCGGTTCGATGAAACTAATGGCTCGCAAAGAGAGCACCTACCTTCTGTGTTAGATGAACCAGCACCTGAGGATTCTATCAAGCACAAGGCTACTGAAGATGTCATTCATACTGAAGAATCTGCTGAAGAATTCATTCCAGAACGTGAAGAACGTCGAGCTAATGCACCTGAAGAAAATGCTGAGGAAATTGATGCTGAAGAAAATGCTGATCAAATTCCTCAACGACAACCAACTCACCCTCGCGTTGCAAAAGAAGTGCAAGTGGAGAAGATCATCGATGACATTAGAGCACCAGGTCCTCTCACCCGCTCAAAAGCTTCACATCTATCTAACTTTTGTGGGCACTTTGCTTTTGTCTCTATCATAGAGCCAACAAAGGTAGATGAAGCATTTCTAGAGCCTGAGTGGATTCAGGCCATGCAAGAAGAATTACATCTGTTCAAGCTCAACAATGTTTGGGAACTAGTCAATCGTCCCAATCCTCTGAAGCATAACATCATTGGCACAAAGTGGATCTACCGCAACAAGCAAGATGAAAATGGTGTTGTGGTGAGGAATAAGGCACGACTAGTAGCTCAAGGCTACACACAGGTTGAAGGAATTGATTTCGATGAAACTTTTGCACCTGTTGCTAGACTTGAGGCTATTCGCATATTACTTGCTTATGCTAACCATCATGATATCATCTTATACCAAATGGATGTGAAAAGTGCATTCCTCAATGGTAAGATTGAGGAAGAAGTATATGTTGCTCAACCCCCAGGTTTTGAAGATCCAAAACATCCTGACAAAGTCTTTAGACTTAACAAGGCCTTCTATGGCCTCAAGCAGGCCCCACGGGCGTGGTACGATACATTGAAGGAACTCTTCATGAAGAAAGGCTTCACACCCGGTTCACTCGATCCCACTCTTTTTACTAAATCATATTATGGTGAACTGTTTGTGTGCCAAATATATGTTGATGATATCATCTTTGGCTGTACTGACCAACGTTATAGTGATGAATTTTCCTATATGGTGAGTGAAGAATATCAAATGTCTATGATGGGAGAGTTGAAATTCTTCTTAGGTCTTCAAATTCGTCAACAGCGCAATGGCATATTCATATCTCAGGAGAAATACCTCAAGGATGTCCTGAAGAAATTCGGCATGCAAGACTGCAAAGGCATCAAAATTCCTATGCCCACAAATGGTCATCTATACACTGATGAAAATGGTACTGACTTCGATCATAAGGTATACCGTTCCATCATTGGTTCTTTATTGTACCTATGTGCATCTAGGCCAGATATAATGCTTAGTGTTTGCATGTGTGCACGATTTCAAGCTGCACCGAAGGAATCACACCATAAGGCTGTGAAGCATATTCTTCGATATCTAGCTCACACACCAACACTAGGATTATGGTACCCCAAGGGCTCGGATTTTGATCTCATTGGATATTCTGATTCTAACTATGATGGTGACCATGTGGATCGCAAGTCAACATCTGGTATTTGTCATTTCCTCGGACGATCCTTGGTCTGTTAGTCCTCGAAGAAACAGAACTGCGTATCACTATCTACTGCTGAAGCTGAGTACATTGATGCTGGTTCTTGCTGTGCTCAACTGCTATGGATGAAGCAAACACTCAAGAACTATGGCATCAACATGAAGAATGTGCCTCTCCTCTGTGACAATGAGAGTGCCATCAAGATTGCTCGCAACCCAGTTCAGCACTCGAAGACAAAGCACATTCAGATTCGTCATCATTTTCTTCGTGATCATGTGTTGAAGGGCGACATTTCTATTGAGCATGTGAAGACTGAAGAACAGCTAGCCGATATCTTCACTAAGCCCTTGGATGAGAAGAGATTTAGCAAGTTGCGGTGTGAGCTAAATATCTTAGAATCTTCGAATGTACTTTGAAAAAGCACTCATCCTAACACTTATGCAAAATTCATGACTTAGATGTGCAACACATGAAGAAACGTTTTTCTTCAGTCAATGAAGAATAACACTCTAAGTGTGAAGAAATTAACAAAGAATTTGATTCTCAGAACCCTACGACAAATCGTACGCGGTGTCTGAAATCATTATTCTTATACGGTGGTCACACCACCACAAAAGTTGAAAATCTTCAATTTGAGTTTTCCTCATTTTGAAATTCCTCAGTTTTTCAAATTCTTCAACCTCGCAAAATCTTCACTTGTGCCGTCGTTTTTCCTCATTGGCTGTATATATATATATATATATGAGTTTATGTCCTCTACAGCATTCACTTATAGCTAATTCTTCAAGTTGGATTTTTTTAAGTGAATGTGATCGGACCCTTCCCCTCTATGCTTTACTCAATACAATCTATTCACAAATTCTTCATATGCGTTCTATTTGAAACTCGTTCAAATTCTTCACTGTGTCCTTGTCAGCTGAAGAAATTGCGAACGGAACGTTAAAACTGATCTTATCCAAACTTTCGATTTTGCCGCTCAAACCATTCCGCATCCCATGATGCATTATTTTACTCACCCACGATCTTACACGATCTCCACTACACAGTACGTGGGTGACACATGTCAAGAGAAGGAGAACGGCCAGGGGCACGTTCGTCCTAAATCTTCGGGCGAACTGTTTTTCACCGTGGCTATAAATAACGCTGTCGCCATCCTCACTTCTTTTACCCCGCTCGATATCACTCTCCCGCTCGAGCTTCCAAACCCTAGCGCCGCCGCTACTCCATCGTCACCGGTGAGGAAGAGCTTCACTGCCTCGACCTCGTCGCCGTCGTACTCGCGCCGACTGCGGAAATCTTCACCTTCACCGCTGCCGTAGACGTCTTCATCTGCCAAGTTAGGGCGTGGAAGATCTGCATCGACGAACTTCCCTGTTTCATCTCACAGTTCGTTGTGTTCTTCGTTCAGGGTAATTAAAAGCTATTTTTACTGCCCTCTTTGATTTGAAACTTTTCTACAAAATCTTCAAAGGTGTTTTATTCTTCAAATCCGCACACACAAAACACCTCACATGTTATGTGTTCTTGATTCATTTCCCTTAGCCTCATTTTCTTCAAGATTCCTCAATTGTGTGGATCCTCGATCTATACAACTCTGGAACCTAAGATATATAGCGCTTAGTGAAATTCCTCAAGACGAATCTGGTCAAATTCCACAAACTTGTTCTTTATGAAAACCCCTCTGAGAACGCATATGACCTCTCCAAATCCTCGCAACTATACTCTATTCACAGGTACACATGTCCGCTGCTGAATCATTAGGTTCTCATCAACTTAACTCATTTGCAGCGTTCCTCGAAGAAAAGTTGCATACTTCTTCAGAGAATTCCATTGTTCAAATTCCTCATCTGAAGAAAATGGCTGAAGGTAAAAGGCCACAGAAAGGGGGAAAGAAGCCTGAGGTCATGACTGCCTTTGAAATCCCTGAGGACATTTATGCTGGGTACTGCACACCTCCTGAGGAAGATAAAAATCAGCGCAAGGTGCGCATACAGAAGATTGAACGGAGATGGGCACGTGAATGGAGGGAGTACAGATACGTCACTCCTAAGTATATGAAGAAATTCGCACTAAACCCTCCATGCCCAAGAGCCCCATTGGCACCTGGCCAAGAGGCTGATCCCACCAGCATCAAACGCGGTGAGGATTTTCCTAAGGAATGGGCCAAGCGCCAAGCTAAACTGGAAAGGCAAGCCAGAGAAGCAGTGAGGAAATTCAATGAAGACTCTGCTGCTGCTGCTGCTGCCACTGAGGCCTCTGCCAAGCCGAGGAAAGCAATGATCAAGAAGCCCGCTCGAAAGCCAAGTGCTTCCACATCAATACCCTCACGGCCAAGTTCCTCAGCTGCGCCCTCACGGCCAGAAACTTCAAAATCTTCAAAGCAAATTCCTCATGCTTCTCCTGCTCCACCAAAGTCCTCAGCACCTCCTCCACAGTCCTCAGCTGTCCCGACAAAGTCCTCAGCACCTGTGCATCTGGCCTCATGCCAAAGGACTACAGGCATCTCGCCTCTGGTGTCTCAGCCAGTTCCTCAGCGCTGCACCAAATTCCTCAGCTGGACCCTCTCTGCTGAAGAAAAAGGCTACTGCTGGACGCGGCACTCGCCCAAGTCCTCAGAAGAAGCAGGTAGTCTTCACTGTTCCATCTGATGATGATGAAGATGATGAAGAAGAACTTGCTGAAATCATCAGGGACCGCCAAGAAAGGGCTGCTAAAGCCAAAGGCACACCTGTGCCCCTGCTATTGGATCCAAGGGCGATCCTTGATTATATTGATCTCTGGCATAAGGATCCCAACACACCTATGCCCGACTTCTAGCTGACACCTGGTCAAAGTCACATGCTGACTCACTTCATCCAAGAGGAGAAGTGGAAATATGATACGGCCAGAGAGATCAAGAAATCACAGTACCGCAAAGAAAAGTTGCTGAAGAAAAATGTTGTCAAGATGACTCCTGAAGAACTTGTCAAGATGCAGGCTGAGATCAAAGCCCTCAACGACAACTTTGACTCTTATTATGCTGATTGGCAAGGAGCCAAGGTCAGATTTGTAAAGCTGACTGATACCTTCACCAAGGGTGCAGCCTCAATACTACAAGAAGTTCCTCACGCTGAAGCATCTGTTCAGCAAACTGAAGAACATGCCAGCACCGCTGATGAATTTCAGGCTGCTGATGAAAATGCCAGTTCCAGGGCTGATGTCACTACTCCAGCCGCTGAAGAAATTGCCAGGGCATCCACTAGTGGTGCGCCAGAAGAAATTGAAGAAATCAGGGCAACTGCATCAGTTACGCCTAAGGAAAATCAACCAGATTCCACAGCTCCACCTGCACCTACTCCAACTCCTATTCTTCCATCTGCGTCAGATGTGAAGAAGACCAAGGCTGCAGAGCGAGCTGCGGTGAAGAAAAGGAAGGCATCAAATGCTTCAGAATCTTCAGCTCCCAAGAAGATGAAGCCGATGACCAGCTCATTTGCAAATCCCATCGATGCCATTCCTATCTCATCCATGCCATCAAAGGACATTGTTCCTTATGGTGAAGATTATGAGATCCCAAGTGGATCAGATGAAGAAACTCAGTCTGCTGCTTCCTCAGAGCAGATTGGTGAAGAAATTGAAGTGGATGCAATCCCTTCAACCCCAATAGTCTCATCACCAATGCCTCAGTTTGATGCTGAAGAGGCTGGTGTTGAAGAAATTGACAATGAAGATGTGGATATTGGAAGCACAACTCCGTTGATGAATGACGACTTCTGGGAAAGTCAGCATCCCAATTCCCCACTCTTCACTCCCCTGCAGCAAATTCCTCACTCTCCTTCACCAACAGTAAAATTGGGCTCTGAAGAAACTCATCCCACTGCATCTGTGAATGAAGAAATACCAGCCACTAGTGCTGAAGAAACTGCTGCTGAAACTGAAAAGGTGACTGCACCTGAGGAAAATCCTGAAATTCCTCAGCCTGATGAACCTGAGATCGTGATTCCTGAGGTAGTGATGCAACTCACTGACACTCCTCTGCCAAGGCCAAAGGATCCGTTCTCAAGGAAACAGAAATTCAAGGCTGAAGACTTCTATGGTGAGCACGTGTTCTTCACTGAATACAATCCATATGACTTTGCTCGCATAAGGAAGAGGCGTTTCTGGACTGCAAGCCAAGCCAATTTCTATTCCTCAGTGCTTTTCAACAAGGACAAAGTCTTTGACCATGCACATATTCCTCACGTGGATATTGAGTATTTGCCGTGCTTCACGCCAGTCCTCAGTGTTCTTCACGACGCTGGGCTGCTCAATTTCTGCGCTGACATATGCGATTGGAATGAAGAACTCATTCTTCAGTTTTATGCAACACTGCACATCACCGGCAACTCTGAAGATGTGAATTCATGGGTTTTGGACTGGCTGACTAAAAATACTCACTACAAGGCCCCAGCATCTGAATTGCTTCATGCCCTACCTCTGAGTCCGCCCAATGAAGATGCACGTTGTGTGTATAATGAACCTGAGCTCTGAAATCACTATATGCAAGTGCTGATGAAGCCTTTGAAGCTAGGGCAGGCACCTCGAACCAAATTCCTCGTCAAGGAATTGTTGTATGTGCCAAGGACTGTCTATCGCATTCTGAGGAAGACAATGAGTCCTATCAAAGGCCACGACTCAACTGATGAAGAAGTCGTTGGCATCATGAAGAACATGCTTTTCAACATCTGTCATGGCGTTCCCATCAACTTCCATGATTTCTTCATGAGGACTCTGGCCAACATTGCTATGTCACCATTTGAGCTGAAGCCTTATGCACCTTGGATTATGAGATTCATCAGGACAAGGTCTTCACTCAACTACAAAGCTGAAACTCTCAACCACTGCAGCTACTTGTCCCCAATTGAAGTCCTCAAAAGGACATTTTCCTCAGCTGAAGAAAAGGGCAAGGCCACTGCTGTGATAGATGAAGGCATTCGTCCATTGGATGGTCAATTTCGCAAGGCTGCTTCTTAATCCACCAATGATGACTCTGCCACACATGACTCTGCTGCTAACACTGCCAAGCCAAATCCTCAAGCCACAGCACCTAGGGTGATCACTGATCGTGAGTTACTCCTCAGTCTTCATCAAAATGTTGATCGCAATCACAAATGGGTCAAGCGTCAGTTTGGTTCAATTCTTCACAACATGACTGCCACATATAATGCAGTGAAGAAAAACCAAGAAGATGAAGCCAATGACAAGCTCTGTTACAAATCCCATTGATGCTATTCCTATCTCATCCGTGCCATCAAAGGACCTTGTTCCTTTTGATGAAGAATATGTGATCCCAAGCGGATCTGATGAAGAAACTCAGTCTGCTGCTTCTTCCGAGCAGATTGATGAAGAAATTGAAGTGGATACCATCCCTTGAACCCCGATGGTTTCATCACCAATGCCTCAGTTTGATGCTGAAGAGGCTGGTGTTGAAGAAATTGATGAAGACGTGGACATTGGAAGCACCACTCCAGTAATGAATGATGACTTTTGGGAAAGTCAGCATCCCAATTCACCACTCTTCACTCCCCTGCAGCAAATTCCTCATTCGCCTTCAACAACAGTGAAATTGGGCTCTGAAGACACTCATCCCACTGCTTCTGTGAATGAAGAAATTCCAGCCACCAGCGCTGAAGAAACTGCTGGTGAAACAGAAAAGGTGACTGCACCTGAGGAAAATCCTGAAATTCCTCAGCCTGAAGAAACTGAGTTTGTGATTCCTGAGTTTGTGATGCAACTCACTGACACCCCTCTGCCAAGGCCAAAGGATCCATACTCAAGGAAGCAGAAATTCAAGGCTGAAGATTTCTATGGCGAGCATGTGTTCTTCACTGAATACAATCCATATGACTCTGCTCGCATAAGGAAGAGACGCTTCTGGACAGCCAGCCAAGCAAATTTCTATTCCTCAGTGCTGTACAACAAAGACAAAGTCTTCGACCATGCACATATTCCTCACGTGGATATGGAGTCTTTGTCGTGCTTCATGCCAGTCCTCAGTGTTCTTCACGACGCTGGGCTGCTCAACTTCTGCACAGATATATGCGATTGGAATGAAGAGCTTATTCTTCAGTTCTATGCAACACTGCACATCACGGGCAACCCTGCCGATGTGAATTCATGGGTTCTGGACTGGATGACAGAGAACACACATTACAAGGCCCCAGCAACTGAATTGCTTCGCTACCTTTCTCTTAGTCCACCCACTGAAGATGCGCGTTGCGTGTATGATGAACCTGAACTGTCAAATCACTATATGGAAGTGCTCATGAAGCCGCTGAAGCCAGGGCAAGCACCCAGGACCAAATTCCTCGTCAAGGAATTGCTATATGTGCCAAGGACTATCTATCGCATTCTCACGAAGACTATGAGTCCAATCAATGGACACGATTCTTCAGATGAAGAAATTGTTGGCATCATGAAGAATATGCTTTTCAACATCATTCATGGCGTTCCCATAAACTTCCATGGTTTCTTCATGAGGACTCTTGCCAACGTTGCTATGTCACCATTTGAGCTGAAGCCTTATGCACCTTGGATATGAGATTCATCAGGACAAGGTCTTCACTCAACTACAAAGCTGAAACTCTCAACCACTGCAGCTACTTGCCTCCTATTGAAGTCCTCAAACGGACATTTTCCTCAGCTGAAGAAAAGGGCAAGGCCACTGCTGTGATAGATGAAGGCATTCGTCCATTGGATGGTCAATTTCGCAAAGCTGCTTCTTATTCCACCAATGATAACTCTGCCACACATGACTCTGCTGCTAACACTGCCAAGCAAAATCCTCAAGCCACAGCACCCAGGGTGATGACTGATCGTGAGTTACTCCTCAGTCTTCATAAAAAGGTTGATCGCAATCACAAATGGGTCAAGCGTCCGTTTGGTTCAATTCTTCACAACATAACTTCCACCCATAATGCAGTGAAGAAAAACCATTAATACCTTCATGAAACCCTCAACCGCACCTGGGCTGTTCTGTCCCACGTTTACAGTGCTGAAGATATGGAGAAAATGGGTCTCAAAGAAGAATTTGCCTGCTCTGCACCTCCTCTGAAGAAATTCAAGAAGGTCCAGGTTCCTTCTTTGGTGGCCAGTTCATAGTCTTCATCGCGTGAGACTGATGAATATGAAGACTTGTGTCGGTGTACTAAAGTAGGGGTACCTTAGTACCCCGGACTTGTGCACGGGCAGTTGTAGCACCGTGCGACAAGGCTTGCCAGGGGAGCGCCAAGGGTCTCCACGGCTCCCTTGGGACCGAGCAAGGACCAAGCATTCAAGACAAGGCCCCGGCAAGAGGAGCTTGCCGGGCCAAGGAGGCAAGGCCCCGGCAAGAGGAGCTTGCCGGGACGGCCGAGCCAAAGCATCGAGACCCCGGCAAGAGGAGCTTGCCGGGAAGGCCGTTCCAGGCTCAAGATTATTTCAAGAACACGAGACCCCGGCAAGAGGGCCTTACCAGGAAGACTAGAAGATCACATCGCAGGAGACACGCCTCGGCGCTATACGCGCCCCGGCAGGGCCCGGGGAACGACAAGCTTCAGAGCCCGGCAAGTTCCCGGGCCCGGCAAGGTCAAGACCCCGGCAAGGCACTTGCCGGGGAGAGCTGTGCTGTGTGCCCGCGCTCCAGCTCATCGAACCACGCGTCGCGCTGGGGGCCGTTCCTGGGACGCGTGGCGGGTGGCTGTGCAGCCTGGGGGACACGTTAGCACTCCACGGTGGTGAAGCCATCGCCGTGGCAAACGGAGACGCAAGGGCAGGCGCTTTTGGGGTCGACGGCGACGGGCATTAAATGCTCTTGTCCCCCACTGTCAAAGTAGGTAGCGACCACTGTTCGCACACTGTAGCTCCACTATTCCCGCACTGTTACAACTACCACCCCTTTTACATTTTTACCCTTTCTCCTACGTTGACACCTGTCGGTGACCCCTTGCACTATAAAAGGAGGCCCGAGCACAACGTAGAGGGGGTTCGAAGGCTGATACGCTCGGGGGTAGCTAGTTTTTCAAGCTCCCAAGCACTCCAACTCAATCCAGACAAGCAGCAGTAGGGTTTTACGCATCCGTGCGGCCCGAAGCTGGGTAAAATCTCTGCGTGTTTGCGTGTGTGCCTCGCCTCGATCTGCTCTTCGTGCAGTCCCCGCTCCCCGCCGAACCGAAAAGGGGCTCCGGCCCCATAGGTGTTCGTGGAGGCCAGTCCCCCAACGACATCTTTGGCGCGCCAGGTAGGGGGTGCGTCGAGGTTGTGCGAACCTGATCCGGCGTTCGCGCGGTCGCATTCTTCATCAACCTCTCCGAATTCGTCGGCTTCATCAACAACAGCACCATGGCCCCGAAGAAGAAGGCTTCGGAGGTCGGAGGCCCGTCTGCGTCTCATCCGCCGCTGCCAGAGCCAACGGTGGGCGGGGGAGACGCCATCGGAAGGGTGGTCGCTGGCAAGGACGCTCGTGGCGCCACCAAATCCAAGGACAGGACGGACGATCGAGCCTCGGTCTCCGTGGACGAGCCGCGTCCGTCCCAGCAAACGACAACCCAGCAGCGCCATGTCACAGGAGGTGGCATCCGCTTGCTGGGCCAAGGGCAATCCGGAGGTTCGCGGGACGCCCCAGACCACCGTCCGGGCACAAGCAAAGCGAAGACGCCAGGGGGGACCCTGCTCCTTCTAACGCTGTTAGGAGTCTGAGCATATCCCGCTCCTCGCGCCGCTCGCCCCCGCTCCCCTCCACTCCAGCAGAAGCGCTCGCAAGAGCGCAACTGCTCCTCGACTTCTCTCCGGCGGCAGACAAGGCCGAAGGCTGGAGGGCCACCATCCAGAGCCTGATCGCCTTCGCCAATAACGATACGCCGCAGCGGCCGACGACCTCGCGGCCGCGGCAAGTCGAGAAGACGAAGGCCGACGGCAACAAGACCGCCGGGGTGCACTCCCGACGCAGAAGCAGAAGACCGCCGGGGGAACAACGCCGACGACGGCTCCACGGCGTCGTCGGACCCGCGGCTTAGTCGGGACCAGCGCCAGGTCCTTGACGACTGGCGACAAGAAGACGCTCGAACAACGATCGAGCGCCGCCGAGAAGTTCGGCGACGATCAGACCAGAGAGCTGGGGACGCTGTCGATGCGCGCGCGCCCGGTGAACCAGGCGACTTGCCGTACGCGGCAGGCTGCCCTGCGTTCACCCGTGAGCTGCGGCGCGCCCAGTGGCCCAACACGAAGAACTTCAGGCCCGACGTACCGGAGAAGTACGACGGCAAGACGCACCCCTCGGAGTTCCTCAGCATCTACACTATCGTTGTGCAAGCTGCCGGGGGGCGCGACGAAAAGATATTGGCGAATTACTTCCCGCTCGTGCTTAAGCCGAACGTTCGTTCATGGCTTATGCACTTGCCGGAAGGCTCCATTTCTTCTTGGGCAGATCTTTGCCATCAGTTTGTCGGCGCCTTCACAGGCGGCCACAAACCCCACGGCCAGGAGAGCGATCTCCACATTCTGGCCCAGAAGGAAGGAGAATCCCTGCGCAAGTACACTCAATGCTTCAGCCGTGTGCACCACAACATCCCCGACGTCCGCCCTGCCGCGGTTATCAGCGCATTCCACCAGAACGTGGGTAACCGCCGCATGCGAGAAGAAATGGCCATGACCAAGATTCGGGATGTCAGCGAGCTCTATGCTCTGGCTGATAAGTGCGCACGCGCAGAAGAGGGGAGGAAACTCCCCGGGGAGGATGCTGGCGCAGGAGGAAGTGACAGCGACGACTCCGCCCCGGCAAAGAAGAGCCGACGGCGGAGTAGCAGGAGAAAGAACAAGAAGGAAGTGCTTGCCGTCGAGAAGCCCGGCAAGGAGGCTCCCGCCAAGCAAACACAGGCTGGCGACTCCGCCGAGGAGCCTGCCCCTGTGGCGGCAGCCGACAAGCAGAGCGGCTCCGACAAGCAATACTGCAAGATCCACCGCACCAAGGGCCAGGACCTCTCCAACTGCAAACGCGTCGAGTACCTCGTCGAGCAGCAGAAAGCTGAGTACGAAAGGCGCGACAAGGAGAAGGCCCAAGGTGGTGGTGGGGAACCAAGCAAGAAGCGGCCACTCATCGGCCGGGGAGGACGCCGCGACAAGGCGATCGACCTCCCCGGGGCCGCGACGAGGATGAAGCAGATGACGACGAAGACATGGAGGATGAGGATAACAGCGAGCAGGAGTTCCAGAGGGCCACAGAGGTCCTGTGCGTCGACGGTGGCGCCTCTCTGCACACCTCCCACCGCCAGCTCAAGCAGTGGGTGCGCGAGGTGAACGCAGCAGAGCCGCCCATGGAATCGCGCAGGCTCCTCAAATGGTCCAGCACGCCCATCATTTTTGATCTTGAGGATCACCCTGACCGCACAACCGCGGTCGGGTGCTTGCCGATGCTGGTCTCACCCACCATCCGCAACCTCAAGGTTACTAGAATGTTGGTTGACGGCGGGGCCGGGCTGAACTTGATCTCATCCGCCGTGATCAAGAAACTCCAAATCCCAGATGGCGAGCTCGAAGAGACCGGTTCTTTCCAAGGAATCAACCCGGGGAGGAGCAAGCCCAAGGGGAAGATCACTCTGCCGGTGACCTTTGGCGAGGAGCTCAACTTCAGAACTGAGCGCGTCACGTTCGACGTCGCCGATATCCCGTTGCCATACAACGGGATACTCGGCCGTCCCGCCCTCGCCAAGTTCATGGCAGCTTCCCACCACGCCTACAACGTACTCAAGATGCCGGGGCCGATAAGCGTCATCACTGTCCACGGCGACAAGAAGGATGCGCTTGTCTGCGCCGACAAGATCTACCGGGATGCAGCAGCTGCGGCAGAAAAGGACACACTTGCCGCTGAAGCTCCCGGGATGAAGAAGACGAAGACCAAGTCCGGCAAATGCTCTGGAGCCCACTCCGGCAACCGCACCTCTTCAGAGTGCTGCGCTGCCGTCGAGGACGTTCCATCGAGCTCCACCGGCAAGTGTAAGAAGGGGATGGCCGCTCCTCCGGCAACCAAGAAGGTGTCCGCCAAGGAGGACGGCGCTGATGGTACCTTCACCATCAGTGCCACACTTGACAGCAAATAGGAAAGCGCGCTCGTTGCCTTCTTGCGGGCGAATGTCGATGTGTTTGCATGGCAACCATCTGACATCCCCGGTGTTCCCAGGAAGGTAATTGAGCGCAAGGTTGCCGTTTGTCCTCATGCGCGGCCCGTCAAGAAGAAGGTGAGGAAGCAAGCCGTGGAGCGCCAAGAATTCATCAACGAAGAAATCAAGAAGCTAGAGGCAGCAGGCCTAGTGAGAGGTGTGATCCATCCGACGTGGTTGGCAAACCCAGTCGTCGTGCGCAAGGCCAATGGGAAGTGGAGACTGTGCATAGACTTCACCGATGTGAATAAAGCATGTCCCAAGGATCCATTCCCCTTGCCGCGCATTGACCAGATCGTTGACTCCACTGCCGGATGTGAGCTACTCTCCTTTCTTGATGCATATTCAGGCTACCACCAGATCTTTATGGCCAAAGAAGACGAAGAGAAGACCGCATTTATCACTCCATGTGGCACTTATTGCTTCATACGTATGCCATTTGGACTGAAGAATGCGGGATCAACATTTGCAAGAGTAGTGCACGCTGCTTTCGAGCCACAGGTCCACAGAAATGTAGAAGCGTACATGGATGACATCGTGGTGAAGAGCAGGAGCAAGGAAACCCTGGTCCAAGATTTGGAAGAGACATTTCAGAACCTGCGCAAGATACAGCTCAAGTTGAACCCCGAGAAGTGCCTCTTCGGAGTCCCCTCCGGCAAGCTTCTCGGGTTCTTTGTGTCACAGAGGGGGATTGAAGCTAACCCCGACAAGATTAGAGCCATCGAGCAGATCGAGGCCCCGAAGCGCGTCAAAGACGTCAGAAGGATTGCAGGCTGTGTGGCTGCCCTCAGTAGGTTCATTTCGAAGTCTGCAGAACCCGCCCTACCTTTCTTCAAAATTTTGAAGAAGGCAGGTCCCATGAAGTGGACTCCAGAAGCGGAGGCAGCGCTGCAAGATTTGAAACGGTACCTATCCTCCACTCCAATACTTGTCGCACCCAGACCCCAGGAAAAGTTGTTGCTATACCTAGCGGCAACCAACCAGGTGGTTAGTGCTGCGTTAGTAGCGGAGAGGGAGGCCGACGAGGAGTCTACGCCACCGGCAAGCGAATCCAGCGACAAGCAGGGGGCTGCTCCGACAAGCTCTGGCCCCGACAAGGACAACTCTGCGCAGGGACAGGATGAAGTGCGGAAGAAGATGGTGCAGCGCCCGGTGTATTTTGTGAGTTCCCTCTTGCAGGGGGCTAGATCAAGATACTCCGGGGTGCAGAAGTTGCTTTTCGGCCTCCTCATGGCCTCGAGAAAGCTGCGCCATTACTTCCAGGCACATGAGATAACGGTGGTCACTCGCTTTCCGCTGAAGAGGATATTGCACAATCCAGAGGCAACGGGCAGGATCGTCGAGTGGGCACTGGAGCTGTCAAGCTTTGGACTCAAGTTTGAAAGTACTTCAACCATACAGAGCCGAGCTTTGGCAGAATTCATAGCTGAGTGGACCCCAACACCTGATGAAGAAGTCCAAGAAACAAGTGCACCCGTACAAGAAGCGACAAGTGAATGGGTAATGTATTTCGACGGTGCCTTCTCGCTGCAAGGCGCCGGTGCCGGCGTGGTACTCATCGCGCCCACCGGGGAGCACCTCAAGTATGTTATCCAGATGCACTTCCCGAGAGAGCAAGCGACAAACAATACTGCTGAGTATGAGGGCTTGCTTGCCGGCCTCAGGATTGCGGCCGAACTTGGGATCAGAAAGCTAATCGTGCGGGCAGATTCTCAGTTGGTGGTCCGGCAAGTTAACAAGAGCTACCAGAGCCCTTTGATGGAAGCTTATGTAGATGAAGTGAGGAAGCTGGAGGAGCACTTTGAAGGCCTGCAAATGGAGCACGTCCCGAGAGCTCAGAATGAGATAGCAGATGGCCTTTCAAAGTGCGCTTCGATGAAGCTACCTGTGGAACCAGGGACCTTCGTGCTCAAGCTGACTCAACCATCCGTTACACCATCAATTGGGCAGTCCAAGAAAAGAAAGTTGGTCTCCGGCGATTGCTTGCCGGCGGATCTTCCTGAAACCGCCGCAAAGGTCCCCAAGATCAACAATCAGAACGCTGAGGAACAGTCTGCTCCCGCAGATCCAAGGATCTGTGCAGTCGAAGCAGGTGTTCCCGACAAGCTTCGCTCCGGCAAGCTTGCCGGGGGATCACCAGCTCCGGCGGAACCGGAGGTTCTTGCCGTAGAAGCCGAGGTCCGCGCAGCGGCCCTCATGCCTTTAATACTTGCCGTTGAGCCCCGTGTTGGGGAACGTAGTAATTTCAAAAAATTTCCTACGCGCACGCAAGATCATGGTGATGCATAGCAACGAGAGGGAGAGTGTTGTCTACATACCCTTGTAGACCTGAAGCGGAAGCGATCACAACGTAGAGGAAGTAGTCGTACGTTCTCCTCGCGATCCGACCGATCCCGGCGCCGTTACTCCGGCACCCCGAGTTCTTGACACACGTACAGCTCGATGACGCTCCTCGGGCTCCGATCCAGCAAAGCTCCGGAGAGAGAGTTCCGTCAGCACGATGGCGTGGTGACGATCTTGATGTTCTACCGGCGCAGGGCTTCGCCTAAGCACTGCAACGATATATTCGAGGTCTAATATGGTGGAGGGGGGCACCGCACACGGCTAAGGAACGATCACGAAGATCAACTTGTGTCTATGGGGTGCCCCCTGCCCCCGTATATAAAGGAGCAAGGGAGGGAGGAGGCCGGCCATAGGTTTGGCGCGCCAAGTGTGGAGTCCTACTAGGACTCCAAGTCCTAGTAGGAGTCCACCAAGAGGGGAGGAAGGGAGAAGGAAGTGGAGGAGTAGGAAAGGTGGCCGGCCCCCTTTTCCCTAGTCCAATTCGGACTAGAGGGAAGGGGGGGCGCAGCAGCCTTTTCTACTTCCCACTAAAGCCCATCAAGGCCCAATACTCTTCCCCGTATTCCCGTAACTCCCCGGTACCTCCGAAAATACCCGAATCACTCGGAACCTTTCCGATGTCCGAATATAGTCGTCCAATATATCGATCTTTACGTCTCGACCATTTCGAGACTCCTCGTCATGTCCCCGATCTCATCCGGGACTCCGAACACCTTCGGTACATCAAAACTCATAAACTCATAATATAACTGTCATCGAAACCTTAAGCGTGCGGACCCTACGGTTCGAGAACAATGTAGACATGACCGAGACACGTCTCCAGTCAATAACCAATAGCGGGACCTGGATGCCCATATTGGCTCCTACATATTCTACGAAGATCTTTATCGGTCAGACCGCATAACAACATACGTTGTTCCCTTTGTCATCGGTATGTTACTTGCCCGAGATTCGATCGTTGGTATCCAATACCTAGTTCAATCTCGTTACCGGCAAGTCTCTTTACTCGTTCCGTAATACATCATCTCACAACTAACACATTAGTTGCAATGCTTGCAAGGCTTATGTGATGTGCATTACCGAGAGGGCCCAGAGATACCTCTCCGACAATCGGAGTGACAAATCCTAATCTCGAAATACGCCAACCCAACATCTACCTTTGGAGACACCTGTAGTACTCCTTTATAATCACCCAGTTACGTTGTGACGTTTGGTAGTACCCAAAGTGTTCCTCCGGTAAACGGGAGTTGCATAATCTCATAGTCATAGGAACATGTATAAGTCATGGATGAAAGCAATAGCAACACACTAAACGATCAGGTGCTAAGCTAATGGAAATGGGTCATGTCAATCAGATCATTCAACCAATGATGTGACCTCGTTAATCAAATAACAACTCTTTGTCCATGGTTAGGAAACATAACCATCTTTGATTAACGAGCTAGTCAAGTAGAGGCATACTAGTGACACTCTGTTTGTCTATGTATTCACACATGTATTATGTTTCCGGTTAATACAATTCTAGCATGAATAATAAACATTTATCATGAAATAAGGAAATAAATAATAACTTTATTATTGCCTCTAGGGCATATTTCCTTCAGTCTCCCACTTGCACTAGAGTGAATAATCTAGATCACATCACCATGTGATTAACATCGATAGTTCACATCATCATGTGATTAACACCCATAGTTCACATCGACATGTGACCAACACCCAAAGGGTTAACCAGATTCAGTAATCTAGTTCACATCGCTATGTGATTAACACCCAAAGAGTACTAAGGTGTGATCATGATTTGCTTCTGAGAGAATCTTAGTCAACGGGTCTGTCACATACAGATCCGTAAGTATTTTGCGAATTCTATGTCTACAATGCTCCGCACAGAGCTACTCTAGCTAATTGCTCCCACTTTCAATATGTATCTAGATCGAGACTTAGAGTCATCCAGATCAGTGTCACAACTTGCATCGACGTAACCCTTTACGGCGAACCTTTCTGTCACATCCATAATCGAGAAACATATCCTTATTCCACTAAGGATAATTTTTGACCGCTGTCCAGTGATCTACTCCTAGATCACCATTGTACTCCCTTGCTTAACTCAGTGTAGGGTATACAATAGATCTGGTACACAGCATGGCATACTTTATAGAACCTATGGCCAAGGCATAGGGAATGACTTTCATTCTCTTTCTATCTTATGTCGTGGTCGGGTTTTGAGTCTTACTCAACTTCACACCTTGTAACACAGGCAAGAACTCTTTCTTTGACTGTTCCATTTTGAACTACTTCAAAATCTTGTCAAGGTATGTACTCATTGAAAAAACTTATCAAGCGTCTTGATCTATCTCTATAGATCTTGATGCTCAATTTGTAAGCAGCTTTACCGAGGTCTTCCTTTGAAAAACTCCTTTCAAACACTCCTTTATGCTTTGAAGAATAATTCTACATTATTTCCGATCAACAATATGTCATTCACATATACTTATCAGAAATGTTGTAGTGCTCCCACTCACTTTCTTGTAAATACAGGCTTCACCGCAAGTCTGTATAAAACTATATGCTTTGATCAACTTATCAAAGCGTGTATTCCAACTCCGAGATGCTTGCACCAGTCCATAGATGGATCGCTGGAGCTTGCATATTTTGTTAGCACCTTTAGGATTGACAAAACTTTCTAGTTGCATCATATACAACTCTTCTTTAAAAATCCATTAAGGAATGCAGTTTTGTTATCCATTTGCCAGATTTCATAAAATGCGGCAATTGCTAACATGATTCGGACAGACTTAAGCATAGATACGAGTGAGAAACTCTCATCGTAGTCAACACTTTGAACTTGTCGAAAACCTTTTGCGACAATTCCAACTTTGTAGATAGTAACACTACTATCAGCGTCCGTCTTCCTCTTGAAGATCCATTTAATCTCAATGGCTTGCCGATCATTGGGCTAGTCAATCAAAGTCCACACTTTGTTTTCATACATGGATCCCATCTCAGATTTCATGGCTTCCAAGCCATTTTGCGGAATCTGGGCTCACCATCGCTTCCTCATAGTTCGCAAGTTCGTCATGGTCTAGTAACATGACTTCCAGAACAGGATTACCGTACCACTCTGGTGCGGATCTTACTCTGGTTTACCTACGAGATTCAGTAGTAACTTGATCTGAAGTTACATGATCATCATCATTAGCTTCCTCACTAATTGGTGTAGTAGTCACAAGAACAGATTTCTGTGATGAACTACTTTCCAATAAGGGAGATGGTACAATTACCTTATCAAGTTTTCTACTTTCCTCCCACTCACTTCTTTCGAGAGAAACTCCTTCTCTAGAAAGGATCCATCTTTAGCAACGATTTTGCCTTCGGATCTGTGATAGAAGGTGTACCCAAAAATCTCCTTTGGGTGTCCTATGAAGACGCATTTCTCCGATTTGGTTCGAGCTTATCATGATGAAACCTTTTCACATAAGCATCGCAACTCCAAATTTTAAGAAACGACAACTTTGGTTTCTTGCCAAACCATAGTTCATATTGTGTCGTCTCAACGGACTTAGATGGTGCCCCTTTTAACGTGAATGCAGTTGTCTCTAATACATGATCCCAAAAACGATATCGGTAAGAAACATCATAGATTGTACTATATCCAATAAAGTACGGTTATGACGTTCGGACACACCATTATGCTGTGGTGTTCCAGGTGGCATGAGTTTGTGAAACTATTCCACATTGTTTTAATTGAAGACCAAACTCGTAACTCAAATATTTGTCTCCGCGATCAGATCATAGAAACCTTATCTTCTTGTCACGATGATTCTCCACTTCACTCTGAAATTCTTTGAACTTTTCAAATGTTTCAGACTTATGTTTCATCAAGCAGATATACCCATATCTGCTCAAATCATCTGTGAAGGTCAGAAAATAATGATACTTGTCGCGAGCCTTAATATTCATCGGACCACATACATCAGTATGTATGATTTCCACAAATCTGTTGCTCGCTCCATTGTTCCGGAGAACGACGTTTTAGTCATCTTGCCCATGAGGCATGGTTCGCAAGCATCAAGTGATTCATAATCAAGTGATTCCAAAATTCCATCTGCATGGAGTTTCTTTATGCGCTTTACACCATTATGACTTAAACAGTAGTGCCACAAACAATTTGCACTATCATTATTAACTTTGCATCCTTTTGGCTTCAATATTATGAATATGTGTATCACTACGATCGAGATTCAACGAACCATTTCGTTGGTGTGTATAACCATAGAAGGTTTTATTCATGTAAACAGAACAACAATTGTTCTCTAACTTAAATGAATAACTCTATTGCAATAAACATGATCAAATCATATTCATGCTCAACGCAAACACCAAATAACACTTATTTAGTTTTAACACTAATCCCGAAAGTATAGGGAGAGTGTGATGATGATCATATCAATCTTGGAACCACTTCCAACACACATCGTCACTTCACCCTTAACTAGTCTCTGTTTATTCTGCAACTCCCGTTTCGAGTTACTACTCTTAGCAACTGAACCAGTATCAAATACTGAGGGGTTGCTATAAACACTAGTAAAGTACACATCAATAATCATGTATATCAAATATACTTATGTTCACTTTGCCATCCTTCATATCCGCCAATCACTTGGGGTAGTTCCGCTTCCAGTGACCAGTCCCTTTGCAGTAGAAGCACTTAGTCTCAGGCTTAGGACCAGACTTGAGCTTCTTCACTTGAGCAGCAACTCGCTTGCCGTTCTTCTTGAAGTTCCTCTTCTTCCCTTTGCCCTTTTCTTGAAACTAGTGGTCTCGTTAACCATCAACACTTGATGTTTTTCTTGATTTCTACCTTCGTCGATTTCAGCATCACGAAGTGCTTGGGAATTGTTTTCGTCATCCCTTGCATACTATAGTTTATCACAAAGTTCTACTAACTTGGTAATGGTGACTAGACAATTCTGTCAATCACTATCTTATCTGGAAGATTAACTCCCACTTGATTCAAGCGATTGTAGTACCCAGACAATCTGAGCACATGCTCACTAGTTGAGCGATTCTCCTCCATCTTTTAGCTATAGAACTTGTTGGAGACTTCATATCTCTCAACTCGGGTATTTGCTTGAAATATTAACTTCAACTCCTGGAACATCTCATATGGTCCATGACGTTCAAAACGTATTTGAAGTCCCGATTCTAAGCCGTTAAGCATGGTGCACTTAAACTATCAAGTAGTCATCATATTGAGCTAGCCAAACGTTCATAACGTCTGCATCTGCTCCTGCAATAGGTCTGTCACCTGGCGGTGCATCAAGGACATAATTCTTCTGTGCAGCAATGAGGATAAACCTCAGATCACGGATCCAATCCGCATCATTGCTACTAACATCTTTCAACTTAATTTCCTCTAGGAACATATCAAAATAAACAGGGAGCAACAACGCGAGCTATTGATCTACAACATAGATATGCTAATACTACCAAGACTAAGTTCATGATAAATTTAAGTTCAATTAATCATATTACTTAAGAACTCCCACTTAGATAGACATCCCTCTAATCTTCTAAGTGATCACGTGATCCAAATCAAACTAAACCATAACCGATCATCACGTGAAATGGATTAGTTCTCAATGGTGAACATCATCATGTTGATCATATCTACTATATGATTCACGCTCGACCTTTCGGTCTCCGTGTTCCGAGGCCATATCTGCATATGCTAGGCTCGTCAAGTATAACCCGAGTATTCTGCGTGTGCAAAACTGGCTTGCACCCGTTGTAGATGGACGTAGAGCTTATCACACCCGATCATCACGTGGTGTCTGGGCACGACGAACTTTGGCAACGGTGCATACTCGGGGAGAACACTTCTTGATAATTTAGTGAGAGATCATCTTATAATGCTACCGTCAATCAAAGCAAGATAAGATGCATAAAAGATAAACATCACATGCAAATCAATATAAGTGATATGATATGGTCATCATCATCTTGTGCTTCATGATCTCCATCTCTGCAGCACCATCATGATCATCATCGTCACCGGCGCGACACCTTGATCTCCATCGTAGCATCGTTGTCGTCTCGCCAATCTTATGCTTCTACGACTATCGCTACCGCTTAGTGATAAAGTAAAGCATTACAGGGCGATTGCATTGCATACAATAAAGCGACAACCATATGGCTCCTGCCAGTTGCCGATAACTCGGTTACAAAACATGATCATCTCATACAATAAAATTTTAGCATCATGTCTTGACCATATCACATCACAACATGCCCTGCAAAAACAAGTTAGACGTCCTCTACTTTGTTTGTTGCAAGTTTTACGTGGCTGCTACGGGCTTAAGCAAGAACTCATCTTACCTACGCATCAAAACCACAACGATAGTTCGTCAAATAGACTCCGTTTTAACCTTCTCAAGGACCGGGCGTAGCCACACTTGATTCAACTAAAGTTGGTGAGATGTCTCCCGCAAGCCATCTATGTGCAAAGCACGTCGAGGGAACCGGTCTCGCGTAAGCGTACGCGTAAGGTTGGTCCGGGTCATCTCATCCAACAATACCGCTGAACCAAAGTATGACATGCTGGTAGGCAGTATGACTTGTATCGTCCACAACTCACTTGTGTTCTACTCGTGCATATAACATCAAACCATAAAAACCTGGCTCTGATACCACTGTTGGGGAACGTAGTAATTTCAAAAATTTTCCTACGCGCACGCAAGATCATGGTGATGCATAGCAACGAGAGGGAGAGTGTTGTCTACATACCCTTGTAGACCTGAAGCGGAAGCGATCACAACGTAGAGGAAGTAGTCGTATATACAGGAGGGACCTTTAGTCCCGGTTGGAGCCACCAACCGCTACTAAAGCTCTGTTTTGGCCAGGCCAAGCGGCAGGAAGCGCGGGCCTTTATTACCAGTTAGTGACTCCAACTCGTACTAAAGACCCCCCTTAAGTACCGGTTGGAGCCACTAGCCGGTACAAAAGGTGGTGCGCTACCACCCATGGTACACAAAGTTTAGTCCCACCTCGCTAGTTGAGAGGAGCTCGCACCGGTTTATAAGCCCCGTCGCGGCTACCGTGTTGAGCTCCTCTCTAAGTAGGCCTTGGTGGGCCTATTGCAACTCTTCTTCCCTGTGGGTTCTACTGGGCCGTACGGGCCCGCATCCTGGCCCAACTAGAGGTTGGGTTTTTAGTCGTATGTAGGCCGTGGTAGCCCAATAGTCGGGCTTTTTTTAATTTTGTTTTCTTTTTTTCTTTTCTGCTTTATTTATTTTCTTTTATTTCTGAGTTGTTTTTTGCTTTGTTTAGAGTTTCTTTGTGAATCTTTTTGCTTTAGGTAAAAAAAATAAAAACTTTTGTTAGTGCGAGTGTTTTTTAAATTTGAATTATTTGAATTTTGTGTGAATCACTAGTGTGTGAATAACTTTACTTTAAAAATAGATTTTCAGTAACTCTTTTTTCCGTTGTTTAATATCAGTGTGTTTTATCATTATATTCAATTTGGTAATACTTAGGTTCTTTTACGCAAGATCATGGTGATGCATAGCAACGAGAGGGAGAGTGTTGTCTACATACCCTTGTAGACCTGAAGCGGAAGCGATCACAACGTAGAGGAAGTAGTCGTACGTTCTCCTCGCGATCCGACCGATCCCGGCGCCGTTACTCCGGCACCCCCGAGTTCTTGACACACGTACAGCTCGATGACGCTCCTCGGGCTCCGATCCAGCAAAGCTCCGGAGAGAGAGTTCCGTCAGCACGACGGCGTGGTGACGATCTTGATGTTCTACCAGCGCAGGGCTTCGCCTAAGCACTGCAACGATATATTCGAGGTGTAATATGGTGGAGGGGGGCACCGCACACGGCTAAGGAACGATCACGAAGATCAACTTGTGTCTATGGGGTGCCCCCTGCCCCCGTATATAAAGGAGCAAGGGAGGGAGGAGGCCGGCCATAGGTTTGGCGCGCCAAGTGTGGAGTCCTACTAGGACTCCAAGTCCTAGTAGGAGTCCACCAAGAGGGGAGGAAGGGAGAAGGAAGTGGAGGAGTAGGAAAGGTGGCCGGCCCCCTTTTCCCTAGTCCAATTCGGACTAGAGGGAAGGGGGGGCGCAGCAGCCTTTTCTACTTCCCACTAAAGCCCATCAAGGCCCAATACTCTTCCCCGTATTCCCGTAACTCCCCGGTACCTCCGAAAATACCCGAATCACTCGGAACCTTTCCGATGTCCGAATATAGTCGTCCAATATATCGATCTTTACGTCTCGACCATTTCGAGACTCCTCGTCATGTCCCCGATCTCATCCGGGACTCCGAACTCCTTTGGTACATCAAAACTCATAAACTCATAATATAACTGTTATTGAAACCTTAAGCGTGCGGACCCTACGGTTCGAGAACAATGTAGACATGACCGAGACACGTCTCCAGTCAATAACCAATAGCGGGACCTGGATGCCCATATTGGCTCCTACATATTCTATGAAGATCTTTATCGGTCAGACCGCATAACAACATACGTTGTTCCCTTTGTCATCGGTATGTTACTTGCCCGAGATTCGATCTTTGGTATCCAATACCTAGTTCAATCTCGTTACCGGCAAGTCTCTTTACTCGTTCCGTAATACATCATCTCACAACTAACACATTAGTTGCAATGCTTGCAAGGCTTATGTGATGTGCATTACCGAGAGGGCCCAGAGATACCTCTCCGACAATCGGAGTGACAAATCCTAATCTCGAAATACGCCAACCCAACATCTACCTTTGGAGACACCTGTAGTACTCCTTTATAATCACCCAGTTACGTTGTGACGTTTGGTAGTACCCAAAGTGTTCCTCCGGTAAACGGGAGTTGCATAATCTCATAGTCATAGGAACATGTATAAGTCATGGATGAAAGCAATAGCAACACACTAAACGATCAGGTGCTAAGCTAATGGAAATGGGTCATGTCAATCAGATCATTCAACCAATGATGTGACCTCGTTAGTCAAATAACAACTCTTTGTCCATGGTTAGGAAACATAACCATCTTTGATTAACGAGCTAGTCAAGTAGAGGCATACTAGTGACACTCTGTTTGTCTATGTATTCACACATGTATTATGTTTCCGGTTAATACAATTCTAGCATGAATAATAAACATTTATCATGCAATAAGGAAATAAATAATAACTTTATTATTGCCTCTAGGGCATATTTCCTTCACCCCGGGCTCCGGCATGGGCACAGCAGATCGTCCGTTTTCTGCAAACTGGAGAACTTCCCGACAATCCAGAAGAAATAGAGAAGATAACCAGGCAGTCAAGTATGTACCAGTTCGTGGATAACGAGCTGTACAGAAGAAGACTCAACGGTGTCAGGTTGAAGTGCATCTCCAGGGAAGATGGACAGAAGCTGTTGGCAGAAATACACGGAGGCATATGCGGCCACCACATTGGCGCAAGGGCGCTTGCCGGGAAAGCTTTCCGGCAAGGGTTCTTCTGGCAAGAAGCCCTCCAAGATGCATTTGCACTAGTAGCCAAGTGTGAAGCGTGCCAGTTCCATGCAAAGCAGATTCATCAGCCAGCTCAAGCTCTCCAGACGATCCCTTTATCCTGGCCCTTCTCGGTCTGGGGGCTCGACATCCTCGGCCCCTTCCCCCGAGCCGTCGGGGGCTTTGAGTACTTGTACGTTGCTATCGACAAGTTCACAAAGTGGCCGGAAGTGGAACCAGTGAGGAAGGTGACGGCCCAGTCCGCGATCAAATTCTTCAGGTCGATTGTTTGCCGCTTCGGGATCCCTAACAGGATCATTACCGACAACGGTACACAGTTCACAAGCCACGCCTTCATGCAGTATATCCAAGACCTCGGCGCCAAGGTCTGCTTCGCTTCTGTTGCTCATCCCAGGAGCAACGGTCAAGCGGAAAGGGCCAATGCCGAGGTGCTGCGCGGGCTCAAGACCAGAAGTTTTGACAGGCTGCACAAGCGCGGACGGAACTGGATCGAGGAGCTGCCGGTGGTTCTTTGGTCGATCAGAACGACGCCAAATCGAGCCACTGGCCAGACACCATTTGCTCTAGTCTATGGAGCAGAAGCAGTTATCCCCACGGAACTCGTATACGGATCTCCTCGAGTGCTCGCTTATGATGAGCTCGAGCAAGAGCAACTGCGACAAGACGACGCACTGCTCCTTGAGGAGGAACGTCTCCAGGCTGCTGTACGAGCTGCTCGATACCAGCAAGCCTTGCGTCGCTACCATAGCCGCAAGGTCAAGGCCAGGAGTCTCGAGGAAGGCGACCTTGTTCTTCGACGCGTTCAGTCGGCCAAGAATCACAACAAGTTGACACCAAAGTGGGAAGGCCCTTATCGGGTGAGACAAGTCACGAGGCCCGGCGCTCTCTGCCTCGAGACCGAAGAAGGCTTACCGGTGAGCAACTCCTGGAACATTGAGCATCTTCGCAAGTTTCATCCGTAAGGCGCGGTTGTCGGACCCCGTCCGGCAACCAACGTTTTGTACAAGTCTTGCCGCTGTTGCATGTAATCCTTTGTACAAAGCCAGGCGCAGACCCTGGCAACAGATAATGCAGCGCTGGCGCCCCAAGTTTTAGCATGCATGCTGAGTCGAGTCTCATCCTTGTTTAGGGTTGATAATGCCTAGCAGTCGCTAACCCCTAACTTAGAGGTCGAGTCCGCGTCTTTTTCCCGTCCTTCCCCTTTGGCTCGCAGGAGTTGCATGTCCTTGCCGGGCCACTCAAGGACAAGGAAGAGGAGAAGGACGAGCCAGCGCCTACGCCCCGGCAAGCCAGAGTCGCCGGGGGCTGCAACCTCAGATAAGTTTTTGCATCCCTTATCATGCATTCTCTTATGGACTGTGGAGTATGAATGCCTCTTTTCCTCCTAAAAAGCTACCGTGCTCTCTTAACGACAAGCCCCAGAGCGCGTTCCTGGGGCCCGTTTCGATAGTAGCCGCGGCAGCAAAGGGGGAAACGAGGGGCCGGAACCCGCCTTCTCCCTGCCTCCGCCAAGGGCGTGAGAGAGGTCGGGCGGCGCGGGGAAACGGCAGGGCCTGTTGCCGGACGAGGAAGTGTCTATCTTAACGATGTAAAGGATTCTCTCCTTGCCGCGGGTTGTACCCGCGAGACAAATAGTCCGGCAAACATCCCCTTTTCATTAAAAAACATTCCACTCAGGTACAGTTCAGAGAGAATGAAAAACATGAGAGATGGGATTACAAGATTTAAATGCAACTAAGGCCCGAGGGCTTACAAGATAAAAAGAGATTAGGTGCCCGTAATCCCTTTCTTGTATCTCCCCCCAGGAGGTAGGGCAAGGAGGCGAGAAGGGCAGAAGGAGCACCTAGGCGAGCTACGGGTGCCAGAAGGAACCAAGAGAAGATCCGGGGGCTCCACCCGGGGGGGGGGGGGCTCCGGAGGCTGGACGAAGACGGAGGCGCCGGAGGTAGAGCTGGAAGATGAGGCAGCGGCCTTGTAGCCAGCCTCTTCCTCTTCCGCAGCCTCGCCACTCCGGCCGCCCGAGGAGACCAAGCCCCGGCAAGGGGAGCTTGCCGGGCCGAAGAGACGACCCCGGTGGTCGTCGCCGCGAGCAAGGGTGATGACGGCGTCTGGGGTACATCTGGAACACGAGGCACCGGGACGTCAGCACGCTGTCGAAGTCGGCTCGTACTCCGACTTCGCGGCCTTTGACGCCCGCCCTCTGTCCTCCTCAGCAGCCCCCCTACGCCAGCCGCCCAAGGAGACGACCCCGGGGAGTTCACGGAGCCAGCGACGCGGATGATGGAGCCGCCGGTGCCACACGGAGCTGCGACCGACACCTAGTCGGACCCGTCATCCCGGCGACCGCTCCCCTCGTCGTCGCTGTCGCTCCCCTCCTCGTCGCTCTCGCTCGAGGAGGAGCCTTCGCTGTCGGAGGAGCTATCCACGCAGCACCGAGCCCGGGTGCCGAAGTCCCCAAAGGCCTTGACGGAGAGGAGGTCATCCCCCACCAGCTTAAAGTGGAGGGTGAACCCCGCCATCAGGCTATGGATCCGGGCGAACGACTTCCACCCTCGGCCAAGATACACTACGCCGGGGGCTCGGAATTCGATGTGGACTCGCGTACCACCGATCCCGCAGCCCCTCATGCGCAGGTTCAGCATCTCAGGCTGCTCCACCTCCAACACGCTCGCAAACGGAGCAGGAAGGCGGAGGCGGCGGCGGGGCGCCCGGCGCAGCCTGATGATGAACTCGCAGGGGTCGTCCCCAAGGTGAACCGCCTGGAGCAGAGGAGCCGCTGGCAGAGGCGAGGCCGGCGCGCCGCCCCGTCCTCCTCGAGCGCCTCGGCCCCGTCCGCGGCCTCGGCCACGACCTCGCCCCCTCCCCCTTCCCCTAACGACCGGCTCCGCCGCCGCAGGCGCAAGGGGAGGAGGGGCGCGCTGCCTAGCAGACACCCTTGCCGCTACCGAAGAAGGACCGGGGTTCCCCCCCTCCATTGCAGATGGGGGAAGTGAACCAAAGGTTGGAGAAGGAAGGAGATGGGGTGCGGATTTCCGTCGCCCCCGTCCGCCCCTTATAAAGGGGCGGAGCGGGGGGCACGGCCGCCCCGCTCCACCAATCAAAGAAGAGGAAGCGCAGGCGACTGGGGCCGACCCACTACCTCGACCCGCGTCGGCCCGGCTCCCTGCCTCCACCGCTGCGACCCCAAGTGCATGAAGAGCACGTGGCAGGCGCGCAGAGCCGAGGCGACGGATGAAGGGGGCCTCTCCCCACCCGTGATCGTGGGGAACGGGCGCCCCGAAAACCGCGCCTCCACGTCCCCATCCACTTAAAGAGGGAACGGGCGTCTCGCTCCTTTTCTCAGAGAAAAGGAATCATGCGCGACGTGACACATGCCTGCGCAGCCCAGCCCCGCGTACGCCGCCCGTGTCACGCACGCCTCGCACGCCTCGCCCCCCACGACGCCGCGATAAGCGCGCGCCACCTGGGGAAGGCGCGACGGATGCGGAGTTAAGGAGCAACGCTACCCAGGCCACGCGTGCCCGTGCACTGTTAGGGCCTGGCCCAACAACGCTCGGCACCGTGTATGGACCAGGCCCGGGGGCTCCCGTCGGTGTACTAAAGTAGGGGTACCTTAGTATCCCGGACTTGTGCACGGGCAGTTGTAGCACCGTGCGACAAGGCTTGCCAGGGGAGCGCCAAGGGTCTCCACGGCTCCCCTTGGGACCGAGCAAGGACCAAGCATTCAAGACAAGGCCCCGGCAAGAGGAGCTTGCCGGGCCAAGGAGGCAAGGCCCCGGCAAGAGGAGCTTGCCGGGACGGCCGAGCCAAAGCATCGAGACCCCGGCAAGAGGAGCTTGCCGGGAAGGCCGTTCCAGGCTCAAGATTATTTCAAGAACACGAGACCCCGGCAAGAGGGGCTTACCAGGAAGACTAGAAGATCACATCGCAGGAGACACGCCTCGGCGCTATACGCGCCCCGGCAGGGCCCGGGGAACGACAAGCTTCAGAGCCCGGCAAGTTCCCGGGCCCGGCAAGGTCAAGACCCCGGCAAGGCACTTGCCGGGGAGAGCTGTGCTGTGTTCCCGCGCTCCAGCTCATCGAACCACGCGTCGCGCTGGGGGCCGTTCCTGGGACGCGTGGCGGGTGGCTGTGCTGCCTGGGGGACACGTTAGCACTCCACGGTGGTGAAGCCATCGCCGTGGCAAACGGAGACGCAAGGGCAGGCGCTTTTGGGGTCGACGGCGACGGGCATTAAATGCTCTTGTCCCCCACTGTCAAAGTAGGTAGCGACCACTGTTCGCACACTGTAGCTCCACTATTCCCGCACTGTTACAACTACCACCCCTTTTACATTTTTACCCTTTCTCCTACGTTGACACCTGTCGGTGACCCCTTGCACTATAAAAGGAGGCCCGAGCACAACGTAGAGGGGGTTCGAAGGCTGATACGCTCGGGGGTAGCTAGTTCTTCAAGCTCCCAAGCACTCCAACTCAATCCAGACAAGCAGCAGTAGGGTTTTACGCATCCGTGCGGCCCGAAGCTGGGTAAAATCTCTGCGTGTTTGCGTGTGTGCCTCGCCTCGATCTGCTCTTCGTGCAGTCCCCGCTCCCCGCCGAACCGAAAAGGGGCTCCGGCCCCATAGGTGTTCATGGAGGCCAGTCCCCCAACGACAACTTGGACGACACTGCAGCAGGCCCTACTTCAACGACCGACCCCAACAATGCTGGCGCTCCTTTATCAACTTGAATATCTTCAGGGGCGTTATTCCTCAGTCTCGATCCTTTTGGTCATTTGATGACAAAGGGGGAGAAATCTGAGTTAGTCTTCAAGCGGGTCTATAATAAGGGCTTTTTTTAAGTTACAACTCTCATTCTTCCGAAACTTTTATTGGATCGAGTTGTAATCTTAAACCCGATGGTGCGCTGATACTTTTGTTGCACCATGCTTTGATACTTTTGATGCGCTATTCTGCATGCCTATTCCTCACTAATATTATCACACGCATGCTGAATTTCATCAGGCACCATATTTCATCATGCATTTCAAATTCTTCATATTACATATCAAATGCGTGTATGAATTACAAGATATAGGGGGAGATCTCCATGATTCAACTCTTCAAGTGTGCATTGCTTCAAAAGCAAATTCCTCACTACGCACATCTTCAGGGGGAGTTCTTCTATAACTTGCAATCAAATTCCTCAATATCAGTATTTACACTTCATATATTTATCCCCGTTGAAAACTTAACCTATGTTGTCATCAATCACCAAAAAGGGGGAGATTGTAAGTGCATCTAGTGCGCCTTAGTGATTTTGGTGTATTGAAAACTTATAGGTTAAGTATCTAATGCGTTTATGAGTGCACACAGGTCTATAAGTCTATGAGGAGTTTGATATTTACAGAGAAAGTCGACCCCTAAAAATGAAGTTCTTCAAGTGAAGACTTTGATATTTTGAAGACTTTCTGAAGACTTTGAAAGTGAAGAAATTGGTGTGACCTTGAAGACTTGGTATTCATTTGAGGAACATGAAGTGTGAAGACTTTTGTTTTTATAGTTTCATTTTCTCTTTCTTGAGTCATAGGAAACACCGTACTGTTAAAGGGGGTCGAGGAAATACTAAGGAGAAAATTTCCATGTGATGCTCAACTCAAATCCTACACCTACCAATCCCTTCGAGTGAAGCCATTGGAAATCTCATATAGTTCAGTCAATTTCTTCAGTGACAGAGACGCAGTTCTTCTGGTCACTGAGGACTTTGCTCTGACTGAGGAGTTAGGAATTTGCCAGTGCGAATTGCCTACACCGTGAGGAACATGATAGCCCTGAGGAATTTGTACCTCAAATTTCCGACCGTTGTTGTGCTACGCGCCAACTGTCCCAAAATATCTTATCCATCCAACGGTCATATCATTGAAGGGCATTTATGTCTTATCATGTCGGGCTGCTCCCTAGGCTATAAATAGCCGCCCCCTACAACCACTAGCTGGTTGGCTGCTCCGCGAGAACTTGACACTTGTCATTTGAGAGCAACCCATCCTCCGAGGACTTTGAGCGAAAATCATCAAGTGAGGAAAATCCAAACCCAAACCGAAAACACCTACAAACCCAAAGTGATTGAGCATCACTAAAGAGATTGATCCTGCATGGATCCGACGCTTGTTACCTTTGAAGACTGTGCTTCTTCCAGACGGTTAGGCATCATGGTCTAGAGCATCCAAGAGGAATTGTGGATCGCCTAGTGACCTGGTCTGTGAAGGTTTGGAAGTCACCTGAAGACTTACCACGAGTGATTGGGCGAGGACTGTGTGTCCTTAGCTCAAGGAGAATACGGTGAGGACTGTGTGTCCGGGACTAAGTGTCCTCGAGTTTAAATACTCAGCCGCTCCAAAGAGATGTACAACTGAGACAGCAGTTGGAACTGGTCTACCAAATCATTGTCTTCACCAAGCTTACTGGTTCTATTTCCTCAACACTTTCATTTCCTCATTACTATGTTGTGTGTTTGTTCATATCTATGATTGAAGACTTTGACTGAAGACTTTCTCAATTTCCTCAGTTCAATTTCTTCAGTCTGTGTGTCTTCATCTTGTGCTATCCTGTGTTTACGCTTTCTGTACTCTGTGTTTGTCTTCATTTCATCATGATGACCATGCATGTATTCTGCTATGTTTACTTCTGAGTACTTATTCCGCTGCTAGTAGTTCTTCCTCAGTGAAGAATTTCATAAAAATCGCCTATTCACCCCCCTCTAATCGATATAACGCACTTTCACTCAAGAGCATAAGTATTTTACGGTGGGTGAATGAATTATTGTTGAGCAATTGACAGAATTGAGCATAGTTATCAGAATATCTAGGTATTACCATGTATATAGGCATCACGTCCGAGACAAGTAGACCGACTCTTGCCTGCATCTACTACTATTACTCCACACATCGACCACTATCCAGCATGCATCTAGAGTATTAAGTTCATAAGAACAGAGTAACGCCTTAAGCAAGATGATATGATGTAGAGGGATAAATTCATGCAATATGATGAAAACCCCATCTTGTTATCCTCGATGGCAACAATACAATACGTGCCTTGCTGCCCCAACTGTCACTGGGAAAGGACACCGCAAGATTGAACCCAAAGCTAAGCACTTCTCCCATTGCAAGAAAGATCAATCTAGTAGGCCAAACCAAACTGATAATTCGAAGAGACTTGCAAAGATAACCAATCATACATAAAAGAATTCAGATGATTCAAATATTGTTCATAGATAAACTTGATCATAAACCTACAATTCATTGGTCTCAACAAACACACCGCAAAAAGAAGATTACATCGAATAGACCTCCACGAGAGAGGGGGAGAACATTGTATTGAGATCCAAAAAGAGAGAAGAAGCCATCTAGCTAATAACTATGGACCCGAAGGTCTGAGTTAAACTACTCACACATCATCGGAGGGCTATGGTGTTGATGTAGAAGCCCTCCATGATCGATGCCCCCTCCGGCGGAGCTCCGGAACAGGCCCATAGATGGGATCTCGTGGGTACAGAAGATTGCGGCGGTGGAATTAGGTTTTTGGCTCCATATCTGATCGTTTGGGTGTACGTAGGTATATATAGGAGGAAGGAGTACGTCGGTGGAGCAACAGGGGGCCCACAAGGGTGGAGGGCACGCCTGGGGGGGGGGGTAGGTGCGCCCCCTACCTCGTGGCCTCCTCCTTTGTTTCCTGACATAGGGTCCAAGTCCTCTGGATCATGTTCATTCCGAAAATCACGTTCCCAAAGGTTTCATTTCGTTTGGACTCCGTTTGATATTCTTTTTCTGCGAAACTCTGAAATAGGCAAAAAACAGCAATTCTGGGCTGGGCCTCCGGTTAATAGGTTAGTCCCAAAAATAATATAAAAGTGAATAATAAAGCCCAATGATGTCCAAAACAGAAGATAATATAACATGGAGCAATAAAAAATTATAGATACGTTGGAGACGTATCAATGTGTCCTTTCCCCTCTTGGTTGCCGCGTCAAAGCGGACAACACTGTTTTGGTTGGTGCTCTTCTTATCTTGGGCGGTCGTGTAAAATGTATTCCCATCTATCTCATACCCTTTGAAAGTCATTATATTCGAAGATGGTAACTGGGACAACAAGTACAGGTCATCTTCAACAACATTGTCATGCATGGCACGTGTCTGCAACCAACCGACGAAAGTCCCCGTTTGTTCACGTGTAATCGAGTCGCCAGACTGCTCCGGGTGTTTGGTGCATAGAATATTCTTGTGTTCCTCCATATACGGAGCCACTAAGGCGGAATTTTGTAGAACTATGTAGTGTGCTTGAGTGAATGCCCATCCATACATATTATTTTTTTGGTCCTAGCGTGTCATTTCCACCCAGTCCACCCTTATGCCGTGATTCAGGAACACCAATCGGCTTAATGTCAGGAATAAAGTCAATACAAAACTCAATGACCTCCTCATTTTCATGGCCCTTGGAGATGCTTCCTTCTGGATTAGCACGGTTATGAACATATTTCTTTAAGACTCCCATGAACCTCTCAAAGGGGAACATATTGTGTAGAAATACATGACCCAGAATGTTAATCTCTTCGCATAGGTGAACTAGGACGTGCGTCATGATGTTGAAGAAGGATGGTGGGAACACCAACTCGAAACTGACAAGACATTGCACCAAATCATTCTATAACCTTGGTATGATTTCTGGATCGATTACCTTTCAAGAGATTGCATTGAGGAATGCACATAGCTTCACAATGGCTAATCGAACGTTTTCCGGTAGAAGCCCCCTAAATGCAACCGGAAGTAGTTGTGTCATAATCATGTGGCAGTCATGAGACTTTAGGTTCTGGAACTTTTTCTCTGCCATATTTATTATTCCCTTTATATTCGATGAGAAGCCAGACGGGACCTTCACACCGAGCAGGCATTCAAAGAAGATTTCCTTCTCTTATTTGGTAAGAGCGTAGTTGGCATGGCCCTGATGTATGCCGTCTTTTCCATGCATACGTTGCTTGTCCTCTCGTGCCTCCGGTGTATCTTTTGTCTTCCCATACAAGCCCAAGAAGCCAAGCAGGGTCACGCAAAGAATCCTTGGAACATGCCTCACGTCAGTTGCAGAGCGAACCTCTAGGTCTTTCCAATAGGGTAGGTCCCAAAATATAGATTTCTTCTTCCACATGGGTGCACGTCTGTCAGCTTCATTCATAACAGATTGTTGATACGTCTCCAACGTATCTTCTTTTCCTAATGCTTTTCCTCTTGTTTTGGACTCTAGTTTCAATGATTTGAATGAAACTAACCCTGGACTGACGATGTTTTCAGCAGAACTACCATGGTATTGTTTTTGTGTAGAAATAAAAGTTCTCGAAATGGAACGAAACTTTGCGAGGATTTTTTATAAGAATTTCTGGAGCCATGACCCATCAGAGAGGGGCACCTCGGTGGGCACAACCCACCAGAGCGCGCCCCCTCCTAGCGCACCCAGGTGGGTTGTCCCCACCTGGTGGCCCCGCAGACCCCGAAACCGACGCTATAAAATCCTATTTTTCCAGAAAAAATAAGGGAGAATGAATTATCGCGATCCACGAGACGGAGCCGCCGTCACCTCCTGTTCTTCATCGGGAGGCCAAATCTGGAGTCCGTTTGGGGCTCCAGAGAGGGGGGGGGTCTTCATTCTTCGTCATCACCAACCCTTCTCCATTGCCAATTCCATGATGCTCCCCACTGGGAGTGAGTAATTCCTTCGTAGGCTTGTTGGTCGATGAGGAGTTGGATGAGATTGATCATGTAATCGAGTTAGTTTTGTTAGGGCTTGATCCCTAGTATCCATTATGTTCTGAGATTGATGTTGCTATGACTTTGCCATGCTTAATGCTTGTCACTTTGGGCCCGGGTGCCATGATTCACTAGTAGAAAAAGGACCTTATGTGGGACACATTAGTCTCAGTTCGATTTTGGCCCGGTACTAATGGTACCATTATTCCCAGTTCGAACGACTATGCATTAATGCCGGTTCGTGTTGAACCTTTAGTACCCATGAACCGGTACTAAAGGGGTGGTGGCAGGCTTGCGTCAGGCCGGGGCCCCATGAGCCCCTTTAGTCCCGGTTCATGGCACAAATCGGTACTAAAGGGCTAACCTTTAGTACCAGTTCGTGCCACGAACCGGGACTAAAGGGGTCTGACCTATAGTCCCGGTTGGGGACACAAACCGGGACTATAGGGCAATTTTCAAACTCTATCCCCTTGTGTATGGCCATTTCAGTTTTGAAATATACAAAAGAAAATGATAAAAAGTTCAAAAAATAAAATTCTTCGAGATGTAGTTATATTACTACATATGTTAGGAAAATTTAAAAACTTAAATTTGGACATGTTTTGCCAAAGTGTTATGAAAAAGTAAAATGGCTATAAATTTTGCATACGATGTCGGGAAATACGTATAATATATCAAAATGTTCAGCACGAAAATTCGCATCCGATTTTGACCGCCTACGGCCTGTTTGCAAAATTTTAGAATTCTCAAATGCTAAAAGGAAAAAAAGATATGCTCAAATTTCTGTTTTTTGAATTTTGGTCAAACTATGGTCAAACTACTTATTCAAGAAATATTAGTGTTACTAAATAATTATTCAAGAATATTAGTGTTACTAAATAATTATTTCTGTTTTTTGAATTTTGCTCAAATCTGGTCAAACTATGGTCAAACTATGGTCAAACTACTTATTCAAGAAATATTAGTGTTACTAAATAATTACTGTTTTTTAGAATAATAGTTTCAAACTCAAATGGTGAAACGTGTGACCTAATGCTCAAGCTAAACTCCTGAGGGTTAATAGGATTGACAACTTACATTTGTCAAGAAAACAACAAGTGCAGACTTGGAAAGTAGGGGGAATAGAACTCCAAAGTTAAGCATGCTCAGGCTGGGGTAGTGAGAGGATGGGTGACCGGCCGGGAAGTTAGACGATTTGGAATGAGTGATCCACACTTGAGCAGTTAAGAGGGGTGATTAGAGACTAAATCATCAAATAATTCAGAAAATTGAAAATAAAAAAAATCAATTTTTTCCAAAATTTTCAAAAAAAACCTTGGGGTATCCGGTAGCACTGGCACATTATCTGCCAAGAAAGCTATTAACTGCCGGGAGAATAGGACTACCGCTAGAATAGAAACTGCGGGAGACATCTGAACATGACGGCATATAAACTGCCGGGAGATCTCTATCTGCCGGGAATAAGAATCCCCGGAAGCCGTTCTTGTGGCAGTTCTATCTGCCGGGAGAAAACCATTCTCGGCAGTCCACCTGCCCTTCTAAGCGACTTCTCCCGGCAGTTTTTCTGTCCTTCCATCAGTAGCATCATCATCACCGTCATCACGCCATCGTGTTGACGGAACTCTCCCTCGAAGCTTTGCTGGATCGGAGTTCGTGGGACGTCATCAAGCTGAACGTGTGCTGAACTCGGAGGTGCTGTGCGTTCGGTACTTGGATCGGTCGAATCGTGAAGACATATGACTACATCAATCGCGTTGTGCTAACGCTTACGCTTTCGGTCTACGAGGGTACGTGGACACACTCTCCCCTCTCGTTGCTATGCATCACCATGATCCTGTGTGTGCATAGGAAATTTTTGAAATTACTATGTTCCCCAACATAGGATGAACATGGTCTCCCTTAAACGACCCTGCAATCAAATACAAGAAATCTCTTGTGTCCCCAACACACCCAATACAATGGCAATTTGTATAGGTGCACTAGTTCGGCGAAGAGATGGTGATAAAAGTGTAGTAATGATAGTAGATATTGATTTTTGTAATAGGAACAATAAAAACAGCAAGGTAGCAAGTAACAAAAGTGATCAAAAACGGTATTGCAATGCTTGAAAACAAGGCCTAGGGTCCGTACTTTCGCTAGTGCATTCTCTCAACAATGCTAATATAATTGGATTATATAACCACCCCTCCAAGTGCGATGAAGAATCACTCCAAAGTTCCTATCTAGCGGGCAACATAAGAATAAATTGTTTGTAGGGTATGAAACCACCTCAAAACTATTCTTTCCATTCGATCTATTCAAGGGTTTGTACTAAAATAATACAAAGCTATTCTTTCCGTTCGATCTATCCTAGAGTTTGTACTAAAATAACACCAAAGCAAATTCATACTCATAATACTCAATCCAACACAAAGAACTTCAAAGAGTGCCCCAAGATTTCTACCGGAGAAACAAAGACAAGAATTTGCATCAACCCCTATGCATAGATTACCCCAATATGTCACCTCGGGAATCCGTGAGTTGAGTGCCAAAATATATATCAAGTGAATCAACACGATACCCCATTGTCACCACGAGTATTCAATTGCCAGACATATATCAAGTGTTCTTAAGTAATAAAAGTATTCAATCCGATAAAACGAAAACTCAAAGGGGAAACTCAATTCATCACAACAAGATAGAGAGGGGAAAAACCATATGATCTGACTATATTAACAAAGCCCGCGATACATCAAGATCTTGACATCTCAAGAACACGAGAGAGAGAGAGAGAGATTAAACACATAGCTACTGGTAAAAACCCTCAGCCCCGAAGGTGGACTACTCCCTCCTCATCGTGGTGGCCGCCGGGATGATGAAGAGATGATTACCTCCTTCGACAAGGTGCCGGAACGGGGACTAGATTGGTTTTGGTGGCTACAGAGGCCTGCGGCGGTGGAACTTTTGATCTTGGTGTATTTCTAATGGTTTCTCTATTTATAGGATTTTTTGGCGTCGGTTTCACGCGAAGATGGGCCTCGAGGTGAGCACAACCCACCCGGGAAAGCCAGGCCCACCAAGCGCACCCTGGTGGGTTGTGCCCTCCTCGTGGCTCTTCTGGTGCTCCCATGAAGCTTCGGGGGGTCTCTTTTGTTCCAAAAAAAATCGTCAAAAAGTTTCAGCTCATTTGGAGAAGTTTCATTTATGCACAAAAAACAACACCATGGTAGTTCTGCTGAAAATAGCGTCAGTCCGGGTTAGTTCCGAAAAATGATTTAAAGTTGCTATAAATGATTGTAAAACATGCAAGAATGATAATATAACAGCATGGAACAATCAAAAATTATAGATACGTTGGAGACGTATCACAAGGTACTAGCATCATTGTGAGTAGCATTCATAGAAGTAGCATCATCAATAACTTGCGACATATCAGGATTAATAGCATGTGGTGGTGTTGCAAGTCTACTCGAAATAGAAGGTGAATCAAGTGCAGAGCTAGATGGAGTTCCTTACCTCCCATCGCCTTAAAGGAAAAAAAAATCTCAGTCTCGGTATCTTTCAGATTCTTCATAATGATAAATAAATAATAATCCCTAGTGACTCAAATAATATAGCTATGCTCCCTGGCAAAGGCGTGGGAAAAAGGTCTTGATTATCCACAAGTATTTGGGATTGCAACAGTTTTTTAGGGTAGAGTATTCAACCCAAATTTATTGATTCGACACAAGGGGAGCCAAAGAATATTCGAAAGTATTAGAAGTTGAGTTGTCAATTCAACCACACCTGGAGATTAAATATCTGAAGCAATATGATGAGTAGCACAATAATATGACAGTTTTGATAGTAATGGTAGTAGCAATAGTAACGGTAACAATGATAGCAGTGATTTTGTAGCAAGTGTAGAAGTAATAGTAGGAGTAGTAACTTAACGATATCAATTGTAGGAAATTCATAGGCATTGGATCAGTAGATTCGTTGGATGATATTCATCATATAACAGTCATAACCTAGGGAGATACAAAACTAGCTCCAGTCCATAAATATAATGTAGGCATGTATTCCGTTAATAGTCATACGTGCTTATGGAAAGAACTTGCATGCCATCTTTTGTGCTACCCTCTCGTGGCAGTGGGGTCCATAGGAAAACTAAGGGATATTAAGGCCTCCTTTTAATATAGAACCGAAACAAAGCATTAACACATAGTGAATACATGAACTCCTCAAACTACGGTCATCACCGGAAAGTATCCCGAATACTGTCACTCCCGGGTTTACGGATCATAACACGTAATAGGTGAATATGACTTGCAAGATCGGATCTAGAACATAGATATAATGGTGATAACATAAACGGTTCATATGTGAAATCATGGCACCCATGCCCAAAGTGACAAGCATTAAGCATGGCAAAGTCATATCAACATCGATCTCAGAACATAATGGATACTAGGGATCTAGCCCTAACAAAACTAACTCGATAACATGATGAATCTCATCCAACTCCTCACCGACCAGCGAGCCTACGAAGGAATTACTCAATCCCGGTGGGAGCATCATGGAATTGGCGATGGAGAAGGGTTGGTGATGACGAAGATTGAAGATCACTCTCCCCGGAGCCCCAAACGGACTCCAGATCTGGCCTCCCGATGAAGAACAGGATGTGGCGGCAGCTCAGTCTCGTGAAACACGATAATTCTTTCTCCCTTTTTTTTCTAGAAAAATAGGTATTTATGGAGTTGGAATCAAGGTCTACAGGGCCACCACGTGGGCACAACCCACCTGGACGTGCCTGGAGGGGGGGGGGGCGCCTTGGTGGGTTGTGCTCACCCAGGGCCCCACTCCGGTGGTTCTTGGCTCCAGTATTTTTCTTTTATTCTAAAATAAATCTCCAAAAAGTTTCGTTCCAATTAGCGAACTTTTATTTCTGCACAAAAACAACACCATAGCAGTTCTACTAAAAACAGCGTCAGTCCGGGTTAGTTTCATTCAAATCATGCAAATTAGAGTCCAAAACAAAAGGAAAAGCGTTATGAAAAGTAGATACGACGGAGATGTATCAGGGTTCACACTTTGGATCTGCGCGTTGGTTGTTTACACCTACCACCACACTCTCAGACATGTAAGAGGACCCAACGCAAGATTTGGTGGCATTGCTAACCCCGAAGGACCCCGAGCGGCCTAACTCTGGCCCGGTTGACCTGACGATCTAGCCGTTTGACATTCATCGGTCGGCCTTCCACCAGTGGGCTTTTCCACCTGGTTGTTGTAGGTTAGCCCATAGGAACATTTGAAAACAAAGTTTGCGCCCAACCTATTACTAGATTGCCTCCGGGTTGAACCTCCATCGCAGTTTCCCCTTCTAAGTGCCGGTGGAAGTGCCATCTGTGATGGGGGTCACACTCCAGAGCAGTATTTTGGGTGTTTACACCTACAACCATGCTCTCAGACATGAAAGAGGACCCAACGCAAGATTTGGTCACATTGCTACACCCTGAAAGCCCCCGAGCGACCTAACCCTGACCCGGTTGACCCAACGATCTAGCCCTTTGACTTTCATCAGAAAACCTTCCACCAATGGGCTTTTACACTTGGTTGTCGTAGGTTTGCCCATATGAACATTTGAAAACAAATTTTAGGCCCAACCTATCACAAGATTCCCTCCAGGTTGAACCTCCATCGCAGCTTCCCCCTTTAAGTGCCGGCGGCAGTGTTGTCCGTGAAGGGGGTCACACTTCGGAGCTATGTGTTGGGTGTGTACACCTACCACCACATTCTCAGATATGTAAGAGGACCCAACACAAGATTTGGTGGCATTGCTACACCCTGAAGTCCCCCGAGCGGCCTAACCCTGACCTAGTTGACCTGGCGATCTAGCCATTTGACTTTCATCATAGGGCCTTCCAGCAATGGGATTTTCCACCTGGTTGTCATATTTTATCCCATAGGAACGTTTTAAAACAAAATTTGGGCCCAACCTATTACAAGATTCCCCTCCTGGTTGAACCTCCGTCACAGTTTCCCCCTCTAAGTGCTGGCGATAGTGTCGTCTGTGAAGGGGGTCACACTTCGAAGTTGCATGTTGTGTGTTTGAACCTACCACCACACTTTGAGACATGTATGAGGGCAGTGCAAGTTTGGGTGGGATTGCTGCTCTTTGGAGGCCTCCGAGCGGCCACACACTGGGTCGGTTGACCCAGAAATCTAGGGGGCGTAGCTTTCTCTACTGCCGGAAAGCATCAAAGCAATAATTATGCATTTCAAACTAAACACATGAATTCTAAAATCCATGAAACTTTTTAATAGAAACAGATATAATTTTTTCTCATTTGGCCAAGGATTAAAAAATATACAAAAAAATCAAAACAAGAGGGTGTTATGTGAAATTTGTAAAACAAACATGACTTTAATTTGTTCAAATTTCAAAAGATAGTATACCTACAAAATTCTTAGATTCTGATCGAAAAACATATAAAGTTTATGAAAATCGACACAATTATGAATTAATTGTGATTTTTACAAAGTATAAAGACCTACTTGCGAAAGTACATGAGGTAACACTTTAAAAAAATTCAAAAACATAAACAAAGAGTGTATTTACTTTATGAAAAATTCTACCCCAAATTGAAATATAATTTGTCTATATTTAAGTTTAAATAACTCACATTGAATCCTTTTCTAATAGCAGAAAATAAATTTCTAAAAAATTCTATGCCGACAGTGGCCATCGGCATATATGCCGCATGTCCACCTATGCCGACGGTAACCGTCGACATAGTTCTTTAAATCATTTATACTTGTAAGTAATAATTATCCTATTATTATTTTTATAATCATATATTTATGTTTATATAATTACTTTTATAATCAGTTTAATATATATTTTTGTATTTTTAAACTGTAATTATTTATGCGCTGACGGCCGTCGTTTGTGCCGTTGGCATAGACTTAACGACATTAGCCATCCGTCGGCCAATGGAATGTATGCTGAAGGTTATAGATATGCCGACGGTCACCGACGTTGTAGATCGGAGCTTTGCCGACGGGGACCATAGGTTTATTTATGCTATTTGCCTATGGTGTACTTCTGCCGACGGGGCCCGTCGGCATAGCTTCAGCTTTGCAGACGGCCATGATATGACGACGGTTTCGATTTGTCTATCAACTTAGCTCAATCTATGCCGACGGTAACCGTCGGCATATTAAATGGTTCCTGTAGTGGATCGTCCATGCTTTCTTTGGGGCTGCCAAAGACACATGCACTGGTGCACAATGGTTCGTTGCCTGGAACAACGCGTGTAAAGCCAAAAAGTTTCATGGTCTTGGTCTCAGAAACCTATGACAACAAAATAGTTGTCTAATTATGAAGTTTGCTATGAAATCTCTTGTACCAGACTCTAAACCCTGGCTTGATTGACCAGCTCTTCAACACCCAAATTCCTTTATCACGCCAAACAACAACCAATGCTTTCTCTGTAAAACTATAAACCAGCAAATGCCAGCTCTACAATCCATGACCTTTGTCTTAACAAAGGCTGGCACTAACACTTACTTCTTGCTCGATACTTGGCTGCACCATAATCTACTAGCAGTACTGTTTCCCTGTCTACATTCTCACACTATACTGCCCCTAGCTAGGGTGGCTACCGTTTTGAATTTCGGTCTACTGCTGCTACCGAGTTGGGTTCCATTTGTCGTTGTTGTGGGACTTCCAGCCGTCACATGTCCAGATAAGCGCTTCCTCCTCGGTGGTATTCATTTATCAACCATAGCTGCCTACAACCTAACCATGCGGAAAGATGATGTAGTCCTCTCGAGTGCCCGACAGGGTGAAGAATTTGCATGGCTGCTCTTTCGTGGATAACTGAACTCAAAGGCTAACTTGTTGCACCATCACATTGCTGCTGATACCATTTATTCCAGATGCTGTTTTGAAGGCGAAGACATTGCAGACATCTTCATCTCATGCCCGCTCACTCAGCGTTCCACGTTCTCCGGAACTGCTACCTTCCTGCTACTGTCGACCCAAGGATATGGCACACAATGCTTCTGATTATTCTATGGAAGATTTTGGCTTCTCGAAATGCCATGACTTTCAGTCATGAGAACCACCACAGCATTACCACTCTCAGGCTCGCCAGTTGAGATCTAATGCTATCATTCACCCGATAAAGAAGCTGAAGAAAAGCAAGTCGCCTCCTTGTGGCGTTCATACCTCTTATCACACTTACACATGCTTATATAATCCCTTTTGTAATCTGTCAAACGATGGATTGCAAAACTTGATAATATATTCAGGTAGGGGAGTCGAACTGAACTGCTAGACTACGTTGAGTGATGAACTCAATGATTAAAAAAAAAAACTGAACCCCCGGTGATTTCTCAAAAAAGAAAAGAAACATGTTGCACCTTTTTTATTTTGCCACCGAACTCCACCAGTAGAACAAACAACCTCATTTTCATGTTTCAGCACTATGGATTTCTATGAAAAAGTGGTACGTTTATGATAGAGGACATTTGGCAATTGTATGGCCCTGGTTTACTCCTAATAATAGCAGTTAGTTACATATGTCTGGTGCTGAATGCATCTCCTTGCATGACGTCGGTGCTGTGTGGTTCTGCACATACAAGCCTTGTGGTGGTGCTCAATAACGCAATTCCATGGATGCTGCTAGCTGTTGGCGTTCGTATATAACCTCAAGCTCGCACTGGGTTTCTAATCCGTCACTCGGTTTTTCCCAGCCCTAAGGAAGTGTAGTTCACATCCCCCTTTAACCCTTTTACCACCTACCAAAAATGGCGTCATCACACAAGTTCTTCCATGCCGTCCTCGTCCTCCTGCTGCTGGTTGTCGCCATGGGTAAGCAACTAGGCACGTTTTATGGTTTATTATCTGCTAATATATTTCTTTCTGGTGTGTATCAAATCTATGCTCATACGAATCAATATGCATGCTACCCAATGATTTATGCTTCAAAATAATGACGGGCAATCGACGTTTTGTGTTCAGAGGTGGCGCCGGCGCAGTCGGAGGAGGCGAGGGTGTGCGAGACGGATAGCACTCGGTTCAAGGGGATATGCATGGTTGGCACAAACTGCGCCAACATTTGCCTCACCGAGGGCTTCACCAGCGGCAAGTGCTCCGGCTTGAAGAGGAAGTGCATTTGCACCAAACCATGCTAGCTAGACTGATAAAACGTGGATGGGAATGACCGTAAATACCCATAGATCTGTTCTCAGGATGGTCTGAGTCACATCGATGTGCCGTCCATTCCTCTGACATACTCCAGGTTCACGGCGTCGCGATGTTCTTTCTTCAGTTACTATGAAGGATATAATTTTATTTCTTTCAACAAGCTAGAAGATGTATGGTCTAAGCATGCAAGTGTTCATTGTATTCTATTATATGTGTATTTTTTTACCCTTTTCTCTATGTTATTACAGTTTTTATTGCTGATCAATTTGATTTCTTGTCGTAATAACAGTTATAAGAGAGCTCCCTTTATCTCACCATATGTATATGCTGTTTGAGATTTCTTAAATTGCACTCAGACTTTACTGTTCATTGCGGGTGCAATGCCCCCAGGTTTACGAAAACCTGTCTCGTTTTTGGGTGCATATCCAACCATCCGCATTTCCTTTCCGCTCCATGTATAAAATCAATTCAGAATTGATCTGTATGTTAAATTATGGACACTAGGATCTACAGTGACTTTCCTGAACAAAGAACGAGTCCTTTTTGTATTCCTTTACAAAGAGAATTTCTGAACATGAGTTTTTTATGCATGAAAATACGAGAGAAAAAGATCATCTGTCTATTTGTAAATAACTAAATATAAAGAACATCTCTTTGTTATTATAACCACTTGACATCTCTTATTCATTTTCTTTGATAAGAAAATGATCTGGTTTTTAGTTATTCTATTGTGATGCCGTACGTCTCTACACCATCTGGATGAACGGCATGAGGACACAAAAAACCTGAGAAACTAGAGCAGAACTCCACACGTCTCTACACCATCTGGATGAACGGCATGAGGACACAAAAAATCTGAGAAACTAGAGCAGAACTCCACGCGAGCGCAAAGATCCATGGTCTCCCCCGTCTCCCGGTGCCGATACCTACTGTCTGAGGCGAGAGAGACTGCTGTGAACAGCGGGGAGGAGGATGAGAGGTTGTCTTGGGGCTAGGGTTTTTCTATATTTTTATCGGGGAATGAGAGCATTGGTGAATATTGATGTAGGTACGTACATGCAAGAAATTTCAGGAGAAGATATGATCACTTTTCTGTAGTACAAGAAACACATCTCTTAGTTATATAAATGATCACATTTGTCAGATTTTGGAAATGCACTTACATTAATTTCATAGTACCACAATTTTAACCAGTGATTTTGAAGTGCTCGAGGCTACATATGAACCTGCGAGGAGTGCAGTAGACATATGTCATAGACATTCCGATAATACCTTTTTCTTTTTGCTAAAACAAGGGCAGGAGCTCTGACATTCAAAATAAGTAGAAGAGAGTTGTCCAGTAAATTAATGGCGAAAACCAACATGTATTACTTTTGACTGTAATGTTTAGGCTGGTCCTGTGCAATATTGAGTTGCCCTACAATTCTACTATGAATTGATAGTTTTCTTTGTACATAACACATATAAAGTCCAAAGGTATACATATACAGTAATTCATAATACATACAATCCGAAGGTATACATAAACATACCATGCTTTTATGGCTGCGAGGATAGTATATTATACCTGCTAATTACATCCATGTTTCTGGCAGTACAACTGCCAATTATACTAGTATAACCTAAAATAGACTGCCTTTTTCTTGTAGACCATTGGTCTCTTTATTCATATATAAACCATTCCCTGCAGTACTTCTTGATTCCTCGTTGGTTCACGGAGTTCTCCATTTAACCATGACGATTTATAAGCAGGTTTTTACGGACCTGGTTTGCAAGAAGCGGGGACGAACCAGCTCATTCGGCAGTTATGCTCACCGTCGCCAGAACCTGTCCTCCCGTTTAGTACGTTCACCTCCGTCTTCGTCACCATTTCGCCTGTCTGCTGCCCGTCATCTCCTGCCAACTTCCGCGCCGGAGCTGCAGCAGCAGAGTATGTAATCACCAGTAGGACCAACACAAGGACTGTAGCGGCCTTCATGCTTCACAGTGGTGGTGCCAATCTGCGTGGGAAAGAAACTAAAAATTGAGGAAATGGGATAATGGAAAAGCTATAAATTATCACAAAGGGGGATTCTAAGGTCGAACCTGAAATGCCTTGCTTAATTATGTTTAATCTAGATCTAACTTGGACATTTTTTGATGCGTTGGAGTTGTGATATTTATAGGGGGTTGGCAACTTGTCATACAGTAGTATTCTGCTCTTCTATGTAGATCTTCGCCACTCACAATATCAGATATGCAACTAGCATGATCAATCGACAATATGAAGTGGTTTGCAGGAATTCTCTGGCTTGATCGATTGCAGAAATGACAGGTGATGGACTGATGAAATATATCTGTATCTTCACTAGGCTACCTATACATACATAGCAACTTGTAGTTAGGCGCACTGTTACATTGCATTGTGACGGCAACGAGCATTATCTCGAGTACTACTACGGTCTTCTAGTTGCATGCATCTGGACATCAAAATATCTGTATCATGGATTAATCCAATGTAGTAATTATCTAGTTTTTACTATTATAAAATGAAGCTTTTATTAACTTAAAATAAAGAATCAAACGGATACGAAGCATGATGAGCAACGCCAGGTCTCTGCGTAGCTAAGATGCATAAAGTCAACATAACCGGTCTGACACAACGAAAAAATATGACATATCGACAGCAGTAAAGTCATATAGGACCGACACTATATATGGCCATGTCGAAGGAGGTAGTGGAATGGTCATCCGTTTCATTTGCATACAAACCACCTTGAACAATGATTGATACTCTGTTTAATATAGACCGTATATGAAGCTAGTGCATACAAGGTAAATAACGACCTGAACAATGTGATTTCTACATAGCCAAATCGACCATAATAATGCAAGCACTCCCACCCTTATAGTGTTCTAAACCTATTTGGTATATGTCCAGCCAGTGACCATTAATATTGGCAACACTTGTATCGGGATATAAATTGGATACTATTTGGATGACTGACCACGTAGAACACGCAAACTTAAAATGGAAGAATAGATGGTTGATTGTCTCATCGTGAGTATAAAACTACACTTCTTACTCCCATGCAAGTTGTGACGAGCGAGCCTGTCTACGTAGCACAACTCCCATTTGATGATACCACATGAAAATCTTAATTTTTAGTTGTATCTCTGACTTCTATATTTGTTTATTATTGTTCACTGGAATATGTGAGTCTATGAGTGCACTGTACGCAGAATAAACTATGAAGGACCCAAATGTAGTAAGATTCCAGCGAAACACATCCTGCCCTTTTGTCATACATCCGAAAGGGAGGAACTGAGCACGTGCACTAGAATATCATTCTTATCGAGTGAATTCAGTACAAGGTTGGATATTGTTCCCAGAGAGTGCCATCTTCTAGCCACTTTTCCTCCTAAAAATGTATCTCTGAGCCATCCTTTACCGGGAAAGATCAAAGTGAAAAATATGTTTCTTTGCTACCATCAAACGGGCCCAAAAATGTGAATCTCTAGGCTTCCAATATGCATGAGATACAATTTTTTGGCCTTGATACTTCTTCGAAACATGGTATGCCAAACGCCATCCAGTAAGCAGCTTGAACAACCATTTACTAAGTAAGGCATCATTGTTGACCTGGAGGTCCTAAGTGCACAAACATTTCTGGTCTTTTAGTCAACAAACCACAATCCATTTGGTTAGACCCTATTGTTTCAGATCTAAAATAATCTGGCCTTTTGCAGTACCCCTTTTGAAAGTCAAACAAAAATAAAATCATGTAGAGAAATTGATCAAGACCGTCCTCTGACGGAGAGCAACTTGCCTTTCCAACAGCTCACGCGTTTATCTAAGTGCTCATGTACAAGTTTCCACTTTGCATTAGTGAGACGCCGATAATTAATTGGAATTCAAAAATATTTAATCAGGAATTATCCTTGTGAATAACCTAACATGTCATTGTATTATGCAGCCGTCTCATTGGCTTCTCTAAACAAAAATATTCACTTTTATGGAAGTTAATATTAAGACCTCACATTTATTCAAAAGCTGAAACCAATAGCTTTAGACTCTTAGCCCTATGTATGCCATGTTCCATAAAAAGAATCATACCATCGACATATTTCGAGATAGAGAGGCCCCATCCATAAGGTAGGACACTACTCCTGCAATCTGATCGTCCTGTTTGGCACGTTCAATAAAAATAGCCAACATGTCAACAATAAAGTTAAATAACATTGGAGAACGAGGTTCACCTTGACATAATATTTTTTCCATCTAGAAGTAATGGCTCATGTCATCCTGGAATTTGACAGCCACATTGCCTCTAGTTAAGAAACTTTTTTGATCCACTTGCGCCATTTGTCAGAGAAACCTTTCATCTCAGGGTCTATTGGAGAAACGACCATTTGGATTTATTGTATGCCTTCTAGAACAGTGTTGAATACTACTCCACTCATGTTCTTCCGATGCATCTTGTGCATGGTCTCATGTAGGATCACTACTCCATCAAGTATATTCCTTCCTTGTATGAATGTCGTTTGGGATGGCTGAATGACATGGTCAGAAATCGCATTGTGCCTACTAGTAGTAACTTTGGTGAATATTTTGAAGCTCACATAAAGGAGGCATATTAGTCTATATTGATGGATGTGCCCAGCCTCTGTATCTTCGGCAAAAAATATTCAAAATTAAGCTTTGATATGTCAAGTTGGACAGCATGAAGAAAATGAAACAACTCCAATAGATTAGTTGATGGCATCCCATAATTTCTTATTGACTCTAAATGGATGCTATCCAGGCTTGGATCTTTGTCATGCTCCTTTTCGAACCCACAAATATCACCTCCTGTTTAGAGAAAGGTGTCATAAGGATATCATTCTCTTATGCCGTGACTTGTGGAATATGATCCGTTTGGGTCTCATCTATGGTGAAGTTCCCTTTGCCCGAAGCCCCAAGCAAAGATTTGTAGTATTTTGTGATATATCGTTTTGAGTTCTTCCTAACCTTCGATTCACCCCTCGCACCGTTGGAGACTAAACATACACTTCTTCCTATGCCACCCATTGGCGACTGTGTGGAAATATAGTGGAAATAACTTGTGCCTTACTTTTATATGTGCTGGTCAATCCACCCACGAGAAGGCTCTTAAATTGCAACCGGATGGTCAATGGTCCTCGGGTTGTTTCATGATTTTAGATATGTTGCCGTGGGTCATGTCCTATGTAAATGTCCCTGGGTCTTTTTAAGCCAATTTGTCTGGTGTAATTTCTTGAACTTTTCAATAATAAATAATATATAGTTGTGTGCATCAGTGGATGTAGAGCCATAGGTTATCATCTTTTTTACATAAATATTTTTCCTATTATACAGAAAGATAAAAGACCTCTTTGATATTAACAGCATACATAAATGATCCAAGGCCATCATAATTGGAGGATTTCGTACCCCTTCGCTCCTGCAAGACCCAGGTGCTCATCTAGGGTTTCCTTCCTCTTTGCGGCGCCGCCGCCGTCAGTCCGCCTCGTCTCCTATGGTTCTTGGACCATTGAGGCGTGGTGGATCCTGACCCTTGCCGGTGGGAGGGCTATGGTTTTAGGCTTTTTTTAAGGTTTGTTAGGCTTTGTGCCATGCTCAGGAAGATGAGGTAGCGACAGTTTCTGAAGATGGAATAGGGTCCACCCTGCCTAGGCCCCGTCTCGGTGGTGCTTTTAGAATTGCCGGAGGATGTGTGGAGGTGTGTCTCCGGCGGATCTCACGGATCCGGCCGGTATTTATCTTCACTGGATCCACTTGCATCCGGTCTCCCTTCGTCTACATTTGTGTGGGTGCGCCCGTGCGCACGTTGGATTCGTTCGATTTACGCTTCTCTTCATCGGCAGCGGTTGCTGTTCTAGTTTGCTGGTCCTAAGGGGCCTTCGCACTACAATTTTAGGAGTGTCTACTACAACAATGTTTGCCTGACTCTGATAAGGGAGGGGCTACGAACCTGGATGTAAATATTTTACTTCTAGCTAGTGTTTTTTGTACTACCTTGACAGTTGATGAATAGAACAAAAGTTTTCTCGCAATAAAATAAAATAAAGAGATAAATGATCATCTTTTTCGGGTTTTTTCAAATGGAGTCAAATTAATGTCATAATAAAAAAAAATAATCGATGATTTTTTTGAAGTGCTCGAGTCTACACATTTTTTTAAGGGGAGTCTACACAAACTTGTGAACGAGTGACGTTGACCTATGCCATGGACATCCCCATGACACTTTTTATTTCACCACCACCACACGCAAGCCTGGCCCAAAATCATGAAAACAGAAGCTCAAGCCCATCCCAAACTACTTTCTGGGCTGGAAAATGAGGCCCAAGCCCAGCCCAAATGCCAACTACGACTTATGTTTTTCAGGCCGGGCTGCCTATCCACAGAAACGAAGGAGCGCAGTGGACCTATATCATAGAAATTCCCAGAGTATTTTTTTTCTTTTGCTAAAACAAGGGTAGGAGTTGTGACATTCATATAATTAGAAGAGAGTTGCCCCAAAATTTTACTATCAATTAGCAGTTATCTTTGTACACAATACATATATAGTCCCAAGATATTCATAATACATCTACACTCCAAAGGTATAATACATCTGCGTGGATAATATAGACCTGCTAATTACATCCAGTTTTCTGGCACTATATATAACTGCCAATTGTACTATTACTCACTTATCTATACCTATTATTAAAGGGAGGTGATATTCTTGGTTTCGTTCCACTTTGTTTGGTCCCGTTTTAATTAATTTCACGTATCCTATTTGGTTTTGTTATTTGCCACCCATATTGGCCCAACGGAGGAAGCCCATCTGGCGGCGCACTGTGTTCCAGGTCCGGAGAAAAATAAAATTGCCAATGAGAGGGTTCGATCTCATAACCTGCCAGCCGGCCACGCATAGTTTGTTCAACTAACCCAGCTAGAGATATGAGTGGATTTTTTTCCCGTTCCAACGCACGGGCATTTTTGCTAGTCATAATTTAACGAAAATACACGACCTTTTTCCTGGCAGTGGCGATGCTCATGGGTGTCGTTTTCCTTCTTGGAGGCGCTGTCATGGTCTTCATCTACACCCATCTTCGAGCTCAGGGAAAACCCTAGGTCCGGTTCTCTGATCTGATGGCGACGGCGTCGTGGTGTGGTTTTCCTTCTTGAACGCGCTATCTTGTCGCTCGTGGTGTCCCCTGTGTTGGCTTTGGAGATGTTGGATGTCTTGGTTGTTTGGTTTGACTTACTTGTTCGGTTGCTCAGGCCTTAGTGGGTTTAGCTTTGTACTGGGGTGCCATGTCCACTCCTCCTTGCGTATGTGTAGTGTGTTGTGCCCCTATGTGTACTTATTCTAACTCCTTCTATCAACGAATGATAAGTAAGCTTTGCGTATTCGCGAATTTTTCTTGTAGAGCATCACTCTCTTTTTTGATAAACCTTTCACTGCAGTACTTCTGGATCCGTCATTGGCTCAGGTAATTCCCCATTCAACCACGATGATTATAAGCAAGATTTTACGGACCTTGTTTGCAAGTGGGGATATTGCTGATTGGGCACTGACGATTACCATAGCCATCAGATTGCCTCCCGTTAAGTACATCAACCTCTGTCTGCGTCACCATTTCACTCGTCTGCTGCCCATCATCTCCCACCAACTTCCTGGCTGGATCAGCAGGAGAGGATGTAATCACCAGTAGGAAGAACACAAGGACTGTAGCTGCCTTCAGGCATCACAAGTCAAGGTACCAATCTGCGTGGGAAACAAACTAAAAATTGAGGGAATAGGCTTATGGAAAAGCTATAATTTATAACAAACCATGAATGACTTGTTATATTCTTGGCTCGAACCTGAAGTGCCTTGCTTAATTGTGCTTAATCTTGATCTAAGTTGGATATACTTCAACGCGGTGGAGTTTCTGATATTTATAGGGGGCTGGCAACTTGGCATACAGTAGTATACTGTTCTTGTGTGTAGATCTTCGCCACTAGCAAGATCAGATGTGCAATTAGCATGATCGATCAACAATATGAAGTGGTTTATTTGCAGGAATATCTGTGTATCCTCACTCGGCGACCTATATTTACATAGCCTATTGTAGTTAGGCGCCTTGTTCCATTGCATTGTGACGGCAAGTCGGCAATGAGCAATATCTGGAGGACAAATACAGTTTTCTAGTTGCATCGCATGCATCTGGACATCGGAATATCTTTATGACGAATTAATCTAATGTGTGGTAATTATCTTGTTTGTTTTATTATGAATGATGATCTTATTAACTTAAAATGTGGCATGAAGTGGGTGCAATGCATGATGAGTGACACTCGGCCCTTTTTAAGGCTTTTGATTCGGGCCAATGGCCCTTTTTACTCGAGGTAATGCAGCAACTTGGGATTGGACCTAGGTGGAGATCATGGATTTGAGGAATTCTTGCAACATCTACTACAAAGATTATGGTGAATGGGAACCCGGGTGACACTATATACAATTGCAAAGGCCTGCGTCAAGGCAATCCCACATATCGCCTATGTTGTTTATTCTCACCATGGAGCCTCTGCAAAGATTGTTCGAGTTGGCCTCCAACAGAGGTATTTTGGAGCCCTTGGCATGGGTGGGTATATGGGGAAGCGGCTATCTATCTTTGCCGATGATGTGGTATTGTTTGTCAAGCCTAAACCGGTGGACCACGCTGTTTGCAAGTGCATCTTTGAACTATTTGGTGAGGCGTTAGGGCTGTGCATCAACATGAATAAATCGGCAGCGCTACCGATAAGGTGCTCGGAGCTAGACATCACCATGGTAAGTGCTGAGCTCGGGTGCCCAGTGGGCTCGTTTCTAATAAAATACCTTGGCTTGCTGTTGTCGTTGAGGAAGCAATCAGTTGCGCAGTTAAAGTACATTGTTGATCAAATGGTGAATAGTTTGCCAAGGTGGAAGGCGGCTCTAATGCCCAAAAGTGGAAGACTTACCTTGGTACCACGCGCCATGCTCCATGCGATGATGGCCTTATACCTTCCCATGAAAACGCTAGAACCAATGAACAAGGTGTGCAGGGGGTTCTTGTAGTGCCGGAAGGCGGAAACAAACGGTGGTTATTGTGTTGTTGCATGGGAAGCTGTGTGTACACCGAAATGAGCAGGAGAACTAGGGTTGCCTAACCTACGGAGGATGAATGTGGCCATGCAAGCTAGCTGGCCCTTGCTTAAGCAGACTGATACGAGCAGATCATGGAATGAGTTCCCAATTCAAGTGCCCAAGGAATCAATGCTCCTTTCCAAGAGGCAACGAGGAGCAAGGCGCAAAATGGACTCACAACTGTTTTTTGGGAGGACCGATGGTTGGACGGGATGCATATGCAGGAGCTTGCACCAGTGCTCTATGCCATGATCTACATGCGCATACAAGCAGCTGTGTTGGTTGGCCAGGTAGTGCAGAATGGGATGTGGGCGACATATATTGACCCAAACCTAGGGATGGTTGCCCTGCAAGAAATTTTCATGTTGTGGTAGAGGGTAGCTAATTGGGAGCCGGCTTCAAATGTGCCTGATACTGTTACATGGTCTTGCACTAGTAGAAAAAGGGCCATTTGTCCCGGTTCATAAGGCCCATCTGTTCCGGTTGGGGAACCGGGACTAAAGCACTAATAAGGAAAACCCTATACACAGAATCTTAGCAGCAACGCGGTTCAAAAAGGAGCGCTGCTGCTAATTAGTAGTAGCGAGGGTACGGGAAACTCGCTACTGATAAGTTTTTAGCAGTAGCGCGCTCGGTGTAAACCGCGCTGCTAACAAATATCGACTGGCAGTGTCCCTCAAACTCCATTTAGCAGCAGCACGGTGCCGCGAGCCGCGCTACTGCTATGGATGTAGTAGTAGCGCGCTTTTTCTGAAGTCGCTGCTGCTAAATTTCAAATTGGCGCACTTTTTTGTCCCGGTTAGCAGTAGCGCCGTTGCCTAAACCGCGCTGCTGCTACATCCTTAGCAGCAGCGCGTATTAGTTCCCGCGCTACTGCTAATTCGCACCAACCCATCACCTTTTCCCCACGCGTCCCTCCCCCTCCTCTCTTCCCTTCCCCTACCTCCCACATGCTCCCACTCTCACTCTTCTTCTTCCTCAATACTTCTCCCCCATTACTCTCCCTCTTTTATCTACCTTTCTCTCTCTTCATTACTCCTACCTAACTACACCACCTCCATTAATGCATCTCCTTTCTCTTTTTCCTTCCCCCTCCACTAGTTGAAGTTGTCTCTTCCCAAATTAGGTAGCTAGGTAGATGCAGCATTTAGTTAAGTGACCTATTTGCCCCCTAACTAGATCTATCTTTGTCAAGAAGAGCTTTGTGCACTTTTGATCTCCCTACTACATCATCTCCACCGTGTGCTCGATCTCGAGATAGAGGTGATTAAAATTTCATGCTTTTGCAAAATGAAAATATGTTTATGTGTGTGTGATATGTTTATGGAAATTGTGTGTGTGGCATGAGTTGACGCCAAATATAATTGTGCATTTGAGTTGCCTATGTTTTGCCGAAATGTCGATTTATTTCCGTTTCGGCGAATTCCGGGCAAACTCCAGATCTATATATGTCCTATTTTTAAGGAAGGTCATGCCGAATTTTTGTATGACTTTGATGCATGCACACATTTTTATAAACAATTTGTTTATTATTACCGTGCAGAGTTGACGATGGTCAGTGGAACGATGGTAGACAGGTGGTTGCGGTCGGCGGTGCAGGACATGAAGGAAAATAACCGGACAGAGGTTTTATGTCCGTGTCGAAAATGCAAAGGAATAGTTTGGCTCGACCCCCATGACGATGGTCGTGTCGAAGCGCACCTGCTCATGACTGGTTTCATGGATGGCTATACTCGATGGATAATTGAAGATGAGGATGACGATGTTGAGGATGCCGACGGGGCAGGCAATGATGACACGGGGCAAGACGAAGAGATGATCGATAATGGCGGCGGGGAAGAGGCCGGACATGGCGGCGGAGAAGGGGCCGGACATGGCGGAGGAGAAGGGGCCGGACATGGCGGAGGCACGATAGTTAGCAGCAGCAGCACGATAGCAGTAGCGAGTGCATAAAAGTTAGCAGCAGTGGCACGATAGCAGTAGCGCGTCCAGGCAAAGCGCGCTAGGGCTACTAGCAGTAGCGAGCTTCCACTAAGCGCGCTGTTGCTACACTTGTGTAGCAGTAGCGCTGGTGAGCGCGCGCTACTGCTACGTGTTAGCTGTAGCGCCTTATTAGTAGCGCCTCTTCGCGCGCTACTGATACACCTAAAACCCGCGCTGCTGCTAGCCTTTTCCCTAGTAGTGAAGGGTCGTTACTAATGCCTAGGCCTTTAGTCCCGGTTCTTATACTAACCGGGACAGATGGGCCTCCACGTGGCCGGTGCTGCGAGCCCAGGCAGGAGGCCCTTTAGTCCCGGTTGGTGGCACCAACCGGGACCAATAGGCATCCACGCGTCAGCTGTTCAGGGGTTAGAGTTTTTGTTTTTTTTTCTGAAAGGGGGGTGGATTTGGGAGTTTTGTATTGTTAATTAAGGTGTTTCATATATTGTGTTAGGCAGCTAATTAATTAATAGAGAGAAGTGTACTATCTTATCTCCGTGCTTGGTCAACGCTACGTACTATACGTATAGAGAGGCCCTCGACATGCTAGCTAGTAAGAAAATGAAGGAAACCATTAAGTACAGAAGTTCATCATGCATACCGAGAGAAGTGATTGACCTCTCCTTCTCCGAGAGATTGGTCGAACAACAAGTTTTCGTATTATCTATCCGACGCTACTGGCTACATACATATACAATATGTAAGATCTCTTACAACCCCCTAGAATTTGAACTCAACTACCACATGGTATTATCCGGCTTTATTGATGAAGTGGTTAAGAAAGAATCCCGCCAATTTCTCTTGAATTGCTTTCATGCGATCTTGTGGTAGGAGTTCATTCCGCATCTACCACGTCTAATTTGAAGAAGGGGGTTAATACATATATATGAATAAAACTCAACAAAAATGATGGTGTAATAAAATGAACTTGTGAATATTTTGAACCTGAAATGCCTTGCTTAATTATGTTTAATCTAGATCTAACTTGGACATTTTTTGATGCGTTGGAGTTGTGATATTTATATGGGGTTGGCAACTTGTCATACAGTAGTATTCTGCTCTTCTATGTAGATCTTCGCCACTCACAATATCAGATATGCAACTAGCATGATCAATCGACAATATGAAGTGGTTTGCAGGAATTCTCTGGCTTGATCGATTGCAGAAATGACAGGTGATGGACTGATGAAATATATCTGTATCTTCACTAGGCTACCTATACATACATAGCAACTTGTAGTTAGGGGCACTGTTACATTGCATTGTGACGGCAACGAGCATTATCTCGAGTACTACTACGGTCTTCTAGTTGCATGCATCTGGACATCAAAATATCTGTATCATGGATTAATCCAATGTAGTAATTATCTAGTTTTTACTATTATAAAATGAAGCTTTTATTAACTTAAAATAAAGTATCAAACGGATACGAAGCATGATGAGCAACGCCAGGCCTCTGCGTAGCTAAGATGCATAAAGTCAACATAACCGGTCTGACACAACGAAAAAATATGACATATCGACAGCAGTAAAGTCATATAGGACCGACACTATATATGGCCATGTCGAAGGAGGTAGTGGAATGGTCATCCGTTTCATTTGCATACAAACCACCTTGAACAATGATTGATACTCTGTTTAATATAGACCGTATATGAAGCTAGTGCATACAAGGTAAATAACGACCTGAACAATGTGATTTCTACATAGCCAAATCGACCATAATAATACAAGCACTCCCACCCTTATAGTGTTCTAAACCTATTTGGTATATGTCCAGCCAGTGACCATTAATATTGGCAACACTTGTATCGGGATATAAATTGGATACTATTTGGATGACTGACCACGTAGAACACGCAAACTTAGAATGGAAGAATAGATGGTTGATTGTCTTACCGTGAGTATAAAACTACACTTCTTACTCCCATGCAAGTTGTGACGAGCGAGCCTGTCTACGTAGCACAACTCCCATTTGATGATACCACATGAAAATCTTAATTTTTAGTTGTATCTCTGACTTCTATATTTGTTTATTATTGTTCACTGGAATATGTGAGTCTATAAGTGCACTGTACGCGGAGTAAACATGCTACTTGCTAGTATCATCATGTTCATATGTTCATGCCATGCTTATGTTGTTCTAATAATATCATGTCCATCATTGATCTTTAACCTATAAATGCCAAGTTGTTGTTTGTCTTGATTGCTGTAGTTGATGTGAGCTTGCGAATACATTCAAAGTACCCATCTGGCGTGCCCAGTTTGCAGGTCATGCCGTGATTGATTGCTTGTCGAGGTTCCCGAGTATGCGAGCTAGGATACGCGTTCCAACCAGAGTCGCTGCGGAGTGCAGTCCATCGCTACCGTCGTTTTTCCGCTGCTACGAGTTGTTCTGCTTCTAGCATAGAGCAACCTGAGCAGGCGTGTCGCCGTGCCGATGTAATTCGCTGTAATATCGGAACCATTGTATCCATATCATTTGTAATACGAGCTGATTTGTTCTATGCCAAGCATTGCTGTATTCCAGAAGACTTGATCTCTAGGATGGAATACAAGATGTTCCGGTCTCTCTGAGCCGAGGTGCCACATTTGGCTATGTAGAAATGATCTGGTTTTCAGTGACAAGCCTACTTCTCCTATGTTGGTAATTTTTCGTTGTCCGCACTCGCTTCGTATGTGGTCTACGCTACAACAAGCAGAATACCAACCGTTGATCAAGGTAGTGTGTACACGGTTTGAGGAGATGGCTACGGAGATTTTTATCCAACATGTGTGGTGGAATAATCTCCGGACGAGTCCACCAACCCTCTCCACATAGGCTTAGTCTTGGTCTATAGGACTCTACTGTTGCCCGCATGTTGGTTTTTTCTTCCTTTTGTCTGACATTTTGGATTGGTTGTATGCATCTTAATTATGCAGAGGCCGGGTATTACTCATCATGATTTGTATTGACTTGATGCTATATTTTGAGATAATAAATGCACCCTTAATCGATTTTTTTTTCATATTACTTCTTTTCCAAAACAACGGACCAGCTCTCACATTCAACACAAGAAGAGAAGAGTTGCCCCAAGCATCTCCAATAGAAGATGCAAATTTGGAGATGTAAAATAGGAGATGTAAAATAGATCTCCAAAATGTGCTTTTTTACATCTCCAAAAAAGGGCCAACTCCAATAGATGATGCAAAACGAAGATGTAAAGTGCAAGTCCAATAGGTCATGTAAATGGAGATGTAAAACTTGGAAACTTCAAATACTATTTCATTTCAAACATAATTGAAGCATAGTAAGTTCAACTAGTACTTCATTTCCAACATAATTAAACATAGTTCTAACTAAAACATAATTCTAATTTGAAGGACTACTACTAATTCAAACTACTACATCCATCAAACTACTACTCCAACGACTACTACTCGAAGATGAAACTACTCCTTGTCGGAGCACTTGAACTGCTCCCAGACCTCATCCTTGCTAGGGTAGTCGCACCCCTCGTACACCTCCATCGACTCACCCCAGTCTGACGAGTAAGAAATGATGGGGATCACCGTCGAGGGGCCGGCCTGGTCCTCCTTCTTCTTCTGCTCGACGTTGTGCTTCCAAAGGTACTCCTTCTCGGCCTGCACATACTTTGGATGCTCCCAGATGAACCTTGCCATCACCGCCTCATCGCTATTGCCAAGACTAACAACAATGGTGGGTCTCTTCTTCATCTTCTTCGTCTTTTTTGTCATGATCTGCTCCATACGAATGCCCCCTGGCACGAGCAACTCCGCATCCGCCCGTGTCTCGATCTCCGAGAAGTTAAGGTCCATCCTTGGCCTCCCGGCAAGCCACACCAACACTTCATAGGCACGCACGGCCTCGTGGAAGGTAGGGTAGGTGCCGAGCCAAAAAAGGTGGCCGACGTCACTGAACACCAGTCTGAAGTTGCCGGAGGGCTTCGCCCTCACACCGAAGAACCCCGTCGTGCTCTTCGAGGTCTTCTTCGACGACATGGTGTCGATCGGTGGGGGGGGGGGGGGGGGGGGGGGGGCAGTGATGGTTGGTGTCGGTGTCAAAACCGGCGGATCTCGGGTAGGGGGTCCCGAACTGTGCGTCGAGGTCGGATGGTAACAGGAGACAGGGGACACTTTGTTTTACCCAGGTTCAGGCCCTCTCGATGGAGGTAAAACCCTACTCCTGCTTGATTAATATTGATGATATGGGTAGTACAAGAGTAGATCTACCACGAGATCAAGGAGGCTAAACCCTAGAAGCTAGCCTATGGTTGTGACGATGAATAATGAATGTTCGTCCTACGGACTAAAACCCTCCGGTTTATATAGACACCGGATAGGGTTAGGGTTACACAGAGTCGGTTACATTGGTACACTACAAGAAACCTGTTAATACATGACGGATTTCTGTTGACAGTTTTGAAAACCGTCATGAACAGCCCACTACAGCTCCGCAAGCCCGCGAAAAGCCCACCCAAAGCCCTAAACTTTTCCCCATATAAAAGCTAACCCTAACACACTTCCCCTTCCCCAGTCTCTTTCTCCATCCGCCGCCGCCACACGTTGCCTCTCCTCATCCCTGTCCTCCGCCGCCAAGCCTCTCATCTCCTCGTCCCCGTCCTCCGCCTCCACCTCCCCACCTCCAACCGATGATGGCGGCCCGAGATCCATGGCGACGGCAGTTGCAGCGGCCCCATGGAAGCGGCGGCCAACCATGGATCTCACCAAGGGCTTCCCTCCTTCGTCTCCCAGGCCGCGAAGCTGCCTCGCCATCCGGAGATTCAGAACAGCAAGCGACGGACTAGCAGAGACGACGGCCGTGACCTACGGGAGGCCCGAGCTCGACCTCGCCGGCGACGACCATGCCCCGCACAAGGTCCCTCCCTACTTTCCCCCTCGTCTCATCTCTGCTTGATTCCTTCATTCTCTCTCTCTCATCCCCAATCGATTTCTTTTGCTTCGATTCAGATGAACAGGAGCTCTCCGCCTCTCTAGTTCCATGGACGGCGACGACTGGGATCCCACGCTCGAGCCCGACGAGCTGGGCGAGCTGGACAGCCAGGTCGTCCGCCCCGCCCACCATGATTGTGCACAGAACAAGAAGGTTGACCCTCTCGATCTGTTTTTTCTTTTCTTTCCAAGTGATGATTGTTCTACTCTAGCATAGTTCCCCAGGGGCTCTCAAATTTTCTTGGACTGAACCTGATGCAGAAAACGTGGTCACTTCCGTTCCTGATACCCGCATGTTACAGCCAGATAGACTAGCACTGCTGGCTATTTTTTTTTTCTTCTCTGACCGTGCGAGTCTAGCAGTGTAAAATTTGTGAGATCTGCTAGTTTATTAAGAGACTACTAGTTTAATAAGATGTTCCTGTTGGTCCCTAGCTTGGAATTTTCTTGTTTATGGGGGGAAAGTAATTCATTTATCTCACTGAATCCATTGACCAAGAGTAGATTGTTTCTTAACTAGGCCTGCTATTACATTGCTTCTCTGTTATGTGGTGAAAATAGCCGTCATATTGATTTCCAATTTATGCCACATGAATTTTCATGCTATTGTACCGAGATGATGGTGGTGCTCGTTGCCATGGAATTCTTGGTTGATCACATTTGTTATCTGCAAATATATGTGTTGTTTTTTTGTATCTTTTGTTATGAAAGACATTTCCCTTTGGAAGAAAAACACTACTTGAAGAAAAAGGGGAAGCCAAAATAGCTGACGACTATTTATTCTGGGGTTTGTTTTGTTTTGAGCCAAAGCTGGCCTTACTGCCAGCATCCCCACGTACTATGCTTGGCTGTTACATGAGCCAGAAAATTAATTAGCTAGCCTGTATGCTTACACCTCCATGGATCGTATCGATCCAGCCGGCTAGTACGTGTGTGTTTCACTCGGCAAACATGCGTGCATGCTGCTTCATTGAACCTTTTTTCTGCCCCTTTTCTGTTTGGTCATCATGATTTATTGGCTCCTTATATAAACATTTCAAGTTAGGACCTCAAATGCTGGTTTGATAAAGAAAAAGAAAAGACACATAAGATACAGATATGTGGCATGTTAATTGGCTAGAAACCAAACAGCGACCCAACCATTTTGCCCAAAAATTGGTAGATGCTACGGCTATAATCCAAACAACAATACCACACCAAAAAAATTGTCATGCCCTCGCTTTGGCTATGCCAAAATTTTGGCAGGGCATGTTGGAGCACAAACCAAACAGCCCCCTGATTTCTCGGTTATTGTTAACATCAAAATCTGGTACAAGTCACTCTCGATTGTTCCTGGATTTATGCCAAGCTTCTTATACAATCGTTGGTATTATTTTTTTATATGCGTAACTAGAAGTACCTGGTGTCCTTTTACTTTATCAGCTTATATAATTGATGCGTACAAGTAGCTCCTGATCTTTGCTCAATTTAATATATATCACAATGATGAATTTCTTGTTCCCAGTACATGTCACCATGTTCAGGATGTTACGTACTAAATGCCTCCATCCAGAACAGTTGTAAACATAAACTTTCTGCCGCCCTTTACTCTGTTTTATGTGTTTATAATAGAAACTGGTGTAGAGTTAAATACGTGTAGTGCTTGAAGATTTTTCCTCTTAATTACATATGGTGCCCAACATTTGGTAATGTTATAAACCTAGGTATATGGTCTTTGTAGCTTTTATCCTTCAGTGAGTGTTGGTGCATTGGCTGTAAGATAAAATTGTTCATTTTCATTTGTTCGAATAATAATGAGCATATGAAATGGAATATCTTGAGTCCAGGCATCATTAGTAGGGGTTACTTACGGTATGAAATGATTATACCAAATTTCGTTGACAGGTTTATATGGCCTCAACTACTGCTGCTATAGTAATCAGTTTTGTGCTGTGTGTTTTGTTACTTTGCCATTTGACTTACATTTGACACACTTTTGTTTGGAATAATTTTAAGAAACCTCATGTTTACTCTCGTTTTATAGTGGATGTTTATCTCATTTCTAGGCACTGTAAGATTTAAGAATTTTGGACATTTAATTCATTTTTATATTTGTTGCAATTATATCATTTCTACTATCTATTCATCTCTGTTAAAAAATAGAAGGTTCTTGTAAATATGCAGGTAAGATTGGGAAGCTGGCTACTTGATGCTGCCCATCACAGTTAGCCATGACATGATGGTTGCCATCAGGAGGGCTGATAGCAAGAACCTAAATATCGACCTCGATAGTTTGTATGTTTTGTTGATGTAAATGAATTGTACTCGTCCCTAATTGTGATGTGTGATTTTTTATTCAATCTATATTGTAATTTATCATTTTGTAGAGGATTTTGTAAACTGCTACATTGTAAATATATACAGATGGCTGAATATTGGTTGGCCGCATATTGGTTGAACTGTGTAATGTTATACACCTTGCAAATACTTGTTATTGGGCCACGCATTATGCTAAAAATGTATCAAGTAAAAATTGGACCGAAAAAAATGGGTTAATGTGCTAGACCATGACGAATTTTGTGACGGAATGTAGTGTCCACGTAGGCAGCCATGTCATTTGAATTGGACACTCAAAAATCCTACGTGGCGCTAATCGATGACAGTTTATTCCGTCACGACAGATTGGGCCTTGGCGGGCCTCGGGCAGATCCATGACGGACAAGTATCGTCATGTAAGGCGCGAGGTCAAATTATGACGCGATATACATGACGGATTGCAAGTCCGTCATGGACGGGTACCCATGACAGTATTCCACTGATTTGTGACGGATCAGGTCCGTCATGTATTAACAGATTTCTTGTAGTGACTAGATCTTGAATATCCGCACGCCTAGATTGCCTTCCACGCCAAGGAAAGAACCTTCCGGACACGGGACGGAGTCTTCTATCTTGTATCTTCATAGTCCTGGAGTCCGGCTGAAGGTATAGTCCGGCTAGCCGAACACCCCCTAATCCAGGACTCCCTCACTAGCCCCCGAACCAGGCTTCAATGATGACGAGTCCGGCGCGCAAATTGTCTTCGGCATTGCAAGGCGGGTTCCTCCTCCAAGTTTCTTCAAGAAGATAATTAACACCAAGAAATAGTGTCCGGCTCTGCAAAACAAATTTCCACGTATTGCCATATAGAGAATAATATAAGCACAAATCAAATCTGCTGACGTATTCCGCAGTGCGTCATAACACTGCGTCCAAGCCTTCTGTACGGGTTATTTTTACCGTTTCACCGCAGCACGTTCAACGAGGCGGTTTCCTTGGCACGTCTTGTCGAAGCAGAGATCGTGTGCCCCCTTTAACGGGATTCTCATTAATACGGACGTGGGTAACCCAACCGCGCCATCTACCACGGCGCTTGAGCGGCAGGCGAGTTTTATGAGGCAGGTGGGGATGCATAACAGCATCAGCCTATAAAAGGGGATAAAGATTCTCCTTTCTCACCTACGCCTTCTTCCTCCTCTGCCTATCCATCTCTTGCGCAATCAAGCTCCAACGCCCAAGTTCGCCCTTTAGCCCTCAATCTACTCCAGCGATGTCCGGAGCAGGGGGCAAGTGGATGGCTTCCTCCGTCACGGAGGGGCAAATCAAAAAGCTTAGGAAGGCCGGATACCTGTCCAACGACATCGCGCACCGGCTCCCTGAGGCGGGGCAACTCCTTCCCACCCCTAGGCCTAAGGAGAGGGTGGTCTTCCTCCCCCATTTCCTCCGCGGACTGGGCTTTCCGCTCCATCCTTTTGTCTGGGGGCTTATGTTCTACTACGGCCTAGATTTCCACGATCTGGCCCCGAACTTCGTCCTCAATATCTCGGCGTTTATCGTCGTGTGCGAGGCCTTTCTCCGCATCCGCCCCCACTTCGGCCTTTGGCTCAAGACTTTCAACGTCAAGCCCAAGGTGGTGTCCGGCACCCAGGCGGAGTGCGGAGGTGCGATGGCTGGCCGAATGGCCAACGCCGTCTGGTTCGAGGGCTCCTTTGTGGAATCCTTGAAGGGGTGGCAGGCTGGGTGGTTTTACATCACCGAGCCACGCGACGCAACATGGGCCGCGCCCCCTGAATTTCGATCCGGACCCCCCATGCGTCTCAAGTCCTGGCAAGAGACGGGCTTATCATGGGGCAACGAGAGCGAAGTGACCGGATTGCAAACTTGCATCCAGTCCCTGGTGAACAAGCCGACCCGGCATGTTGACATAATCCAGGTTATGCTCGTTCGTCTGGTCCTCCCGTGCCAACGACGGGATTTCACTTTGTGGGAATACGATCCGGCGCAGCACCGAACCCTCAACAGGCTCTTCGACACAACGTACGAGGACGTCTGGAAGGTGCTAACAAAAAGCGCCGATTGCCCCACATCCGCTTCTGAAGATCGCGGATATAGCTCGCAGCGCGATGCTAAGGAGGTAAGCTATTCGTCCCTTTTATAGGTTCATCAAGCTCCTCTTTATAGATTGACTCTATGCGGGATTTCCTAAAAACTCCCTTTTGTCTTTAACAGAAGTGGCTGAAGATAGCCGGACCGATCAACTGTCCGGCTCCTCTGCCAGAAGACCAAGCCCCAGCTCTTCTAGAGAAGCTGTTGGCTCCGGCGCTGTACGTGGTGCCGGAAAAGAAGGTCAAGAAGATCAAGACCACCGGGACTCGAAAGAGTTCCCATCATGTGGTGATGTCGGAGTCGTCATCGGACGAGTCTGCGACGCCCTCCGCTCGTGAAGACGAGGAGGAGGAAGAAATCCCTCCCCCTCCAACGGGGGAAGGAAAGAAGAGGAAGGCTGCCCCTGCTGGGGCGGCCAAGGGGTCCAAGAAGAGGAAGACCCCTCCGCCGGACTACTCCCCCGATGTCAACGAGGACGAGGAGGAGTGCCGGAAAGGACCAAGCGTCCGGTGAAGTCGTAAGTATTCGGACACCAGAACAACTCATGATACCATTTACAGTTTTTCCTTATGTTAAACATAATTGTGCAGGCCGCCCCGGGATACCCTCGACATTTCATCGGGCGGCTCCCTGGATCCATCGGAGATGGACTCCGTTCCTCCCGCGGTCTCCCCCCGCAAGGCGGAGGATGCCGAAGTGGTGTCTCGTCAAATGGGGCAGGAGGAGGTGGTCCTGGAGGAGCCGCAAGGCAATCCTCAGGACCCCAGGAGTACAGGGGGCAAAACTCCCCAGGGCTCCCAGTCCGGCGTCGAGCCGGACGCCGTGCCGGACTCCACCGTCCGGGTTCACGGTGGGCAAACTCCTTCCAAAAGGAGTGAGCCATCCGAGCCGGCGACCTCTGTCCAACCAGAGGCGCCGGACAATTTGCTGGAGGCGCTCGAAGGCGCCACCATCGACGAGGAGCACCGTACTGTTATGAGTACGGTGGTCCAAAAGGTTCAGTCCGCCAAGAGCGGGCTGAATGAAGCTTGTACCAGCCTTCTAACAGGCTACCAGGTAAGCAAAAAATATGCTGAATTAATTACTGCATAGACAGTAGCCCTTGATGCTCTGTTCGGTGTTCGGAAAGACCAGCCGAATAGATGATCTAATAATTTTCGCAGGAGGTTAACTATGAAAAGTCAAATATGCGTACGCAGGCTTCCCTGCTATCCAGCGCCGCATTGACTGCGCAGGTGGAGGTCCTGAAGAAGGACTTCGAGCGGTCCGAGCATGAGCTCGGCCTTGCCAAGCGGCAGCTCGAGGAGAAGGAAGGTAAGATAACCCCCTTAATAATAAAATATGCCTATAGAGAGGCTTGATTGCAAAAAATAACAGGATTGAACTGCCTATTGTAGGGGTCACCATGGAGGTGGAGACCCTAAAGCAGGCGCTTGCCGAGGCCGAGAAGAAGGCGGCCGAGGAGCGCACTGAACGAGAGAGGCTCGGGGGCCAATACGGAGAGGTGCAGCAGAAGCTGCAAGCTCTCATGGAAAAACATGAGGGTTTGGAGCTTGACGTGAAAGCGCAAGCCACCGAACTCGCCTCCGCCGTTGAGGCCACCAAGAATGCCAAGGCCGAAGCCCAAAGGGCCCTCCAAGAGTTGGAAGAGATGAGAAGGATAACAGCGGGTAAGACATTCTCAATGCAAAGTAGGAACATAAAAGTAAAATACCTGTTACTTACCGGGATCCGGAGTTCTCCAGGGGCGTTCTTCAATCTACCCCGCAGTGCATCCGACGCCGCCGCATTCTTCCGGAGCGAAGGGAACAGCTCGACGGAGAGTGTGTTCTGGTCTCAGTATTCTGAGGCCGGACACCCTGTGCCCTTGAGCGACCAGCTGAAGCAGCTGGCCGAGCTCCATAAGGCGGCCGAACAGGCCATGAAGGACTTACTAGTTCGGCTGTGGCCTAGAGAGGCCCTGCCAGGGAGCTACTTTGGGCTAGTGCGGCGGCTGGTGGAGGCCTGTCCGCGACTTGAAGTCATCAAGCGCTCTGCCTGCATTGAAGGTGCCCGGAGGGCCCTTGCCCGTGTAAGGGTACACTGGGGTAAGCTGGACGGCGAGAAGCTGGTGACGGAAGGACCACCGCAGGGGAAGGAACATCGCAAGCCCGAGATGTATTATAAGGAAGTTCTTGTCGGATCCCGCCTCATTGCGGATGAATGTACCCATGATGTAATCTATCAATGAACTCGTTCGTTTCTATCCTGTACGCCGAAAACTTGTTCGTATGCGCTTTAAGCAATGCTTTGAATTTAAAATATTGTTTTCTGTGCGGCCGTTTATCAATAACTGAGAGATGGCGAGTCGTCGGCTTCTGCCCTCATGCGACTAGTGCTGAGGTGTTCGGGATAAACCTGCGGGCTCTTGTTCCCATAGTTGGGTCCTTCGAGGGAGGCCGGCAGCACAACGAACCAGGCAATCGGACTATAATGCTTGAACACTCTCACTTAGCCATAGAACATTATAATTTTAAATTTCGGCGAAGCCCCTAGTTCGGAAGGCCGAATTCGGGGCACTATCCACGCCTTTTAGCCGGATTTAACCAGCTCTCCGTTCGAAAACGGCATAAGCCTTTAAGGACTCGAAAAACCTCTCGAACAGCGACCCGTCTCATGCCCTATCATGACAGTCTGTTTTAGCTTTCTCCACTGAGGCGCTCACCCACCTGATCTGGGGCGCAAATCGCAGCGGTTCTCCTAGTGCTACCTTAGCCGATAGAGCGGAACGTAAGGTACCAAAACATAGGAGCCGGGCAAACCCAACATATGACCAAAATCATGACTCGGAGCCGATGCATATAGTGCTATAAGTTCGGGGTGCCGCACTTGGTAAAGTGTGCGGACTTCTCACGACCAGATAAAAAGGG